>NC_139571.1:24093570-24646685 GCF_965112155.1 Podarcis liolepis
TAATTGCTGTGTAACAATAAGGGAAAAGTAAACAACATAAATCTCAACTTTTTTAGTTAAAGTGCATTCTATATTAAATCTGTGTGGTTTGCTAGAAGATGACCCTCATCAGACCAGACATCAGCTCTACATTTAAACAGCAAAAGACAAAAGAAACTTTTCATAATTTAGTGCAGCATTAGCGCTCCATAGACTTGCATGAGCAGGGAAACCCTTGGGTGTCCAAAAATGATGGGGGGAAATAGATTTTGTGGCAACAAAATCCTTGGTCCTTCTCGCATTTGTGTATACACAGAGAAATTGCAGAATCATAGAATTGTAGCATTGGAAGGGACCCCAAGGGTCATCTAGTCCAACCCTCTGCAATTGCAAGAATCTCAACTAAAGCATCCAAAACAGGTGGCCACCCAACCTCAACTTCAAAACCTCCAAGGAAGGAGAGGCCACCACCCCCTCAGAGACTCCATTCCACTGTCGAAGAAGAAGAAGAAGAAGAAGAGGAGGAGGAGGAGGAGGAAGAGTTGTTTGGATTTGATATCCCGCTTTATCACTACCCAAAGGAGTCTCAAAGCAGCTAACATTCTCCTTTCCCTTCCTCCCCCACAACAAACACTCTGTGAGGTGAGTGGGGCTGAGAGACTTCAAAGAAGTGTGACTAGCCCAAGGTCACCCAGCAGCTGCATGTGGAGGAGCAGAGACGCAAACCCGGCTCACCAGATTACGAGTCTACCGCTCTTAACCACTACACCACACTGGTGTTGAACAGCTGTTCCAATCAGAAAGTTATCCCTAGTGTTCAGTTGGAATCTCCTTTCTTGTAATGTGAATCCACTGGTTTGGGTCCTACCTTCCAGAGCAGGAGAAAACAAGCTTGCTCCTTCCTCCATGTAAAAGCCCTTTAGATATCTGAAGACTTGCAGGGTTGGTGACTGTACCCGCCCCCACAAAAAAAAAAAAAAAAAAAAAACAGCTCAGGGGCCTCAGGTGGGCTATCCCTACACCAGCTGTTTCCAGAGGTGAGGGATTCCCCACTAAGTACATAGAGAAATGGCTACAAAGACTTGCATAGAAAGAAACAAATTGCGACCCTCAAATAATAAAAAAAAAGGTTGGTGCTCTGTAAGGACCCTCTTGTCCCAGATTGCCCACCAGTCATTGTCAGAGTTGCAGCGATTCCCCCTCCCCCATTGTAAGTCATTTGAAACATTGGGTAATTCATCTGCATAGTAGAAGACAGCTGTATGCTGGAGCTGTGGGAGGCACTCAAAGCCTTGCATTCATTTCAGCATTGTCTTACAGATGCTGTGGTGTAATGTGTGTTCTGCAATGGGGGTACAGAGACAACAGAATTGCTCTGTACTGCTGAAATCTTATAACAACATACATGAGAGTATGTCCCATTGAACCCAACAGGATTTCTGAGTAGACATGCATAGATGTGCACAATGAATAACATGGCAAACAGATCCAAAACTGAGATACAGTGGAGCCAAAATTTAACTCTGCTACAGTAGAGATAAATTTCCAAAATCTTGACACAAAAATCCCAGTTCAGATATTTTATTTTATATGTTAAATTAATTAAAAGCTTGAGGGTACTGTATGGTTCCCTATTGTACAATGTATTTTAAATATTTGCTCAACCCTGGAAAAGTAGAGTGTGTGTGTGTGCACATGCAAATATTTCCCACCTCGTCACCACCATTATATTTTCTCACAGTAAAATGTCCTGCACATGCCTTGGTGTCTACCCAGGGTCTTTATGCCACACAAGCACGACAGCCTCCACAGTAACTCGTAACCAATATATTTATTTATGAGCAACAGTTGTCTGAGACTGGTGCACACACCAGGAGATCTGGCATTGTCTGAAACAAAGATTCCAGTATGATTTGCACATCTCCATGGGATACAAATAACCAGCTTATTCAAATAATTCAAATTATCTTCGGGACAACATAAAGCAAATCAGAACTTATCAGTTCACAGTTGGTTTCCTCCTAACTACTTAATCACACAGTGGAATTGTAAAAGAAATTTCACTTGGACAACTTTTAAATATTGGCTTTTAAATAGAAGCATATTCATTTGAAATACTCTTGAAGAGGAGGTGGGGGGGGCAACCAAGAGAAAACAACTGGGTTTCTATCCATAAACTGACAGCTTCCTTATATGCAGAGCCAACATGGTGTAGTGGTTAAAAGCGGTGGACTCGTAATCTGGTGAACCGGGTTTGCGTCTCCGCTCCTCCACATGCAGCTGCTGGGTGACCTTGGGCAAGTCACACTTCTCTGAAGTCTCTCAGCCTCACTCACCTCACAGAGTGTTTGTTGTGGGGGAGGAAGGGAAAGGATATTGTTAGCTGCTTTGAGACTCCTTAAGGCTGGCATGACCAAACTTGGTCCTCCAGCTGTTTTGGGACTACAATTCCCATCATCCCTGACCACTGGTCCTGTTAGCTAGGGATGTTGCGAGTTGTAGTCCCAAAACAGCTGGAGGGCCAAGTTTGGCCATGCCTGCCTTAAGGAGAGTGAAAGGCGGGATATCAAGTCCAAACTCTTCTTCATATCCTCTCTGAAAATGAATATTCAGATGCTCAATTCCTTTTTGCAGAACACAACATTGACTGTCTTGGATTTATAATAAAGGTTGGAGCAGAAGGGGCAGGGGATTTGAAACGGAGGAATAATTAACGGGGGGAAAGGGCAGTTCTCTAGATCAGCGCCACACCCACCAGGAAGTAGTGAAATGGCCTTCTGAAGAGAATTGCACCCATTGGAAATCCACTCTTGGCGGACATTAGGGGAAAGAAGGGCCATGGCTCAGAGGTAGAGCATCTGCTTTGCAGGCAGACACTCCATAATTCAATCCCTGGGAGCCAGTGTGGTGTAGAGGTTAAGAGCGATAGACTCGTAATCTGGTGAACCGGGTTCGCGTCTCCGCTCCTCTACATGCAGCTGCTGGGTGACCTTGGGCTAGTCACACTTCTTTGAAGTCTCTCAGCCCCACTCACCTCACAGAGTGTTTGTTGTGGGGGAGGAAGGGAAAGGAGATGTTAGCCGCTTTGAGACTCCTTCGGGTAGTGATAAAGCGGGATATCAAATCCAAACTCTTCTTCTCTAAGCAGGGCTGGGCAGAGGCGAAGCTACCTGCCCCAGCACCTGGACCGGCGCAGGGGCAAGGCTAGCTGGCCTGCGGGGGTGGGGCTAGCCTCCTGCATGGCAAGTGTCCCTAGTTGCCTGCCACCCACGCGACCAAGTGTTGTTAGTGGTGCCGCTAGCTGCCCATGCTGCGAATGTTGGGGAGTGCCGCTAGCTGTCTGCGGCAGCATCGTCGCTAGTGGCCCACCACCCAAGCAGCGAATGTGGGGTGTGTGTGGCACGGCAATGTCACCCGCCCTCATGGCTGACAAACGGTGTGAACCGCAGCCCCCGCATCCGCCTTCCTCCCTTCCCAAATCACTGGAAAGCTGCTTCCAGTCAGTTCAGATATGAGACTGAGCTGGCTGGACCAATGGTCTGACTCAGTATAAAGGCATATTAGCAGTAATTCAAACTGTTGTTGCTCCATCCATCATGACTCTGAAGTTCAGCACCTGAGGCTGACCCAACCCCTGTGGTATAGACAGTGAGATGCCTCCGTTCAACAATAGCTTCAGCAAAACATGATAGATTTTTTTGTTTTTGCTTTAGGAATATTGCCCATGGCAGCCTTCATATGATCAAATCCAGGATTTCGTTCAGTAGCTGAAGGAAAAGTAGAAGCTCTCTAAATGAAACACAGATTATTCATTATAGGACAACATGGTTCAGGGCAGTTGTTTCTACTGACTACTTCAATTCCCTTCTCTTCCCACCTTTCTCTTTGACAGCATGGACTAGCCAGAGAATACTATGCATTAAGATGAGATGGGCAGATGGGGAGAGCAGCCTAGAGTCAGTTTTGAAGGTGGCGAACAGACTAAACAACATAGGGACATCTGAGCTTGGATTTCTCAGAAATCAAACATGCACGGGTCCATTAGGCTCTAATTGCACTGCAAAATCCATACAGATTCAGAGGCCCACAGTCTGGTTGCTTCAACAGTGTTACTAAATACTTTTATTTAATTAATTTGTTGTTGTTTTTCATAAAAAAGTATAGCCACCTTTACCTCTGAGTGCATGATCCAGATTTCTACCCCAAAATATACATGCACTTCAGAGTAGAAGTGCATGAGCACTTAGATAAATATCATTTGGGTGGAAAGAAGGCAAGAAGGACTGTGGATAAAAGAAATTATTGCACCGATAAACTTTTCTTCATCTTGCCTCTCTTGCCACTCGTTTACCACTAGAGTCATCTCCCTGGGATAGCTCAGTTGGCAGAGCATAAGACTCTTAAATTCAGGTTGTGCATTTGAGCCCCATCTTGGGGGGAAAGATTCCTGAATTATAGGGGGTTGGACCAGTTGACACTTGTGGTCCCTTCTGACTTTACAATTCTGTGATCCTCTACACATCTGGAGAATGCTGGGGAAAATATTGGGAAAGTTGTTTGTTTGTTTTTAACTACCCACTTTTTTTAAAGAAGAAAATCAAGTTCAAATTATAAATGACATATCACAACATTGGGTGGTATTCAACTATGTTTTGCTCGAAGTAGGCTTATATGAATTAATAGATCAAACTTAGCCATGTTCATTAATTCCAATGGGTCTACTCTTGAGTTGAATGCCACCCATTTTTTATTTAAACATTTTCTAAAAATAATAATGAACACCCTTAAGTAATTCTGGTTTTCAGCTTAAAAAGTCAGGGAGGTTGCTTCAAGACTAATAAAAAGACTACTTTGCACTAATGTTTTTCCTTTACTACATCAACATGAATATTTCATTCATTTGTCCAAACAGTGTCCATTATCAAGATCACACATAGTTTTGTAAACAATAAAACAAAAAAATGCATTATCAGAAGAGTTGCTTCCTCCACCCATCTTCATGTGATCTTTTGTTTGTCATTATGATGGACACTTTTTTAAAAAGCCAAAAATTCTGAACTCAGCAGCTCCTGTGAGATTTTTTTTAACCCCTTTATCACTGGTTTCTGCTTCTTTCAGATCTAGGCATAGGAATAAAATCCTGAAGTGGAGGCATTTGTATCATGCAGATGGGATGTAGGGTTTGACAACCTCTATGATTAAACCAAAACTATGCACTTAACAATGGGTACTAGCCTCTGGGAAGAAGGGAAAGACATATTGTGCAAGCAAACATCATTGTGGAGTAGAAGGCCTTAGTTGGATATCACCCAATGCCTCGTTGCCATCAGTCTCTATCCTCCCCAGGGTCTTCTGCCAAAAAAGGGAGAGAGAAAATGCATTGCCAAAAAAGGAAAAGGAAAAAGCAACACATATCTGCATGAGGTTTGCATATGCTAATTTTTCTGAGAGAGACCAGGTGACCTGTTTGCTCTGTCTGTTATTCAGGTACTAAGTGCTGGTGTGCAACTTCAAAGCCCCTCTTCTCCCAAATCTCTAAACTGGGTTTTGATCAGGCAGCTCTTCAAACATAGGCCTGCCAGATAGAATCATACTGCTTGTAAAGTAGGACACAGGGCCAGCCTATTCCTTAGCAATTCCTTGATTTTGAATGTGTGAATCAAATACTGCTCCCAACACAATTAAAGACATCCGTAGCCTTAAGCAGCATCTGACAATGAAGTAGTACAGCTGGATCAAGAAGTCACCCACTTACAGCAGAGTTGACAGGTTTACTAATGTTGCTATTTCTCCACTATTTCCAATGTTATTTATATCTTCTGAATGGAATATGTAAGTTAAGGAGATTGGTTTTTAAACAGAACAATCAATGAAAATAAAAGAGAGAATCTGTCATTAGTCATGTTGAATTCCACCAGAATTTTTACCCTTTTAACCCTAGTTCATAAGACCTTAGGTGTATGTTCTCATGATCTTTTACCACAATACTAGTTAAGAGTACTGTAAACAACAACAACATTTCTCTTTTGAGATAAACCATTTTTCAAACCCTCCCCACCATTCTGAAATGACTTTTGCTCAGCCTTAAAAGAGGGCTGTAGGAAGAAAATATAAACATCTGTATTTCAAGATTTCTGTTCCACTTCATAAGCTTTGCTACAATGAACTATTTTATTCACCCACAAAAAAGCCACAGGTATTTCATTCCGCTAAGGTTCTTTGCATGATCACAAACATTTTGCAATGGCTTGCATCACTGAACATGCAACCACCTCATACATTTTTAACAGACATTTGATCGCTTCCTCCCACCATACCTTGCTTTAAAAAACACCTCTCTGGGGATGGTGTCAATTCTTTTGGTCCATTGGCCTGTAAACATTCATGATTAATATTTGGCTATTTGTGCAACACTTCTCTTACAAAGCAGCCAACTTCTTTATAGCATGTAGTAAACAATCTTCCATTTTTTCAAATTCAGAATTAGGAAAATAGAAATCCACACCTCCAAAGCAAGATTTTTTTTCCTCTTTGGTAGCAGGAACAATGATGATGCTCTAAGTTTTTGAGTAAAGTTTGCAATGCAGTATTTAAGGTCATTTGGCATTTAATTACGGTATATTAAACAGCTTGGGGTGTGAAATATTTCTCATGATGCAAGTGTTGTAATTATTATTTATTTACTACAATTGTCTCTAAGTGGATGCAGGTGGCACTGTGGTCTAAACCACTGAGCTTCTTGGGCTTGCCGATTAGAAGGTCAGCAGTTCAAATCCCCATGACAGGGTGAGCTCCCGTTGCTCAGTCCCAGCTCCTGCCAAACTAGCAGTTCGAAAGCACACCAGTGCAAGTAGATAAATAGGTACCGCTCCGCCGGGAAGGTAAACGGTGCTGCTCTGGTTTCGCCAGAAGTGCTTAGTCATGCTGGCCACATGACCTGGAAGCTGTCTGCGAACAAACGCTGGCTCCCTCGGGCTATAGAGCGAGATGAGCGCCGCAACCCGAGTCGTCAGCGACTTTAACTGTCAGGGGTCCTTTACCTTTTATTAAGGAGGGGCCTCTCCAGTCACAGCTGGAAGCGAGTTACATAAAATCAGGCCCACAATACTAAGTACACAGCTCCTGGTGGATACAAGCCATGCACCCAAGTTATGGGGGACCATTAACAGTGTCTTCTCCAAAGACCACAGTAATCAGGCAGTCCTGGAGGTATCCTGGACCCAAGTTGTTAAGCACCTTGTAATTTCAAGAACCTTGAACCTGGACAGGTAGCATATGGAAAGTCAATGCAAACCTTTGAGCACTTGAGTTATGTCCCCATCAACAGTGTAGTCACTGAAAGTTGCACCAGCTGGAACCTCCAGAAAAGGCTTAAGCATAGCCACATAGAGTGAGTTGCAACAGTTGAGTATTGAGGTTACCAATGCATGGCTCATAATGGCCAGACTATCCCAGTCTGAAAATGGCCATAGTTGCTGTACCAACCTTATCTGGTAAAAGGCACTCTTAGCTACTGATGCAACCTGAATGTTCAGTGATGAATTCTGAACCTGTACTTTCAGAAGGAACACAACCCATTCAGAATATTTATTATTATTATTATTATTATTATTATTATTATTATTATTATTATTATTAAACTTGTCTACTGCCCTTCATCTGTAGATCTCAGGGCGGTTCATAACATAAAATTGTGGGCAACTAATCAATCTCCTGGACAAAGGAACCACCCACTCACAGTGCCTCTGCATTCCCAGGTTTCAAGCTCTGTTTACTGGCCATCATCCAACCCACCACTGTGCCCAGGTAAAGGTGACAGTCATGCACAGTCTCTCCCCACCTCCTACAACTCAGATGTTATAGAAAAGTAGATCTGCATGTGATCCATATACTGATGAAATTTTGCCCCCAAACTCTGAATACTTCCACCCAGAGGTTTCACACAGATGTTAAACAGCATTAGGGACAAGACTGTACCATAGCCATAGCACAAACACCATAGAGCTAAAACAATCCCCCAGAGGTACACTCTGCACACAACCCTCTAGAGATAGGAGCACAGAATCATAGAGTTGGAAGGCACCCTTTTCCAACTCTCTACAATGCAGGAATATGCAGCTGTCCCATACAGTGATCAAATCTGCAACTCTGGCATTACACTCCAACCAACTACCCAGCTACCCAGAAGTTGTTGTTTAGTGGTTTAGTCGTGTTTGACTCTTCATGAGCCCATGGACCAGAACATGCCTGGCACTCCTGTCTTCCACTGCCTCCTGCAGTTTGGTCAAACTCATGTTGGTAGCTTCGAGAACACTGTCCAACCATTTCGTCCTCTGTCGTCCCCTTCTCCTTGTGCTCTCAATCTTTCCCAACATCAGAGTCTTTTCCAGAAGTAGAATCATTTTAAAAGAGTGCACTGAATACCAATCACATAGAGTCAGTCCAAGGGGAAACCATGGTCTACCACACACACACACACACACACACACACACACACACACATCCATCTCACTCTCAATACAGGTCATCTATCAGGGTGACTGTTATGTACTGAGTTGAATAGGATCCAAATGCAGCAGTCTGATTGGTCCTAGAACAATACGATTCAGAATACAGCAGTCCATTTGGTTCTAGAACAATGCAGCAGTATGATTGGTTGGCAGGAGCCACCCAATCCAGCTCCAGGTGGAAGTGAATCTGCAACCTGATTGGCCTACAGGAGAATCCAGGAATTAGCCAATCATGTGCGGCCCATTGTGTAAATAATGTATATAAAGCAGATATTTGGGGGGAACTTTCATCCCTCACTACTATGAGCTGAATAAAGAGCATGAAATCCACACTCGACTCTGAGTATATTTCAGTGACCAAGGGCGATTCAGACCCCAAACTACTCTTGAACCCAGATTTAAATGGATTCACATTATTTATATCCTCCAGGAGCACTTTTAGCTGCTCAGCCACCACCCTCTCCATCACCTTACCCAAGAAAGGCGGATAAACCATAGTATCCAAGATGGGCTTCTTCAGGAGTGGGGCAGGGGTGGAAAAGATGGTATTATTTTGAAAGGAAAATTGTATACCAAAAGCAACTTTAGAAGTAGACAAGGAGCCTGGCAGATTACAGACAAGCTTTTCTTCAATTTCTTTTATTTATAAATCTTTTTTCATTTGGTTGATGCAGGATTTATTTACTCCTGCAGTAAAAAGAAGGAACTGCAGCTACTTGATTAAAATAGCAAGTACGAATAAAACAACATTTGCAGGGGGGAAAACCCCACCATGCTCCACAAAATAGATTATTGTGAAACTTGTGGTCGTGTAATGTTATGACTAATGACATTCACATATAAACGAAGAAAACCTCTTTTTAATAACTTTATATATTGAACTATGGAGGAGTAGATGGGTTGGCCTCTTCCGTCATAGAAAGCACTGCTCCTCATGTACCATGAGGTACATAATTCTACAAGAGTTGGTAATGCTGAATCATGCCCCACTTTCTTATCTATGTTACTGGGCATATTTGGCAAGTAACTTCATGTATAAAAGAGCTCCGTTTGCAGCATACAGTGTGGGTCATGATGGGAGACTGCAGGAATTGTTGAATCCTATCTGTTGGGGCTGTGGATTCATGTGAAGACTTCTTGAAGAAATCATCTAAGAATAAGTTGGAGAATGGTCAGGCTTCAGAACTCAGAGGGCAGAGTTTGCGGCAGGACGCTGAGCAACTGGACTTAGCACTTGCTAATGGACACTGGTTCAAGCAAGGACTTTGAAATACAGAATCCTCTCTGGCACCAGGGAGAGAGAAAGGGGCTTCGTGTAACTTGTATATAGAATGTGTGTAAATACAGAGTGTCTGTTTTGTGTGTGAGAAGGAAAACAACTCTGCTAAAAACAACTGTTTTGTGTTGGTGATCTTAGCCATGCTACTGAAGCTAAACAAGATAGACACACACAGCAATATTGATCATTGTGCTCTGTAGGTGAGGTCCTACACTCATTGTAGTAATTGCACCTTTAGTGTTGTAGAACCTACACTTCGGAATTCCTATTAAATATTATTTATTTTTTTAGCACCAACTGAATACCCTCCTCTCTCAACAAACCCTTTAAGCTGAAATCTTTCCAAGAATGCATCACAACAGAAACCTCTCACAACTTAGCTCTTATTTTTTATTGCTGTTAGCCGCCCTGAGCCCGGCTTCGGCTGGGGAGGGCGGGATATAAATAAAATTTATTATTATTATTATTATTATTATTATTATTATTATTATTATTATTATTTCCCAGATGGGAAATAGATCACTTCCCTAAAGCTCCTTTTCGTACCCTTTTTGTTCAGCTCATCAGGCCCTGAAGATTTGAATTCACCTCTTTTTCTATCTTGAGCTGCAGCCTCCGCCTTGCATCATAAATTTTATTATCACTAAGTCACTGCTTTCCTTTTGGGTGAAGACAGAGGCAAAGTTGAGCAGTTCCACTTTCTCTGTCACCCCATAGCGTTTCTCCATCTTCTCCATGCTGAGGACCTATCACTTGTTCTCCCTCTTGCTTCAAACATAGCTGAAGAAACTTTAAAAATTATTTTTAACCTATCTTGAAAGGCTAAGCTCATTCTGAGTTTTGGCCTGCTTGACCTTCCTTGCAATTGATTTCTATTTGTGTATACCTTTCTTCCTTTGTGATTTCTCCTTTCTTCCATCTCTTATACAGGTCCTCCTTAAATCTCAGCTCATCTGTAGGCTCCTTATGCAGCCACACTTGTTCCTTTAGATGCCTCCTACTTTTCTTTCTTGTTGGAATTGTCTGCATTTGTGTCTTCAATATTTTACCTTTAAGAAGCTCCCATCATTCTCTTTGAGAATGTAGGCACAGTGTTCTGCAGTAGTCTATAAATTTTGAAAAGCTCTGTAATGTATGAGTTCATAAAACAAGTGATGATAAATAAGACAAATCTACATTATAAATTAGCATATTTACATGAAAAGTTGAATACATGGAGCAGAAAGCAACATAATTTACCAGATCAATATGAGGTTATCAGTGTATCAATTGCAGAGTTAATGAGGACTTTCCAAAGGAATGACAGCAACCAAATTACATAGAATATCTTCTTCTGAGTCTGAGCTTGTATTATCTCTACCCACCCCCACGGCCAAAAATATATACATGTAATTTGTTAAACTTGACTGCTAACCATTAACCTTCAACTGGTAGACTAATAAACAGTTTGGATTATTGATGAAGAATAATTTACAAGACCCTTGATTTTTTATTTGATTTTTTAAAAAAGCCCTTAACTGTAATTTCTCAGAGATGTAAACTCTGCAGAACAGCTTCCTTTTAAACTGTAAATGCAACACATGCCTGAGTGGGGGCAGCGAGGACTCTGGAAGGCTTGATCTTCTTTGAAAGATGTTTGGCAACCCTTAGTAACTGCTGCACAAACATCACAACATAATTACCAGACATTCTGTGTTCTGACATTCAAGTGCAACATTAGGCACTCACAGTCTGAAACTGAAGGCTGAAAAGATCGTAAGACAGCACCAGCAACACAGAAGGTTTCATTCCTTCTCAAGAAATTTTAAAGCTGGACTCACCACTGTTGTTGTCATTGGACCAGATTTATTTACTAGCAACTCATTCTGCGAAAAGTAAAAGCAGCACTATTTTTCTAGAAAAAGAGGTGCTGGAACTGACTGTGTTCTCTTAGAATGGCAATGGAACCCACCTGAGAGGTGCTGGGACTGAGCTTGGGCAAGTTTCGGCTGGAAAAAAGCCCTGAATATAAGTCACCTAGCCATCTAGGTATTACCTGCTTATTCTGACTTGCTCCCCAAGTAAAGTAGAGCTCTCAGTTCTTGATTTCTTGCCTGGCCTTGGCTCATACAATGTTCAGCCTTGTGTGGCTCCTAAACTGTAAAGTGACTGTAAACTGTTGTTTTACTAAAATAGCTTCATAGCATAGTTTTGCTTCATAGAAGGCTCACCCAGCACCTTAGTTACTTATCTTTAGGTGCCAGGCAAAGAGTCCTCTTCTCCCATTCTCCCAGGCCTTTTAAACACTGTGTGTGTGTGTGTGTGTGTGTGTGTGTGTGTGTGTGTATGTGTGTTGTGGGGGTATTGCTTTGGTTTGTTACTATAGTATGCATTTTTGTGTTTTTATGGGTTTTTATAGTGGTGGTGATTATTTAGAATATGTTTATGCTAATTTTCTGGGCAAATGCCCACACACATTGGCTAACAATAAAAATAGTATGAAATTTGAAACTTTAACAAATTCAACATTGCAGGGGTTCTTTTTTTACAGATGCAGAGAGAACGTAATTGGGGCAGACCATTACCTAACTAATAAACTTCATGTCTGAAACGCCACCATAATTATAGTCTTCTGGAAAAACTGAAGCACATTTGTCACATGTCTAATAGAAGGAAGTTCCATAGCAATGATATAACTACATTGACTTTTATAAAGTACTTATCATTGAGAGGATGAGAAGGATTTAATGTAGGTATTAGTACAGTTATTCTGATAACCAAAATGGAAGTATAACATTTTTTTTTCAAGCAAATAATGTTGAGATCTGAGTAAATTAGTTTGCTTTGGTGGGTTTGTGGAAAAGAAACTCACTGTGTTTGAAAATGTTAAACAAGTAAATCATGCTAAAATACATATTATCTAAATCAACTTCAACCTAGTTACTCTGTCTTTTTATCTTATACGGTATTTTAACTATTTCGAAACAGAAATATTTAAATTTAACTAGGTAACTTTTTCATCAGCTGTTCCTATGAGCCCATCTTGGGATGGTATTTGTTCAAGGGTTAACCTATTGAAATTAATGTAGTCATGTTCATTAATTTCAGTGGGTCTACTCTGGGTAAATTTTAGTTGATGACCACCCTCTACTTCAACAACCAACACCAAGTTCCTGGCACAACACCGCTAGTCAGTTTCTACTTCTAGGATTAGAACTTTAATAGATGTCCTGTTATCCAGACTGCTATCCCTTCTGCCTTGTAGCTAGCAAAAGGTTATGTTTGTGTAAAGTCTTCCCTTCTGTACACTGTTTTACTTGGTGTGTCAGCTACTAAACTCAGAGACTTTCAGGTCAGCATACAGAGCTGAGGGGGAATAAAAACAGAATGGATTTCTGCTACAAATTCTTCCCGCAAATATTTTCAGATTTCGTCAATGGTCCTAAGTCAACACCTACGAGTTGTTCTTAGCACTGGAGCAACATCATCCCAGGATCTGCAAAATATGACAGGTCCCTTATTCTGTCTTCATTTTCACCAATCTGTAGGATAAGGAACATTTCGACTGTACTTGATGGTCATATTTGGGGAGTTTAATGTTTCTATGGGCCTCTGTGAATTTCTGATAAAAGACTGTAAATAAGTGCAAAATATCATGATTATAATTCTCTAGAAATCCACTGCCCTGTGAGAAAAAATCCCCAAAGAGGAAACCATTCAACAAGGCAGCTTTGGGGTACTCTTAATCTTTTAAAGTCATGTTGGTTGGCAAGTTTTCAGATGAAAAGGGGGTTGGAGAGCGGAAACAGTTAAGAATAAATAGAAAAAATAGTTTAAGATATCCTCATGCTATAAATACAAACACAGAAGACAATGATCATTATCAAAACCTGTGGAAACCCGTTGGACCAGTTAGATATACCGTATTTTTCGCTCTATAACACGCATCTGACCATAACACGCATGTAGTTTTTAGAGGAGGAAAACGAGGAAAAAATATTCTAAATGAAACAGTGGATGTATGATTTTTATGGTTCATGCTGTGGCCACAGACATGTGATCTGACAGTGAGTTTGGGGTAGCCCAATGCAAAAATCCTGAGGATCCATGTGGATCCGTGCTTTGTAACCACGTTTTAAGTGGGGAGGGAAGGAAAAGAACTCAAGGGACAAGGAGCTTTTCCGCGGGGAGGAGGGAGGGAAAGAGCACTGTTGTTTTAAAGGTATACTTAAGGTATTTGCCCTGTGCCTCGGTTTTTTTTTTCCATTTAACAGTTTGCAGCCTTTTCCTTCCGCTCCTTGTTTTGAGGCGGAATAGATTTGAGCAAGTGAGGAGGACTTGGAATCCAGGGGATTCACCATAGAATGGAGCACAAAAAAGCGGTAGGGGCACTAGGACCCAGACATTGCTCAAATCTATCCTGCCTGAAAACAAGCTACTCCATCCCAGCCGATCAGCTGAGACGCGGGGGATTTGCGAAGTTTTCCCCTCTCCCTCATGCCCTCCCCAGCCTTTTTTTTTACTTCCTGGTTTTCACTGCGCTGGCTCAGAGCTCGAGGTTGGTTTTATTTTGCTGCTGGTTGCTTAAATTTTATCTTTCCTGCCGTCTCTCTGCAGCCTCATTGCTCTGTTTAGAGAGCGCGCAGACCTTTGCTAGCGTCTCTCCCTCCTCCCGTGTAAGCGGCTGCTGCCGGCTTTGCTGCTATGGCTCTCCTTCCCTCCCTCCTTCCTGGCTCCAGGTCGCTTTAAAGAAAGCAAAGTGAGAGCCTCGTAGAGCGTGTAAGTGGCTCCCGCTTTGCCTGACTGAAGGCAGCCATGGCTCTGATCCATGCATTCGCTCCTTAACACGCACAGGCATTTTCCCTTACTTTCTCGGAGCAAAAAAGTGCGTGTTTTGGAGCGAAATTTACGGTAATTATCTCACACAACATGGAACTGCCCCTTTAGGATACCAGCTTCATGATACAACATGGCATCAATTCTGTACATCCCATGTCTTCTGTAACATGACTCTGTATTATGGTTATAAGACATAAACAGAGTAACAGCCATTTTATATAAATACACATTATTTGCTACTTAGTAACAAAACCAATGACAAAGTCCAAACTACTTCTCACAGCACTGGTTTGAAAATATTTTAAAGATTTTATTTATATATATATATATATATATATATATATATATATATATATATATATATAGTTAGTTAGTTTTGGATACAGGTCCAGTCAGGTTTTTCTCATGGTGTTTCATTTTGAGAGCATCCCATCATGAACAATAAAATAATTAAAGACATTAGCAAGTTATTTCTTGCCACTCAAATCCATTCAAAACAAGTGGAGCTGGCACAGGAGAAACCTAGCTAGTTTTAAATAGTCCTAGGAATAGTAGGCATATACGGTTAGAATCTTGAAGACATTCCCCCACCAGCTTTACTATGCCTATTGTCAAATCTATACTGAAATGTGGTGCAGGACTTGACAGCTGGATGCTTATTTTAGGAACGACAGTGCATGCTGAAAACTGCGAAGCAAAACTAAACCCCAAACAAACATGGTTTTGAGACCTTTTGAAATATACTTCTCAGGGTAGGTGGGTGCTTTTTGTAACAAACCTAAATGCAGGAGAAAGTATTTACCTTATAAATATCTTCCCATACTACTAGACTATTTAGTGCACAAACCTGAAGTCTGTTCTTACAATATATGCAAGGAACTGGCTAATGGTGCTGGCCTTCACACCTAAGGTCTGAGATTGATGTGCAGTGCAAATTATCCGAAGAATTAAATGGAAAAGCCAGCCTAAAAGGCACATAACTTACCGTACATCTTTCATTCAATAATCACTCCCCCAGTTGTCACAGCATTCAACAAAGTACAGCAATTTGCCAAATACCAGGGAAATCTAGGACACATATTGTGTTTCGCCTTTCATCATCACTCGTTACCTCTAGATATACTGGTTTATTCACCTGATATAATTAAACTACTCTCAAAATTAATGTTAATAAGTTATGTACTATATGAAATACTTGATACACACAGAAGGAAACTGTCAAGCTGTTTTTCTTTGAGGAAATATTAGGGCAATATTCCATGCACATGATTCTGAACAGAATTAAAGTGTGGTGGAGGCCATAATGTAATAAGTATTTATGGGACCTTTTGGTAATTATCATGCCCTTTGATTTGAATAACAGAAACATTCAGTCCTGACTTCACACAGTAGGACTGAATATGCAGCAAGAGCCATTTTTTTTGTTCTTTAAGATTTATTTATATAAAAAATATTGATTTAATTCTTATTCCACATTTCCTCTCAATGGAACACCATATGTCTCTGATGTATATATAGTTAACACAGTTAAAAATAAAATAAAGTCATATTTAAAAGATTTTAAAATTATTTAAAGCAGCTAAAACTTTTAAAAACATTAAACACAGAAAAATGTTAAACTAATTTAAAAACAGATATAACCAAATCATGCATCTGGATAGTCCTGCCAAAACATATGGATTTATATAACAGTAGTAATACTTTGGCCACCTCATGAGAAGAGAAGACTCCCTGGAAAAGACCCTGATGTTGGGAAAGATGGAGGGCACAAGGAGAAGGGGGTGACAGAGGACGAGATGGTTGTACAGTGTTCTCAAAGCTACCAACATGAGTTTGACCAAACTGCAGGAGGCAGTGGAAGGCATGCTCTGGTCCATGCTCTGGTCCATGGGGTCACAAAGAGTCGGACACGACTAAACAACAACAAAGTAAAAACCTGAACTCTACCTAGTAGTGAACTATCTGCCAGTGAAGATCTATGAGCACAGAGAGAGATATTATGGCAGCAATACTCAAGTAAGCAATTGTGCGGCAGCATTCTGCCCTCACTGCAGTTTCCAGACCAAGTGAAAGGAAAGCCCCACATAAAATGCACTGCAGTAATCCAGTCTAAAAGTTACCAGTGCCTGAACCACTGCGATGAAATGCTTACCTTTGGACCTTACACTATGAGAAATGCAGGATAAGCTTATTTTAAGCCATGCTGGATGCCAGAGAGGTTTGCTAAATTGGGAACAGCTTCTGCTGATAGATGAGCACACTGGCCTATTATATGTTATCTTGGAATGCCTAGAGCTCTTCCTTTTTAGGTGAAGGTTCTGAAAAGAATATTCTAAGCATGTCATATGAAAAACACAATGTTCAGATGCATTCCTAAGTACTTAAGAATTGACAAAATTGCACAGAATTTTGTTCTGTGGAGCTATCTTAATAGTTAAAATGTTATAAATCAAAGTGGTACTAACAAGGGGGTCCGGGAACTGTTGGTGTGCATAGCATGGGAATGGATATTATGGGGCAAGCAGTGCAATTTGGATAAATTCAAAGAAGTAGTATGAAGGTAGACCTACATACCAGCTGAGGATGATAATAAGCAGGACATCCCCCCCCCCCAGCCAGAGTTCACCAGAGCAAAGCTGTGGCACCTCTCAGGTGGTCATCACTGCCATTATAAGAAAACAAGGGTAGTGTTCACAAGGGCAGAGGAAGGGGGTACGGTGGATGTGGGCAGCCACGGGTGTCACCACTGAGAGGGGGGTGCAAAATGCTGGACGGCACTCACCGCGGGGCCTGAAGCGTGCCCGAGCCACACGTCTCATCCCAGGAGAGACACGGTGGCTTTTGTGCACGCAGACTCCGTGCTGCCCAAACAGTCTGCCCACCACCCCCTCTCAGCTGTAGGGTGGATGAGTGAGAGGAGGTGTCACGGTCCTGTCTACGGGCGATCGAAGTCACGGCTGAGGACGTCAGGACTGGGGGCAAGATGGTGGGGTGGGAGCAGGAAGGAGAGTCCAGAAGCCAGAGGTCCAAGGGTCAGGAAGAAGGGAGTCACAAAGTGAAGGGTCCAAGGGTTGAGAAGCAAGGAGTCACGAAGTCAAAGGTCCAAGGGTCAAGAAGCGAGGAGTCAAGAAGGCGAGGTCCAAGGATCAGGAAGCAAGAAGCCAAACTCAGCAAGAGCAGGAAACATGTTGCTGTGGCAAAGAGCTGAAGGGAAATGCTGGCCTTATATCCCTTCCTGGCCCTTGCCACCAGGTGCAGTGAGTTACCAAGCGGCCTCACCTGTGCGGCTGGGCCTTGCCTCTCCAGAACAAACTTAGGAAGGCCCCAGTCCTGCGAAGCCCTACTGGTCACAGGGCCCAGCTCCTGCACACACTCCTGACAGGAAGCAGGCAGACTCCAGAGGCCCTGTGGTGCACCCCGCCTCTATGGGCATGCCGCCCTAGGCGCCCGAGTGGCTTCCCCCACTGCTGGGTCTTCAGGGTGAGTTACAGCACCTCTTTTTTCTAGAAAAATAGCACTGGTAATAAGAAATAGGAAACAAACTGGATTTTATCTTTCTATGTGTTGTTTTCTTAATATTATAATTCATTTTATTTATAATTGATAATGAGAAAATAAAATGTATTAGAATGGTGGCGAGGACAATGGTGGGGGAAGGAGGAGCCCTGGAAACATGAAGCAAATCCTTATATCATATGTGGTAGAAATGTAAGGTATTAAAATAATTTTGGGTTAGTGATATTTTATGAGATGCAAAAAAAAAAAAAAAAAGTTTAAAATAACCTTTTCTAAAAAGCAAAACCCAAAGCCTTCCTTTTAGGAATTCTAGGTGCCAAAATGCCAAGGGAGCAGATAAGACAATTTATGTATGTGATTTATGCAGATGTTATTGGCCCAGAGATGAAAAGAAGATAAAGTCCCTACCAAAGAAGAGTGGCAGATCAAGTTGATGGATTATTGCCGAAATGGCTAAAATGACAGGAAGAATCAGAAGTCAGGAAGACCTCAATTTTAATAAGGAATGGGGGAAAATTATAATTGATCTTAAAAAACCATTGCAAACAGTCAACATTGTTAGTAGGATTGGAATAATGGTGAATTTTGGACACAATGGAGTTTAATGGTGAATTTTGGACACAATTGAAAGTTAAAAGATTTTGGATTATCATAAAAGATGTATAAAAGATGCAGGAGGAAATGATTAACAGTAGGACCCACGAAGGGGAGGAGGGAAGCCCAGGAGATTCCTTGGAAACTTGTCTCTATGTTGTAAGATGGACAGGTGACTGTAAAATTTTAATTTGGATTTTTTTTTTTTTTTAAGGAAACATGATGCAAATGTTCATTGTTTCTGAAGTCCTTGCAAAAGTTGTGGGAAATGTTAAGAAAACACAAAAAAGGGCTTTTAAAATCCCAAGGATTTTAAATAAGGATTTGTCAACCTTTATTGTTTGTATCACAACAATAAATGATAACAGGATGCTTATTAAAAGAGATACACATACAACAGATACAGATACAAATACAGATACAGATATAGTGATTAATATTAATGTACAGACCAATCCTCTACATGTTTACTTGGAAGATGCATTATATAATGGTTGCTTCATAGAAAGTGTGCTTTGGATACCCAACTCTGATTAGAAGCAATAAAAAATTAAAATGACTAATTAATACTGGAATCAAGAGATTGATTTAATTTAAACAAGACTATTCAGATAATATATCTTGAATGTTTCAAGGAAACAAGGAAACAATCTCTCTTCTTTATCATCATTGTGTCAATTGTGATTGATAGAGGACATACAGTGGTACCTTGGTTTATGAACTTAATCTGTTCCGGAAGTCCGTTCATAAACCAAAGCGTTCTTCAACCAAGGCATGCTTTCCCATAGCAGCAGGGGACTCAATTTACAAATGGAACACACTCAACAGGAAGTGAAACATGTTCTGCTTCCAAGGCAAAGTTCACAAACCAAAACACCTACTTCTGGGTTTGCAGCGTTCTTAATTCAAGTTGTTCATAAGCTGTTCTTAAACCAAGATACCACTGTACTGTGAATTTTCTGGACTTGGTACTTGTTGACAAGTACCAGAACAAAATGCATATCAAACACAGGTGAACAGAACTGAGAGAGCTATGTATGTGAATATGTTGGCCATATAAATAAATGTGGCCATGGAATATAGATCTCCAGGAAAGAAAAATGTTTAACAAAACAACGATAATACTTTCCCTAAGCCACAAAATAACATCTTTTTTTTAAAGGTTGGCACAAAAGCCTTCTAAAAAAATTATTGAAAGTTTGATATCTTGTTTACTTATTATTTTTAATACTTCACTGGGGTGCTGGAGAAAATATATGACTCTCCTTTGAAAAGCTAACATTCACAGTATTTTTATTTGTATAGAAATCAAAAGAATAAAAGGTGTCAGGGTTGTGTAGCAGTGGTTTGTTTTATGTTTTGAGGGGTAAAACCCATCATCAAAATTCTCTTTTTTCCCCATTAGAAATCAACTGCAGCAGAACTTAAGGCATTATAGAACAACAGTATAATAATGGACTAGAACTGAGGAAATATTTTGATTTGTTCCTATAGGAGAAGTAGCACTGCTATAGTTTTCTAAGAATCAGAGTTGGAAGGGACCCCAAGAGTCATTTAGTCCAACCCCCAGAAATGCACGAATCTCAACTAAAACATCCATGACAGATGGCCATCCAACCTCTGATTGAAAACCTCCAAAGAAGGAGGATCCACAGCCTCTTGAGGGAGTTTGTTCCGCTGTCAAACAGTTCTTACTGTCAGAAAGTTCTTCCTGATGTTTAGTTGGAATCTCCTTTCAGTAATCAGTAATCCATTTTGAAGGCAATGTCCAGGGGCCAGCTCCCAGACACTACTGTGTCCAAACATATCTTATCCTATATCCTTTGTTGCTTCTGTGTATCACAAGTAGGAGCACACCAAGGGATGCATGAATCAGTCTATTTCCAGTAAGTGTAAGTTTTGAACATTTTATTCATAATTCTGGTCTATTTCTGCATTAAACCAATATATGTTATATATATATATATATATATATATATATATATATATATATATATATATATATATATAAAATATATATATATATATATATATATATATATATATATTAGTCGTTTAGTCATGTCTGACTCTTTGTGACCCCATGGACCAGAGCACGCCAGGCACTCCTGTCTTCCACTGCCTCCCGCAGTTTCTCATCCTCTGTCGTCCCCTTCTCCTTGTGCCCTCCATCCTTCCCAACATCAGGGTCTTTTCCAGGGAGTCTTCTCTTCTCATGAGGTGGCCAAAGTATTGGAGCCTCAGCTTCAGGATCTGTCCTTCCAGTGAGCACTCAGGGCTGATTTCCTTCAGAATGGAGAGGTTTGATCTTCTTGCAGTCCATGGGACTCTCAAGAGTCTCCTCCAACAACATAATTCAAAAGCATCAATTCTTCAACAATCAGCCTTCTGTCTGTCTGTCTGTCTGTCTATTTATCTATCTATCATCTATTTATATGATACAGAAACATTGCCTTCAAAATGGATTACTGATTATTGAAAGGAGATTCCAACGAAACATCAGGAAGAACATATATTGGTGGGTGAGTGGGTGTGTATAAAATCCTCTCAACATAAATACATTTTAAATATATTTAAATGCATATATTTTTCTCAAAATACATATTTAAGTTCAAATGCATTTTGATACTTTTGGACTTCATCGCAAAATTCAGAGGGCAAAATCCCTTCGGTGGTAAATCCAGATCTGCAGCTTAGTCCAAAAGTGCAGATCAGGCCATTACGTGCTGGAATTTGCAAAGATTGAATTCCCTAAGTATGTCAAGGAAATTAAACTTCAAATATTTCATTCAGCACGGCCTGGTTTTCAAGCTTTGCTAACTCCCCCCACCCCCCGGCAATGGGGAAGATAGTCATGTCAAGTTGACTAAGGTCAAGTTCATCACAGAATATATAATTTAAAAGTCAGATAAGCTAGTTTTCATTAATACCCTAAAAACACTAGGCAGTGTGACAATGTACTGGCTGAAGGTGATGTACTACTAGTACTAGTACTAGTAATAATAATAATAATAATAATAATAATAATAATAATAATAATAATTTATTTTTAATACTAACCATGAAATGAGTCACTATTATTTTTACTCTTTTTTCAGTAGTTAAGGCAGTAGGTTTTAAATATAATCAGTACATTGCATTCTTGCCATTTCTAGTAGCTGTTTGTGCTTTAGGAGACTTAGCAGTGAAAAGCACAAAACTCATTTCCCTAGCACTTGATGCCTATTTGTTCTCTTCTAGACAACAGTATATCTGTTCCTGTGGAGGTTTTGCCACCACTCTGTTTTCTCCTTGACCCTAAATTGCCTGCCTTCAACCCATTTCTATTCATGCTCTTTTTTCCTCCAGTTGTACTTGTTCCTCAGTCTGCTTCCTATTCTGTCCCATATTCCTCAGTCATCTCGCTCCAGGATATATCCCATGATCAATCATGTCATATATTTTTTAAAAAACCTGATACAACTGTTCATTATCAATAAATAAGTGTTGGGTCCCCATCAACTTAAATGGGTGGTGGATCACTACAGGCACAGATAATAGTGAGCCTGAAAGAATTTATTTGTAAGTTCTGCAACAATGTTTCACATTATCAGTATGGAATTGCACAATTATTTATTTGTTCTTTTTAAATATAATTTTAATTAAATTTTCTGTTTTACAATTTCAAATAAACATTTTACATATTTAAGATATCAATGACTTCCTTCCCTCTCTTTCCATGGTTCAATTTACATATATCCCTGCATATTTTCCAAAAACTATACCAATCGGTTTTCCATTACTGCATCCATCAAAACTTATTTTACACTGTTGAATTTATCTTAATCCTGCCAGTGTTTTCAGCTGTACACAATTAATTTCCATATATTCAATAAACATTTTCAAATCTCTGCAACCCCACCAACCACCAGTAGACCTGTATCACCTTCACAACCTATGCGGATTCAGAACTCATGACATGACGTCATCACATCATAATTACCCTCACCTCCCTTCTATTTCACACATTCATTATCACCAGATATTACTGAGAAGCAGGAAGAACAAGACTTGGATGCATTCCCAAACTCTCGTAGTCTTAAATTGATGCCTAATAGTAGGCCTTTATTCTGAGCGAATTCTGTCCTAATTATAATTCTCTTCATGCATCCCAATGCAATCTTTTACATAAGTCGCAACTTTGATTTACATTTCATGTTGCTTTAGTGTCTTACGGTAGTGCACAATTTTCAGTCTGTGAGTGCAATTAGACAAAAAAAAAGTCATCTAATTTGCAACAGTTAATACATTTGTTTCCATCATTTCACTTATTTGCATAATTTCATGTAGAAAGTTTGAATTTTCTTGTAAACTAATTGATGTATGCTTGTTCAACATACCATCTGTCCTGTATACATTTCAAATGTCTTCCAACCAGGACAGTGATCATTGATGATGACGGCTAAAAATGCTTCTCTCAGAAAAGAAAAAATGGAGGAGGGGGGGGAGAAGCTGGTTTGCTTTTCAGATAAACCACAAACACTGTATTCTGTTTCAGGCTTCTCTCATATTCACATTCACTCTCTAGGGATTCAGATGTCATTGCTGTATAAGTTAACATAAATCAGTTTTCCTTCAATAAAATCTTGTTCCTGGTAGGAAAAATCTACTCATTGATTCTGACAAACTTTGAAGAAAATGGGATTAAGGAAGCTTCTGACCTTTCAAATTATCAAATTAGACTGGTTATTTTCACAATATTAAGTAATCAAGGAAGTAAGCATTAAGAGTTTAGTTCACAGGCTGTCTAGCCAGTTTATATATATAAAAAATGTTGTTTGCTGACAGCTAACCCAGATTCCATTTCTTCCCTTTCCTCTGAACCACAAGGGAAACTAAGATGCATTTTTAACATTGCACTTTGCCTAAAGGCTCTCAGTAAAATTTAATTTTCTCACCACATTGATTTTTCCATTATAAGTTGTACCAGTCTAATGATATCTCCTAAGAATTTTTAGGGTTGAAACCCCATCCCCCAAAAGATGCACACAGATAAATTATCCATAAATGGTAACTGTAACCACTCAATGATTTTGTTTTGGGGGTTTTTTCCTTTGTTTTCAGAAGATATACTCCCTTTTTCAACTAGCTGAATCCCTTTAAGATATAGGAACATTTAGTAATTTGTTGCTAATATAATGGCTAAAAATGAAAACTTGAGAACACAATGCAAGCTGAAGGTAAGCATATATTTCAATGGAGAAAGGAAAACAACTGAGACTGAAAAGTGCTCAGCTTCAGTTAGATTGTGCCAGTTCTGATTTATGCTTGATAATATGTAGCTTATAGAGTTGAGGACTCTTCTATTTCACAAACAACGTTACCTAGGAAAGGAATGCTTTTCTACTATCATGAATACCTCAATACCTGTTTTAATCACATTTCCCTTTCAGCGTTTGGACAGAGCACGAATCAGTAAGATTGACAACAGAAACTTTACAAGGGGCTAGGACTATGATGAAGTATGGAAGTGCCTTTCCCCCATTAAATAAATTAATCAATTATCATGAGAAGCACATGTATAAAAATTGTTATGCAAAGCATTTGTTATCAAAAACAATACCATGGTGGGTACAACAGAATACCAGAATGTACCATATGTTCAGTAGCTACAGGGAAATCCCTTAATCATTTATCTCTCTGGCACTCATTACACAGGTGGGTATAAATAAAAAATGTAGGTTTGCTGCCAAAACGTTAGTAAGCCAAATATGTTAATATGTACATCTATCACGCCAATTAGATACATTTTGGACATTACTTTTTTAGCCATTCCTATAATAAATTGTGTATTTTATATGCTTATATGTGTAAGTTAGGGCTGTTTTGGTTAGGGATGGATATTACAAAAAAAAAAAAAGTGAGATGAAATCCTCCAGTTTAATTCTATGCTTCACTGCCCCTGATTCAGTTAATGATCTCAATGGTAAAGGTACCACTGACCATTAGGTCAAGTCGTGGACGACTCTGGGGTTGCATGCTCATCTCGTTCTATAGGCCGAGGGAGCCGGCGTTTGTCCGCAGACAGCTTCGGGGTCATGTGGCCAGCACGACTAAGCCACTTCTGGTGAACCAGAGCAGCGCACGTAAACACCGTTTACCTTCCCGCCAGAGCGGTACCTATTTATCTACTTGCACTCTGATGTGCTTTCGAACTGCTAGGTGGGCAGGAGCTGGGACCGAACAACTGGAGCTCACCCTGTCGCGGGGATTCGAACCACCAACCTTCTGATCAGCAAGGCCTAGGCTCTGTGGTTTAGACCACAGCGCCACCCGCATCCCGATCTCAATGGTACAGAGAGCTTTTCACCAATTTAGATTGGTGTTGCTTGTTGTTCTGGACAGATATAATCTAGACACAGATTATCCACCCCCAGAACCTTCCTCGTTAGACTACTGAAACACATGTGATACGTGTTGCCATTGAAGTTAGCTCAGAATCTGCAGTGAGTGTGCTCATAGCTGTTTTCTTTACTAATTAGGACAGGTCATTAAAACCATCCTGCTTGTGCATGGAGAAGGTGCCTGCCTCACCGATCCACAGGGCAACCATCTTTTTTTTTATGTACAGTGGTTTGTGCCTCACCATTTTCAGGGGTCATTTCCATTTTCACATCGTGTGGCAACCTCAGTCTGCTTCCAATCTGCTTCAAGAAGCAATTTATTGTTTAAATAAATAAAAAAAAGAATACAGCCTTTTTGCTCAGCTCTCATAAGTAATTCACTGGGGCTATTAATTCCAGTGCAGGACTCTGTTCCAAGCCACATATTAATCTGACAAACATGGATCAGGCTAGTTCATTTCGAAATCCAGAAACCCCCCATTCCCAGTTTTATCTTTGATTCATTGTAATGCCATATTATTTCCTTTGCAACTTTGTAAAGCGCCATAGAAGTCTTCTTAACTAAAAACTATGAAAGTTACTTGTGCAAGTCCCATCAACAAACCGACAGTACAATACCATTCATTCTTTATTTTCCAAAGATAGACCCACTGAGTTCAAACACTTTTAAACACTTTAAAAGTGTTTAGGATTCCAGCCTTATTCTCAATGCTTTAATGAGAACTTAAGCCAGGTGTGAGGAACCTTTGGCCCTATATATATTGCTAAACTACAGCTCTGATCACCCCAGTCCACTGGTAGTCCTTGAATACTCCTCCCTGCTACTAAGGTAGGCAGAAACATCCTATACCCAATTACCTTGGGTCTGTCCTGCCTACAGTGTAACATCACTCATAGGTTTTTCATAGTATGTAAACAAATGAAAATTTATTTCTTCACAATGGGATATCCAGGTGGTCACTGATCCAGCTACTGAGCAAATGTAGCACCGCTTAGCTTCAGCAAGGTTACCTTTAACTACGTCCTGAGACCAGGACATTATTTTTACCTGTGCTAAAATTTCATGGCCTTCACGGTCTAGGACCCTCGTACCTACGGGACCGCCTCTCCCGGTATGCCCCACGGAGAGCCTCAAGGTCCATAAATAGCAACACCCTAGTGGTCCCGGGCCCTAAGGAACTTAGATTAGCTTCAACCAGAGCCAGGGCCTTTTCAACTCTGGCTCCGGCCTGGTGGAATGCTCTGCCTCATGAGACCAGGGCCCTGCAGGATCTGATTTCTTTCCGCAGGGCCTGTAAGACAGAGTTGTTCCACCTGGCCTTTGGCTTGGAGCCAATTTGATTCCCTTCCCCTCTTTCTTTTTTCTTTTTCCTTTCTCCTGTGATGAGGCTGCATTTTAATATTTTAATGTTTCAGTATTTTAATTGTTGTATTTTAATCTTGTTTTTAAGTTGTATTCATTCAACTTGTCTTTATTATTGCTTGTTAGCCTCCCTGAGCCTGGCCTTGGCTGGGGAGGGTGGGGTATAAATAAAAAGATATTATTATTATTATTATTATTATTATTATTATTATTATTATTATTTTGTTCAATGGACTTCCAGTTCATGGACTTAACTACTAGCTATGAAGTGCAGCCTCTCTTAATAGCTGCACAAGGGAACTCATATAGAATGACTAATAAAGGCTGGGGTGGGTGGGTTACACCATAATTAACATTGATTACATCCTATACCAATTCACACAAAAATTGGAAATAATTCTGAAGTGTGCTTATAGTTGTGGCCATTAAAAGATCTATAGTCACCAAATTCAGAATAATGGAATTATTTGAAGGGATCCTGATGGCCATCTAAGTCCAACCCCCTGCAATGCAGGAATCTCAACTTGCGGTCGCCAATCCAATTCGAAACCATATTGGAAGCTGCTTAGCTTAACACATTTGCTAGTGGTTCAGAAGAACTGTAGTTCAAACATTCCCAACATAATGCATATTGAGAGTGGGAGGCCACAATCTGTGAAAAAGGAAATGGAAAAGTTGTGTTTCTGCATCTCTTGCCATTGCAAATTGGCATTCAACATACAATGTGAAATCATCTGATTTGTATATAGGCAGATCCAGATGACAGTGTGATCCCATGCTGAATTAGGCATGCTTAATTCTGTTGACTTTCTCTGCATGCAATTTGGATGTCAATGCTTTGTGAGCCTTACTGATATCCCTTACTGATTAAGAATGAACTCATACTTTGGTTTGTATATTTCTGCATACAGCATGCAGTCCAGACACACTTATCATATATAAAATATGCAAGGACCATGTGTAGGTTTAATTCTGTTAGTAGAACTTCTTCTGATTGAAACATGCAAGTTAGATGTGCAAAATCAAGCGATGTGTCCTAACCTTACTTTGTTTTACTAGTTATGAACAAAAACAAAGATAATGCACCCTTGCCATAGAGGTGGCAAGCAACTAAGGGCTGTGTGTGATAAATGCCCATAAAATAATGCAGTGTGTTGAGAAAGCAACTAGAGAAACCTTTTATAATGCTGGAACCAAGGAACACCCAACGAAGCTGAATGTTTGAGAGAAGCAGGACAAGGGAAATCATTTCTTGACAGAGCACAAAGTTTAGGTATCACTCCCACAAGATGTAATGATTGCCACCAACCTGGATGACTTTAAAAGAAGTTTTGATAAATCTGGTGGCTTTGTACTAGTTCCAGTGGCAGAAGCAGTATACTTCTGAAAACCAGTTGCTGGGAATTAAAAGTGGAAAGAGGGTTGCCCTGCCTGTGGTCTTTTGAAAGCCATCTTTTTGCTACTGTGAGAACAGGATGCTGTACAAGATGGTACTTTGGTCTAGGGTGGTTTTATGTTCTCATATGAAACATGGAATTTCTGGTAGATTCTTCTCTAGAAGAAAGGAACAGCTTACAAATTATGTTCCAGTCTCTGAAGAGGGTGTTTGACTAGATCACTGTTGACCTATTTGAACTCAAAACTTATGACCCAATTTCTACATTAATGTTAACAATTCAAATGTGATTTATTTTTCTTGATTTTGATTACACTCCACCAGCATTCAACTTCAACTTGAACTTGAAGGGCTTTAAGCTGCAGTTTGGCACATCCTTGTGCAACTATCTAGAGCAGTGGTTCCCGACCTTTTTTTGGCCATGCCCCACTTAAGCATTTTCAAAATCCTGATGCCCCCCTGCTTCGTGTGCCTCACATTGGGAACCACAGATCTAGAGGCTTGTGGTAGCACATCGAGCTTGAGATCAGATTCAGCAGTGAAACTGCCTCATGTAATAATTTTGCACCATGAAGAGAATTCAGTCAAGGCCAAGAACATAAGAGCGAACCCCAGGCAAAGTTGTTGTTTGTGTTGAGAGTATGACTGTAAGTGAGGGAGACATTGATTTTCCCCACAAGGACTCAAATATAATTTATAAAGAATATATGATCAAGATCTAAGGGTGAAGTATCACTCTGTAACACAGCTTTGTTTCTTGCTTAGGAATCCCACACATACGTGCACAATATGAACTAATGGAAAGCAAAAGGCACTTGTTGTAACATCCTGCACAACTGAATTGTCTAATTTTTTAATAGAGAGTGGGTTGGGCTCCCACTGGCAACTGGTGATCCTTCTGCATCTAGGGACTGTTCTGCTTGTCCTTTCTGTTCCATTTGAAAAACAATATGCACCTGATAACTGTTAAAGTGGTAGTATATCAGGGAATATGTGTAGTTGACACATTAATTGTGGCTTTTAAACACCTACATTATTCTCATAAACCTGCAACTGTCCTTGACCCTGTACATAATCAGACACACATCTAATTATGCTCTGAAATTCAATCTGATTTTTATTCTAAGCCCTTAGTAAAAAAATATCACTTAAGATTCTGTGTAGAAAATGCAAATGTGTTTCCAGATGCTGATCAGATGAAAGTTCAAAAGGTATGTCTGAAGATACAGTGAAATCCATATTAGAAATACTCCCGGCATCTTCATTAGCTCCAACAGCGATCCAGGGAAGCTGTTGCTCCAGTAATTCTGGATTCAATCCAAATCCAACCAAAGAGGGAATGGGTTTATCTCAATGGTTGTCAGCCAGTCATAGACTAAGATAAAGATCACTGTTAGTCAAGCCACAGAACTTGCTCTGATCTAAGCAAAAGCATGATGTACCGACAATGCTTTGACTGTCTGGTACAAGGAATTAATTCTGTGCCAAGAGGAAGAGGGTGTTAAAATGGGGAAAAGCTCACAGCATAACTATAAGTGCTACTCAGTTCATTTGGGCTCCCTCCCTGGCACATGGGGTTAGGATTGCAGCCTCACTTTATGACTGATTTAATCCCTTCCAGAGGAACACTAAATGTAGATATGGAAAATCCTTCACTCTTAATTACTGAGCACTAGCTCACACTTAGCTTTTCCATGCTTTTCCTAATATCTGTTTTTCTTAACCATTTGATACCCTGCAAATATACTGCAAAAATAAATTTGATTATATATATATTTTTTAAAAAATATCAGTACTAACAGATGGTGATAGTTTTATGTGTGGTTACTTAAAAGACCTAGCTGGCTAACTGTTACAGTGCCTTTGAACAGGAATGTACAAACAAGCAGGCTACTGTTAATTCCAAATGGTATGTCTAAGGATAGCACAGGGTTGCTGTCACTTTGAGAGCTGTGTGAGCATCAATTCATCACTGTTTCTGAATCTTAAGCCAATTTCCCAGTAACACTTCTCCAGAGTTAACACTCACCAACTAGGCACAGAGTATTGTATCTGAAGTTTCCAGCCAGATCTACCATCTCTTCTCCCTCATTATTTTCCCTGCAGTTTTTCTCCTGGTCCATCAACTACTTTTTCCTCAGATTGCCAGAAATCCTACCGACACCTAGCAATAGAACTCTCGTGAAGGTTGCTTCTACAGTCAGAAGTTATTCTTCTTCAGCTGTAGTCTTGTCATCTCCCTTTTACCCAAGCCCCTTAATATTGTTACACACCACCCTAGTTGCCAAGTGATGTGAGACTCCATGGGTCCAGGTTTGTGTTTTGCACATGAGGCACAGTGGAGATTGTTGTGTCTTTATGATATATGGTTTATTTACATACATATATAGCCTGAGTCTATGATGGGGAGATTCCCACCATTACACTCCAAAAGGGTCTCTTGCATCTTTCCCAAAGGTGCAACTGCCTTGGTTCCAAAACAAAAATCAGTCATGCTCCCTAGCTTTTGTTTTTGGTCAGCACATCATTGCCAACAGCAGTCCTAAAAAACTCTGGCCTATTGTCTCCAGCTAACTACCTCTCTTGAAGAAGGATAGCCTCACACTCCTCTGCTGTCTGGCACGGAGCAACTGCTTTGTTAATCACCCATCTCCTTGCCCCTTTGTTTGCATAAAGAACTTTCAGGCTATGTTCCTCTAATGATTTGGTTTTTTTAACTCAAGCACTGAATCCTGGGGTTCAGTGCTTGGCACAGTTTAGCTCCCCAAACCTTGATTAATTCTAACTTAGATTGGACCCAGGAATTTAGGGTTTCTCACATCCCACAAGCTCATAACAATATTGACTGCCAGACTCCAACTTCCAGCTTTGCCTTCAACTAACCAACACCTGCACAGCTTTACCAGAAGCTAGCTTTTTATCCTCTCCAGCCTGCCTCCCCTCCATCCCCAGCCAATCATTTAAATCTGAGTGGAATCCTGCCCCCTCATTGGCCTGTAGTGATGACCAGATGGGATGGAGCAAAATGTCCACAACTGACCAATTAGAATTTACTGGCTACCGATGCCTTCGCTCCTTTATATAAACACATAATTGCCTCTTGTTTGGAGCAATGTAAACAGCTCGAGTTTCTCTGTCACTCAGCTGACCTCCTGGCCTACAGCTAATACAGTACATCCCCACATCTCACAGCAGGCAGGCAAGACAGTTTGTATAACTGTTAATGTTTTTGTTCTATTCAGCATAAAATAGAACATAAAACCATTGCTTTTTAAAAAGGAAAATAAAATAAAAAGAAGGTGCCAGTACTCACCATGAAGTTGTTATAGTAAGTGCCACACTTTTAACATGGGGGGAGGCAGTTCTGAACACCTTTGAGTAACCCCAGAAAAAAAAATCACTAAAAGAAACGATAGTGTTTCTGAGTGGGGAATCATTAAGTATGTTTTAAGCAAATATAGTTTCTACACACAGGAAGAAGATTTGGTATAAATATAGCAGGTATTGTCTTAGCTTTTGCACCTACCACCAGAACTATGAGGGTGCAGTGCACTGTTGAGAATGGTCTGCAGTCTTAGCTGCAATTGATAGAGAAATTGTATATTCATCCATTAAACAAGCTCCAAGCATACTAATTCTGCTTGTGTACCTTTCAGAATCCTTCCCCCCCACACACACACCTGCATCAAGGTAACAGGACAAAATATGTAAGAAGAATAAGTAACTTGGGCTCTTTGTCTGGAAAAGCAAGATGGTGGTGATAAAGAATGTGGTTTATTGAATATCTAGATAGATAGATAGATAGATAGATAGATAGATAGATAGATAGATAGATAGACATCTCTGGATATATATATCCAAGTACTCCTGGAATTGTCCAAACAGATAAAACCCCACTGCATTGGTCTTATCTGTTTGTGGGAATGGGTAAACAGGCATAAATTCCAATGATGTTTAACTTGAGAAACATATAGTGGGTCCAGGATTGCAGCCTGTATACTGCAGCTGTATAATTTTCTCCCACAGCATGTTCAGCTGATCCCATTACTTTTTAGTTTCCACCATGTAGTAAATATACATTTCTTTAAGCAGGGTTGTTGTTGTTTATTAGCTTTGGCTTTTATGCCAACACTAAAGTTTAATTGTATGCCCCACTGTTTCACACCCCACCTTGTTTCAAAACACAGAATACAAGTTTTTCAATTCCATATATAAATATTTTATTTTATTTTTAAAATGCAGGATTCTTTTGTGTGTATAACACACGCATACATCAACACACAAAATTCTAACCATGTTTATTCAGAAATCAGCCTTGTTGGTTTCAGTGAAATTGATTTCTAGGTTAGCATGCTTAGAATTATAGCACACAAGCTGTCAGTTAAAATTTGGTACTCCTACATAACATATATTATATTCTATTTTCCTTGTAGGTCAGGGCACTCAAGTACTTGTAATTAACTTAACATGATTTTTTTTTACATTAATTAAAATATAGTTGCTCAAAAATAATTAAAAAGATGAATCACTCAGCATATCAACATCAGATCAAACATAGGAATTAGAGAAACCCATAAGCACTGAAACAATACAGTAGAATTTTTCACCGAGTAGCAGAAACCAAACATAAGAAATTCTGGATCTTACTACACTTTGTCCCAACCTTTTGTGGCTTCAGGGGAGGAGAAGGGGAGGTACAACTGCATTTCTCCAGAGGACAGTTGTGGAATCACCCTTGGATTATATCTCTGGGGGGAAATATTATGCCAGTTATGCAGGAGTAGAAAATCTGTAAGTTGCCCACCACAAGGCTGGCTCTATGATTAATACTAGGATAACTGAAGGAGGGGGCTGAGAACAATGACAATGTGTTGGAGGACAGAGTTGTGTATGCCACATGGCTGCCCTAAACCCTCTAAGCTTGCCTGCTGCCCCCAGGTGTGATGGAGGGCACCGTTCCATCACCAATGTTGATCTAATATTCATCTGCCAGTACAGTCGTACCTTGGTTGTCAAACGCCTTGGTACGTTTTGACACAGCAAACCCGGAAGTAAATGTTCCAGTTTGCGAATGTTCTTTGGAACCCGAACATCTGACGCTGCTTCCACAGGTTCCAATTGAGTGCAGGAAACTCCTGTAGCAAATGGGAAGCTGTGCCTTGGTTTTCGAACGTTTTCGGAAGTCGGGCGGACTTCCGGAATGGATTCCGTTCGAGAACCAAGGTACGAGTGTACTTACATCTTGTATACATGGGATAGAGTGGGCATGGTGCCATCTTATTCTTTGCCTCAGGCAGTAAAATGTCTTCGGATAGCTCTGCCTGGCAAGCAGAAGAACAACTCCCAACTAGGTTTTTGCCAAAGCCTATAGTAGTCAGAACCAACATGAGTCTGACCAAAATACAGGAGGCAGTGAAAGACAAGAGTGACTGGTGTGCTCTGGTCCATGGGGTTATGAAGAGTCAGACACGACTAAACAACAACAAATAGTAGTCAGAAGCCCATTCTGAAATTGCTAAGAAGACACAAAATATTCATTTCCTAAGTACCAGTTCCAGGATAACACGGTAGTGAGTACGAGAAATTGTAACTGACTGACTTCGTGTTTGCCCTTAATTGATTCACTAAACATAAGGTAGCAAAAGCAGCATGGATTTAAATTGGAGATTAGAGAAGCACATGAGAGCCTCTGTGGTGATGAAGGTGAACAGGGTCTAGGAGTTAGTGGACAGAATTTCCAGCTATAGGTACCAGTTTGTGCAAATGAGGCCATTTTACAGCTTCACTCAAAAATTAAAGTTTTATATTCCAGGCCCTAAGAATACTTAGTTTGACCTTTCTCCCAAAGGTAATGTTCATTTCTATTCTAAGAGGATGAAAACATGGAGTAAAAATGATTCATTTTTCAAGAATAAAAGCTATGTTTCCAAATACTTCTATTTACTACACCAGGAAGAGAAGATAAAACATTTCTTCAAAGTATGCTTCAAAGTGGGAGAGAGAAAAATAGTTGGGGTCTTATTAGGGTCATCGTTACTAGAGCTTCTGCGGTTTCTTACTTTTTATAACTGACCTAGATTGTTAAAGTTGCTGATGACATAAAATTGGGACGAATACTGCACACATTGCAGGCAGTAAGTCAAATGTAAATGAATTCTGTTCTACTGTGTAACTAGGTTGACAAGTGGAAACTAAAATTTAATGTTGATAAATATCACATAATAGAAGTAGAATACAAAAACAACTTCAATAACTGCATGAATAGACTTGAATTAAAACAAAAACAAAAAAACCTGTTTGTTTTTAAACTAAGAAGATGGAGAATTTCTACATGAATGTGTTTGAGCAACATTAGAATGGATTTCAGAAACTGGTAGATTTGTGAATTTATTGCATAGCATCTATGATGGATGACATACCTGAGATTGCTATTTTAGTATAGGGAGTAATCTGCAAAATTCTCCTCCATTCTTAATGACAACTTATTACATCCTTTTAATTCAAACTTTCTTTTGTAGAACAACCAAGGTGATATAACAGATCTGGTACCACACTTTAAATAGTTTAAGCTGCCTTTCCATTAAAACCGGAACAGCTAAAAAATTTACTCTTTCAAACCACAAAACTCCAATAAAAAGTATAATAAGGTAAACAGCAGCTGTAGTAATAATGAAAGAGACCTCTGGTAAACAAGCACACTATCTTCACTTTTCATTAAAACAAAAGCAGAGAAATGCCTCGGATGGATCTCCCTGAGCAGATAATTTTTCAGGGTGGGTGACACAGCAAAGAAGGCCCTGCTCAGCGTTCCAGCAAATAGTTCCAGAAACTTACTCATAGAAGGGGGTGAAGTATTTTGGGGTGAAGCATTTTGCCCTTACCACCCACAGAGAAGAGTAAGTTCTCCCAGCTCTCACCTGCGATCTTCCCTTTCTCCTTTCTCCTTGGGAGACAGATATTTCCTTGTCTCTCATCCATGATCCTCCATCAACCATCTACCACCCCCATGAGTATACAATCTCTGGACCTTAATAAAGGCCCCAGACATAGGACTCCAAATAAAGTAGAAGAAAGTAGAAGGAAAGGGACAATGAGACAGAGAAGAAAAAGAAATATTAGAAAAGGATACAAAAGGAAAAATTCAAATTTTCCATCTGCCAGTTACATAAAAAAGGATTGGTTAAAACATTCAGTCTAGGCTAACATCCGTCTCCTCCACTTTCTGTTAAAGAATATTTCCCTTAAATCAAGTCAAGGTGCCTCAGAATCATTCATTTCTTTTCCCCCACGAAAAGGTTCTCTAATGGTTATTATTGATAAATGTCAACCATATTGCACCTGCTTTTTTGTCCCAGAAGTGTTTTATAAGGAGAAGGTGCAGGTCTTTCCTACCTATTACATGGTGTTTGGACACAATGACAACTCCTCAACTTGCCGGTTCATTCTTACTCCTGTCCAAACCTCCAAGCATAGAAAGCAGAAAAATCGGTTTTCATCAAAGCATTTGAGGAACACTCCCAGATCACCCTTATCTCCAGAGTGATTAATAACCACCATCTTCTGCCACCAGTAGCTAACAGAGAGAGAGGTGAACTGCTATTCCGCTCCGACCAGTACCTCAGACATCCCAACGTTGCAAGAAGGTTCAGGGGTGCCAGGCCTACACTGGCTCCCAGTACGTTTCTGAACACAGTTCAAAGTGTTGATGCTGACCTTTAAAGCCCTGAACGGCCTCGACCCAGTAAACATGAAGGAGCATCTCCACCCCCATCATTCAGCCTGGACACGAAGGTCCAGCACTGAGGCCCTTCTGGCAGTTCCCTCAGCGCAAGAAGCGAGGTTACAGGGAACCAGGCAGAGGGCCTTCTCAGTAGTGGCACCCATCCTGTGGAACGCCCTCCCATCAGATGTCAAGGAAATAAACAACTATCTGACTTTTAGAAGACATCTGAAGGCAGCCCTGTTCAGGGAAGTGTTTAATGTTTGAAGTTTTATTCTGTTTTAGTGTTCTGTTGGGAGCCGCCCAGAGTGGCTAGGCAAACCCAGCCAGATGGGCGAGGTATAAATAATAAAATGATGATGATGATGATGATGATGATGATGATGATGATGATGCACCTTGGGATGTGTTTTCTTAGAATGAAGGTCAGTGGTGTCTGTGGTGCCTTTGTGATTTGGTTCCATTTACACATATATACACAGGCTGAACATAAGGTGTAAGAGTTCACAGCATTAATATTCTCAAACACATTGAACCCTTATTAGGATTAGAGGGGGAGGTGAAGTCATAACTTTGGATAAAGTACAGAGAGCAAGTCAAGCCTGATAGCTTTCCAGTCCGGTTCAAGTCAAGACTGCCCCCTAGTCTAATGTTCTTTTTCACTAACCAATGACATCATGTATTGCCAGAAAAGATGTCCTGCCCCCTTTTTAGTCCACCTTCTGGAAACATTTCCAGAAGTTAGGATCGATATGATTCTGAGCAAGTTTTCCAGGATTTATACTAAATGAAATATCCTACTTGCTTACTGAATAATTTGCACTTTAAAGGAACAGACGTGATGGAAGATTTCACTGCTATGTTGTCCGCGGGGGGGGGGGGGGCACCCAGAAAAAAACGCAAACATTTCAAATGCCCATATGACAGTTTGGTTTAATTATTTAAATTCTGAACTATTTTTTATAATTTTTAATTAGACCATATGTTAACATCAGCATTAAATGTGATCAGCATTCATATGCTATGCCGTTCTTGAGCTGAAATTTTTGGAGAGAGAGATACATTTGCGGAACTGTAAGAATCTGAGGTCAAATAAAACTCTTAATTAACACTTTACTGTCTATAAATAAAATGCACAAATGTGATGGTATGTGGTGTTGAAGTGAAAACCTTCTAACCTTTAAGTTGCTTATCAACAAATTAATGTTGGAAAGAGTGTTGGCAATAAAAATATACATAGGTTAATGACAAAAATGCTTGCTAAGTTGAGGAAAGTGCTAAACATGTGATTTTTCAAAGGGTATGCGTTCTGATGACATTATTCTGCCCCTGTTGGTTCTTCATTTCTGCCACCTCTTCTTTAAAATATCTGCCTAATATATGCCTCAGATTATATTATTGCTGAGAATCATAGCCTTAACTAAAATTTGCCTCCAAGCTGTCCACTTATATGACAAAACTAAAATTCAAAATTTGAACAGCATTATATAAAGTCAGCTGGGGACATGGGCAGGATATGAGTGAACTTGAGCTAGTTAAGGCCAAGCTGCAATAAAGTTGGCAATTTCTGTGTCCTGGCATAACACCTGCCAATCTGGTTAAACAACTGCAAAGAGCGGCGTCCTGCCCATCAATAAGTTAACAACACTGGGGTTGGGGCAAGGGCTCACCTAAAATGTGGCAATTGAGTTGTTAGCTTAGGGTATAGAACCCTGGGGGTGAAATTCAATGTTGAGCTGTAGCAAATGTCCCATCAGCATGAGCATTGTAGCTTGCCGGATAGAATGATCCACTCTTTCCTCCCCACACAACGTTATGGGGTTCTTCTGAACCCATCCCCCATCAGCAGTTGCAAGGGGCCACAAGGGGAGGAGGGTGAAAGCCCCATTGCAGAAGTGGAAGTCCTTGTGAAGGGCTTGCACTGATGGGATTAGGTGAATCTCACCTAGGAAGTTCTGTCATTTTGGGCAGGTGCCGAGAGATGCATTTATTCTTGCTTTCGCCAACCCAGAAACAATAGTGCTTACTAAAGATGCTATTAGGCATCCCTAACCTAACATGACTTTACATCTCACCACCTGAGATGTTTTAATTCTAATAACATCGGGTTCAGTTTGCTTAAACATTGTCCAGGCCAATGTTTATTCTTCAAAACCTTCACTGTAGAAAGGCACACAATTATTCTTGTAACAAGTAGCCTAGCAGTTCTACAAAGTTCCCTAGTGGTCATGTTTGCATCACACAGCCATTCTGTCTAGCACTTTCTACAAGTTCAGATTTCTCATTTGCAACTAAATGCACACTGAAGTTAACTCAGCAGGCAATGGAAGGTATTGGGGAGAAAGGCACACACATTAGAGATTTGGGAGGAAAATAATCCAATTAACACTTAAAGTCCTTTTATCTAATATCAGCCTATGCAGCATTCACACTTGAGATTATGGGAACGGGAAGATATCATACATCAGATACTTATCAGAATGTGTCTAATATTAATGAATTCCCATGACTATTCATGGCTGAATTGTTTTCAAATTTCTAGTTGTAAAGGCACAACATGTTTTGTTATGCAGACTTTAAGCGTGCATCTTAGAAAAAATAAGAACAAGAGAAGAGGTGTTAGCAAGAAAACAGGTCACATTTGTTTAAGAAAGCAGTGCAGGTGGCAGGGGGGGGGGGCTAAGGCTACTTTCTCTAATCTACAATAAGAGAGACATCTGCTTACATTGTTGTCATTGAACCTAAAAACAACTCAGAGGTTGGAATTCCTTTGTTGATGTTAAGACATTATTTTAAACCTTGTTATCTGTCATTTTTCCTGTATCAGTTATATTGCCCACTCATTTTCTTGTTGCAACAGCTGTTTCAAAGCTATGGATGTGCCCAAAATCACCCAAACAAGCTTCATGGGTAGCTGCGAGTTTAAAATCCAAAGTTTAGTTGACATTTTGAGGTAAGACGGCTCTAAAGTCTTATTTTTCAAATGATGGACTGACTGGGGTTGATTATCAGTTAAACATCTGGCCAGTTCAGATGACAACTTTGAGCTGGGTTAAGAACACTGACAACTTAAAGAAGAAAAGCCACTTGATCCAGGGAGAGTTACACATATATATTGGCCTGTTCCAACTTCATTTCCTTAATGGTGAGCGCTCCTGGAAAAACAGCATTTTGGTTCCTGAAATTCATTCCAATTGTACAGATAAAATATAGCTGATGGAATTCTACAGGATGTGGCATTAGTGTGTGAAAACAGTCCAGATCGAATGATCCCCAGATGGTGGAGATGTCGGGCAGAATACACCTGGCACCTGGCTAATTTTGAGCATTGTTAAGGATTACCCTATGACATACATCAAATTCTTTCTCCCTGAAAACCATAGCTCTAACCCAGTGGGAAATCCAGCCAGAGATCTATCACCATTCCACCTTGTTTGACACATAACTACTCCAAAACATGGTATCAGGATGCTTGGAGCAGGCTTCTCCAACATCGTGATCAGAGCTGTGCATGACAGTCACTCTTTAGAAAAACAGTGCAGACACAGCAAGAAAAAAGTGAGAATGGTTGAGAGTGTAGGATTAGTTCTCCCATGCCCTGTTCTTCTAAGACTATCCATGTCATTCTGATTTGAAGCAAGTGAAGGAAAGCTCCAATTTGATCCTATTTCTTTCAAATAGCTTTACAGCTTTTGCCAGAGTAATTGCTACAGAATTGTAGTTATAGAAAGGAGGAGAAGAGAAAAAATGTGTTGCTTGCAAATATTGTGCCTAATTTTGATTCATTTTGATTCATTAAATGCTGTTACAAGCACACAAAGCTTATAAAGCACACAGGTTTTCTACATTTTTATTAACACAAGGACCCACAAATATATATATTTACTGAATCGCACCCACCTGGCACTTCTCAAGTCCTTTGGTCCTTGTGTTTCATTATACCAATCATGCAATTATAGCTCTCTGACTTCTCATCCACAGTGTGGTGGAAAATCATCTGAGCATGACTTTTTGTGATAAAGTTGTTTGCCAGCACTGAGGCCACCTAGCTCAGTAGATATAAATGTCACTCAAAGTTCCCTATGCAGATATCAGATATGATACAGACATATCAATGCAGCCACTTTTTCTTTGGGCATCTTCAGATATTATTGAATTTCTCTGACCCTTATGCTGTATAAATGTCATCTAACATAATTTTGGTTTTCACTTGTATGTTTGTTTATGTTTCATATTTGGAAAACAATGCATTTCCAGGGATGCCAGATGATTTCATCAGATGAAACAGGGAAAGCACACTGCAGCAAGCCCTTATGGCTGGAGGTTCAATTTTCAAGTGCATAAGTAAACATGTGAAGGGGAGGGAAGGAGGTGCCAAGCTCTGTGCCCTCAAGTGCATCACCACTGTACTGTTCACAGACCTCTAAGAATTTGAAGGCAAAGATCAGAAATGGGAAACCTCCTCTACCCATGGAAGCTCATGCCACAGACATCTGCCCTCCTACTTACAGAGGGTTGAGAAACAGTACAAAGGTGATATACTGAAAGGAGCAGAGTTTAGCAGCACATCATGCACTCACTTCCCCTGGCATGTTTGCTCACACTCTTGCAAACTGGATGCCTAAATAAAGCTTACCTCTGAAGTAAATCACTACCTCTAAATGGATGGAGAAATTTAACTTATAATTACAAAGAAATGACACAGTTTGTCTTGCACCTTATTATATACAGTACTCCGTACTTAAAGCAGGACTACCATCCTAAAATAAAATATAAGTAGTGTGTGAATCAATAGGCTGGCCTCAGGGTGGAAACTTTAGAAATCTTTAGATGTTGTAGGCACAATGGCCAGCATATTGATACTTGCAGAAACAACACACACTTAACTGGGTGTTCATTTTCACTGAATCCTGATTGGATTTCACCATTTGCCTTCTGTTATTTTAAAAGAAATTCATACAGAATGAGCTCTCCATCACAAAACTTCACATTGCATATTTGTATTTATTAGGACTGTGTCATATCTTATTCAGTTTAATTGTTGGATTTAAAATAGTGATTCTAATAAGTTATGTATCTTTAAGAAGATTCATAACTAATTATATATCTAATAAGTTATCTATATCTATGTATATGTATATGCATATGTATATGTATAGAGAGAGAGAGAGATGATAGATATAGAGATAGATAGATATATGCATCTTAGCTATATAAATATTTACATCTTTAGAATACTGTTTGACAACTTTTTTTGGTCTTGATATAGTTGCATAAGCCCTAGTTTTCCCCTGACAGCAGACTCTTTCTTCTTAAGCAAGGCATATTTTTACTGTTGTAAACCACTTTGATACATTTTGGTGATATAGCAGTATATAAATATTTGTATAAATAAAATAAATGATAGGGGTGCCTATCAGGGGATGACTGCAATATGCTATATAATCTATTAGATTTGCCTTTGCAATGACATCACTAAGTGCCATGGACAGCTATTGTAGGTACAAGCGAAAACAATATAAATGAAAAGGTATCGTATTCTCACAAGAAAGACTGAAAAAATCACCTTTGACATAAGTCTCAATATGATTCACATTCATGTAGGAAAAACCAAAAATGGTTTTTAAAACAATACAAACACACACCCAATGCTTATACCTAAACCATTTCCCCCCATATAGCTGGGAAACTCAATATGCAACATTTCAATGTTAAAGTTTGTGACTATTAAAGAAGTCAGTTAACATATTTCCACTTATTTCCTTTTGGTCCTTTCAAATTTACTTCCTAATTTTCAAAATATCAACATAGCATAAAAGTTGGCAGGAAGGGCAAGGATTTCCAGAATGTCTATGCTCCTTCATGGCACTTCAGATTCTATGGGTAATTTATTTAGCTCTCACATAAATGAGCATCATTTGTATAGTCTGAAGATTTGCATCCCTTGTTTTTGAAGGCAGATGAAAGCTGCTCTTCACATTCATTCTCTAGCTTTTGTAGACAAGAACCATTACTGGAACAGAACCCTATTATTCTTTGTAAAGCTGAAACAAAAATTACAGGACAGAAATGAAGGAGCGGTAAGTGAGGCAAAAAAGTGGGAACTGAGATTTTGGTTGGCACTTGCTCACTCCCTTCGCCGCCACATTTTACATTCATGCTACAAATGTCTGGTAGGAAACTTGGCATACTCATCATAACAAGCCAACACTGAGGTTCAAGATTAGGTTGGGCTTTAAAGGAAAAGTACTAGGGGGCCTTGCTACCTGAAGATTTGGTGAGGGCAACCAACTGCTATAGCTTCAAAAGAGCATTTGACAAATTCCTGAAGGATAAAGCTGTAAGTAGCTACTAGTAATAATGGCTATGGAGTATGCCCCGACTACCAGTTCCTGGGTATCACATGTGGTCGAGTGCCATTGCACACATGTTCTTCTTGTGGGTTACCCATAGGTATCTGGTGGGCCATTGTGAGAACAAAATGCTGGATTAGCTTGACATTTCATCTGATCTAATTGGCTCTCCTTATGTATTATCAGGCTTCCCTCCCAGCAGTTAATCAATATTTGTTGGATATCATTCTCTGAGTAGATAATCAATGAGTAGGGCAACTATAATACCTAGGGAATCTTTCTGTAGCAATGTTTGGTTATATTAGACAACCTAAAAAAAATTAAGTCCACACTTCGAGAGCATCAAACTTTGGTATACACCTTTCTCTTAAATAAGAACTGTTAATCTCTAAATAAATTAACTGTCACTGCCCTCCAATGAAAATTCTTGAAACTATTGAAGTAGAATTATTTGAACTCTATGGAAATAAATTTGAAATGAATAAATGCAAATGAGTTTATTTTTTTCAAAAGAGATTCAGTAAGAAAATAGGCTTGCCATGAAAAGCCATGTCATAATGGTGTGAAAAGTTTATTACCAAAATATACAATCATTAAAAAGTGAAGCTCTAGGATAGCTAATTTGGATAATGACATGAGAAGTTCTTTCTTTCACTGACAACCCAACAGTACAGATTTTTTTAATGAATGGCAAGACAGTATTTGCTACAGTATACACTATTATCACTTGTAGTTGAAGTAGATCTGTGCTAAAAATTTATTTTAACAATTTGTTGGGTGGGTGATATGAAAACCATGAAAAACTATGGAGCAGGGGATTCTGGAGGGGGCTGCCACTTAACCTTTTACAAGGTAAGCAAAGGCTTTCCCATTTTACTTGCTTTTTTAACATAAAAAAGAAAACTGCACATTATTGATAGTGGGTGCAATACTGTTTTCACAGCTTCCCACCCCCTACACTCCCTTGAATGACTTGCCAGTGATACTACAGTACATCATTTCCCATCACTTGCAAGGCATTCTGGGAAGTGGCATGAGGCTCTTCCACAGCTTCCCACTAGCTGCACTTCCTACTGAGACTCAGTAAGGAAAGTGGCAATTCCCCCCAAAAAAATATTCAGAGCAATTCCCCCTGCCCATACCAGAAAATAACTGTAATTATTTTTAACATAGAAACAGATGACAAAGATGTAGTATATGTTACTCAAACCATCAGATGGAGTATATTTACACCATGCCTGCTATACAACCCAAAGCTAGATACAACTGAAAGTTCTCAGTAGGCAAGACTTCCCATAATACACCCCAACTATAACCAGTATTGTTGTAAGGTGCAAACAGATTAGTTCATACTTTCACCTTCGATGGGAACTCGGTTTCTGATCACTGCTAGGAATTTATCCACATTAGATCTCAGTAATCCCAAAAGATATGTTTATTCATCATTTTGAACCTAATAATCCTAGATTCCTAACACAAAGTCCTTCTTAAACAGTGCTATACAGGAACAAAGATGTGTAAAACATGCAGTTGGAAGTCTCCAAATCAACCATCTAAACAGCAATAAATTCATTATGTTTGGGAGACAATCATTATATAAAATTTACTCAGAAAATAAAGCAAGCCAGGAATGCACATGTGTGTGTCTGTGGTTTATGGCACCATGGTTCCCATTTAATTCATGTGCAGAAGCACTTCACATTTCTGATAAAATTTCAGTGGAATGCAGTTAGCTATATTTTCTTCTGACAATGACGCATACGTGTGATATATATATATATATATATATATATAGTCATTGACTCACTTGTCTCATAAGTGATTCTAATTAGAATTAATTAGTTTATTTATTCCTTTAATTGTATTATTATAGTTGTGTGTGTGTGTGTGTGCTGCTTCCTGCATTTTTATTTCAAAATAAAATTATATGCAGAAAATGTGTGTGCCTGTCCTCTTATCCAGGAATTGATTGTACTAATATAGCATATTGATATTGTGATAGCTATATTGGGCTCTTTTTTGCCAAAGACAGGCAGAATTATAATTATTAAACTTAAAATAAAAACATACAATCATAAAGAATTGTAACTTCCAATTCTGTGTCGCATCATGTCCTGTATCCAATGTGAACAATCCCACCCTGATTTTTATATGAAACTGGAGTTAACTACCCTGTTCCCATCTCTTGTAGCTGAAGTCACCAACACATTTTAACCATAAGTGCAGTTCAAGGAGAATGTCTTAAGTTCCCTGGACAAAGCATATGAAGTGCTGAATAAGACTACCAACATTAGTTAGCAGGAGTTTGACAAATAGCTATGAGTCACAGAAACACTTATTAAAAGAGGCTTGTCAAGCTGAGTGTTTGGAGTTGTGGGGGGGGGGGACAGGACCAGAAGGGAAATAAATCTTGCCTAGGCAAAATAAAGTTCCCTTCTGTATTTTCACTTTCAGCAGTCCTGCAATGCTTCACCTAGATTATGTGACCCCCTCTGGATCACCAATATTTATTCTGTTCACCAAGTTTGAAATAGCTGTTATCCTACACTGGCTTTCAGTTGCCGTTAATGCAATCAGTGAATGCCCATATATTAACAAGCCTATCATCTGGACTCCAGCATTGGCAAGGTGTATTCTCTGTTGAAGAGGACGCTTAATGCAACATGTTATTTTCCATGAAAATACAGTATTTGATAGTGGGTTGTGCAGAAAAGGAAACATCAAGCACAATATTTGAGGGAAATGTGGCTCTGTCATCCTGCATTAAAAAAAAGAAAGAAAAATCATTTCCCACATTTGGAGATTATCAAAGGAGAGAGCATATGTTGAGCGAAATTCCTATGGGTGGGGTTCAATATTTTATATGTATTTACCTTAATTTTGAGGTGGTCAAGGGGGTGATTATGAGTGTCCACACTCTTTCCTTCTACAAATAATCTCACCAGTGGTCTGAACTCTACAGCTTTCCTGGAGGCCCATGTTTAATCAAAGCCCAGAGGAAGGTGTCATGAGGTAGCTTCTTCTATGGAGCTTTCTGAGATCAGGAAAATGCACCACCAGGGAGGTTGCAGAGTGCTGGATAAACATTGGCGGGTAAGAAAAACACATGTAATATATAAACTCCTGTAGGCCATAACTGCTGCTGATACAATATATATTTCTCTTTATGGCCAACGATCCAGACAAAGGATGGTACCCTATCCATTATTTGGTGTTTGTTAAAATGGTGGTGGCCTTAGCAATATATCCTTTGACAAAATTTTGTTGCTGTTCTCAGACACCATTCTCTAAATGTTTGTTGTTTGTTTTATTTTTTGTTTTTCTGTAATTGTTGCATATGTTTTAATTAATTTAAAGTAATGAAAAAAAGAAAAGGACATGTAAAAAAAGAAAAAGACATCTGAAGGCAGCCCTGTTTAGGGAAGCTTTTGATGTTTAAGGTTAGGTTATTGTATTTTAATGTTCTGTTGGAGGCCACCCAGAATGGCTGGGGAAACCCAGCCAGATGGGAGGGGTATAAATAATAAATTATTATTTATTATTATTATTATTATTATTATTATTATTATTATTATTACCACTATCCTTGGCCATCTCACAACAATACTGTAAGCTCAGGTCTCTACACCAACAGATGTTCTAAATAAATACTCAACTGCCCTGAGAAGGGGAGCTGATGGGTGGAAGCCTCTTTCTCAGAGAAGGAACACAACTGAGAAACTGGAGGACATCTATCAGTACAGCAGTCGAGGTACCTGGCATAAACACAGGTACTTATGTCCTCTCTCAAAGCAGGCATGATCAATTGCTTCTCAGGTTTCTTTCCAGGGCTTAGTAAAAACTTGGGCACAACAAGCTAAAAGCCCCCCACCCTTTCTTTAATTATATCTCATTCGGGAAGAACCGAAACTCTGGTCATTAGTTTTTAAACCAAATCTATGACTATCTATACATATTTACTCGGATTGAAGCCCCACTGTGCCCAGTAAGATCCCATACCAAATAGGTATGTATATGTATTTCAGCCTTATTCTGCCTTAAGTCTTGAATTCCAGTTTGCACAATAAATATCCTGCTCTCATTCATGTTTCACACAAGGGAAAGAGCAACCTGGAAGGGGGGAAAAAAACAAAGGCCAAATTTGCAACTCTGTGTCTTACCTAAAGCATGTTGCATAGTGTTTGCATGCCTTACGTTACAGAGTTTCAGTATACAGCAAGTCATTTTTCAATGTGATACTCGGGGATGGCTCCAAATCCTGAATTGCATTTTACATTCTGATGCCATCAGCTCCATTTAAAATCCAGGTATTACGCGTCTAGTTAAGGATGTTTGAAGTACAACGTGCTCCATGTGACTGCATTCTTTACTGTAAAACTTTTCAATATATTATCACTCTACAAAGTAATTGAATTAATAAAGAGGTCATATCGCTGTCATGGTAGATATTTCAGTTGATGAAGTGTCATTAGAATCATTTTACCTATGCAATTTAAATTTGCTCAAATATATCATCTCTACATACCAAACCCATATGAAGATTACAGTACATAGCTCCCCAGTCCAAAGTTGTCCAAATTGCCACCTACATAAAAATTATGCTCTGTGAACACTTGATCCATGACTCCTGCTATATAGAAACTAATCTTATTGTCACTTACAGTCCTAGAGATTAAGGGATGGGGCCCATAAAACATATCTATTAATCATGAATAGGATGTCACACTGCTCATTGCTAGCAGGCATTCTACACAGCTTCATTACAACAAATTAGTTATCAATTTTGAGCATTGTTCATACTGTGCTTTGAATTTTTGTATCATTTATTTTGACAAAACTGAATTATTTTCAGCTTTTATCATAAATACTTGCCACAAGACATCAAACTTATTTAATAGCAGCTGCAATTTGTGGAATTGCACTTCCAGTTAACAGTGGCCGACAACTGAAAAATTCACTGCAATTTGATAAATGATAGCATTAATAGAAGTGGTTCTTTAAATTTTTAATAGGCCAATTGCTTAACTTAACTAGGGCCGAATGCTCAGCTGAACTTCAATTGATACATCTTAGTATAAACTGGAGAACCCAGTTTCATCCACAACACAGTAGTTTGCCGGTTAAAACATGTTGACTTGGTAATGTATCTAAAAATATTAGCGTTGCACTTTATAGTGTTGTCTCAGGTCACCATATACAAATACACTATATAATACATATACTGTTATGGTATCAAAGCCACTATTACTACAAAACTCATAAAAAGTACCTCATATACCAAGGCTGCAATCCTATGCATGCTTGCTTGAGAATCAGTCCCATTGAACTGACAATGATCTTTTAGTAGATATATAAGATTAAGCTGCACAAGTCCTGTTCTTAGAATTTCAAAAATAATTATTATATTGTGCTAATCCAAAACTTTATTATTGAGATACCCATTATGAACAAGACTTTCCTTTATCTTCTTGATTGTGGGTGTGCTCACTTTATATAGAAAAACACCCTGAAATTTACATTACAAAGCCAGAAAGGTTTAGAGCCTTGCCAAATGATGCAATTATTCCTTCAGTTTAATTTTGCCTAAAACAAACAGTTCTTCATCAACTTCAACAAAGATCCTACCAGAAAACTATTAAAATTGAATCTCATGCTGATGAAAGAAAACCAGGAAAACTTTCAAAAACAAAAATGCATTTTATGCTTTACTTTAAAAAGAAAAAGAAAAAGAATCTGTTTGTTGGGAGGAGGGAGGAGGGGGACAAATGTAAAATGGATTGAAAGACCTCTAAAGTATATGAATTATCTACTAGTTCTTGGAGGTAAAAAATTTTCAGCTTAAGTACTTTACAAAATTTGTCACTCCAACAATAACTATTGGGGTAGGGTGGGGGTGCAGCAGATTGCTGGAATGAACTCAGTGAAACATTGTTAACCGGCTCCAACAGCTGATACTCTTAACATCTCTGTTTATGCTATGTTTTCATGGAGTTGATTTGACAAATTAAATTATTTTGCTCCAAAAAGAAAAAAAGAATCCTCACGGCTTATCCTAAACAGATTAGTCGATTTTCATGATACATACTAAACATAAAACTTTTAAAAATGAAATGCCCATGGACAACAAACAATAAGAATCTAACTTACTGAATACTTTCAGTAATTTTCAAGAGTACTCCTGAAACTGGCAGAATGCTTTGTGTTTGAGTCATTAGTAGTTATGTTAGGATGTTTGCTTGTTTTTAACTTGGGAAGAAAGTTATTAAAAGGTACACCTAGTTATAAGAAATATCTAGGCATTCTGTGTTTAACAACATGTTTCATATGCCATTTTTACATGAGCATCATGCTTGCTTGCTTTTTGCTTATTCAGAACACCCACAGGTTACACAAAATGGATTGGTGGGTCATCGCTGTACCTTATTATTCTTACGAATTAGGCCAAACTTATTGAATTCAGGATTCTCTTTTATTTAACAGAATAAATGAGTGCTACTAACACAACAACAGCAAGTACAGAATACTATTTTTCTCCACTAACTGCAACTGTAAGCAAGAACTGGTAGACAGTACTTTATTAGAAGTCCTATAGTAAGCACACGTTAGAGAAATTAATCATTCATTCCCTGTAGACTGCTTATGTATTTCATCAGGCCATTATCTGATCTGAATAACAAGAACAATTGCATAATGAAATGCATTACTGCTGACACCAGCAACTTTATTGTATCCTCTTCAAAAATGCAAGTACCTTTACAGCACAAAAGGGGAAGAGGGTTTTACCCCCATAATTCCTCTGTGCCCTAATGCACTGGCCCACAACTGTTTCTTGTTCACCTGTATTTTATATTATCAAAATGTAATTGCATGATATTAAACACGATATGCACAAGTATACATTTCAGGAAAATTACATCAAGTCATTCCAGCGATATAAAACAAATTTTCAAAGACAGGGTTCAGCCTTCCCATCAAATGTGTGCTCATTCAAAAAACATGCCCCCAAAAAGAAAAAGTTTCCAGAAAATACTTCCAAAAAAATGATAATGCATCCTAGTCTCAAACAACAATAGTCAGCACTGCTGTGCTAAACAATATTCTGCAAAACTAGCAAACAAATCCCTTGGCTTGGCTGAATACATTAAGGTGTTGCGAACCACTTTTATTAATAAGCCAACCGAACCTGACCATCTTGTGTAGTCTCAATACAATTCCTGACAAGACACTTATTTTTTGCAAGAAAAGCTCTCTTACATTATCTTGTTTCATGTTTCAGAGACCATTAAATAACCTTTAAATGGCCACAAATGCTGCTGTTTAAAACTATTCTAATCCAGCTACCATGAAGCCAACATTAAGTCATTCTTCCTAGAACTAGCAGTCTATGCTCTCCTAGTACTCCCATAATTATGTTTATGGTAACTGTAAGCAATTCTGACTTCACTGTACATGCCAAGCAATACCTTGTGCTAGTATTAATATCTTAAGCCAGTTTTGCTTAATTGGCCTTAGCACAGTGCATATTACAAATCTGATTAGAAGTGCTAGTGAGAAAATCAGTTTTGCAAGAAATAAAACTTTCATGTTTCAGTACAGCCATTGGCAGCAGTATAAGGAGGAAACTTTCAAAATCAACCATTAATGGTCACACTTGAACTTGGGAGCAATGCATGTTCAATATAGTTTGTCTAGGGTATTGGAACTCTGAAAATAGTGAATCCTCAATACCTTGGGAATATTAAAACAATGAAAGCATTACTCATATTAAATAATTTTTGCTGCCACATCATCTTTCATGATACAGGTAGTTTCTATTTTGGAAGAAAAGAGAGTTTAATTCATGACTGTAGATATTGCGATCCGCAGCATGTACCAATTTTTTTTGCCTAGGAGCACAAAATTATTCTAATCAAAATCCATTTGGCAATAACAAACAATGCTGAGATGTTATTGATTCAATCTAGTACATTCAGAACTGACTCAACTCTATTTCCACTGACAAAGGTTTTATTAAATATTTGAAAACATAGTCTCTCTCTCTCTCTGTATATGTGTTTGTGTGTACACACTCTTTTTTTTATTGGCTATGTTCACTGCTCATTATTTTGTCCAGTTGCAATAAGTTAATCCTCAGATCCCCTTCAGGTGGTCAACAAAACCTAAACCAAACCAGCTACAATCCGTCTGTCTGACCCAAGTGGAATAAGGCTCTTAAAACTTTTTTTTTATATGCAGAAATGTTTCTTAGGCTCCAAGATGGTACCCCTTGTGTCAGGCAAAGCTTTTACTTCCTTGTCATTAACTAACCTCAATCACGCAGCCTCCATGGCCTTGTCGAAATTCATTCTCCCACAGGACACACAGATTCTCAGCACAAAATAACACCACATCTGGAGCCTAAGTTGTGTCCTGCGTGTGCCACTTTCAAATCAAAACACTGTTTTGATGTAGGCAATGCTTAACATTTGAGAATCTGTCTCAAAAGGCAAGGGTAGCCAAGAATGGGGCTAAGGTAAAGAGAAACTGTATCCAAGCAAGTAAACCACAAGACTATATTGCTACCATGTATTGGTACTTGAAGACTTAACTGACACCTAGTGCTACCTTTCCATTTAAAATCCTCTAGGTGTCTACGGAAGAGCATCTCTTTGTTGGAAAACGGGGGGGGGGGGGCTGGTTCAGATGAATGTTCCTATATGTCCTAACTCGGGACTTAACATCTCCAGCAAAAGCAACAGCATTGCTCCTGTAACTCTTCTGACATTTGAGCTTCACGATATAGAAAAAGGAGGAATAAAAAAAGCTCAATGCACTCTTTCCCCCCCACCCCCCCACCCCATGCACACTACCAATGGTCGCCGCCGCCGCCCCTAAGTTACATGACTCGCGATGTTGTATGTACAGCATCGCATCTGCTTACGGGGCAGACGGGATGAAAGAGACAAAAACACAAAAATAAAGAGTCTAGGAGGAAAGAAACCCGACTTACTAAATGCAGCCAGCTCGGACCTCTCCGGAAAATCTTAAGGAGTCTTTCCTTTCCGCTCCTGCCGGTCACCTTACGAGCAGTGCTCCTATTCCACAAAGGCCACGAATGAACTGCAAAGACAACCACATGTCACACGCCCAGCAGGTTTGTTTTGGTGCCGAGAGAAGATTGCGGGTGCGAGGAGGGCTGGGTGCGGGGGAGGGAGGGGGAGAAGAGCGCGAGAGGGAGGAGGAGGGGCGAGAGGCGGGCGGGCGGGCGCTTCAAGTGCTCTCCTTCCCCCCTCCCTCTCTCCTCGCAATCGCGAAGCGGGTGCCGCTCTCCCACCCCTCAATAAATAACTCAGGAGAGGGTCTTTCGCTCTCTCTCGCGCGCCGTGCCCAATTCGCCGCTCTGCCAGGGCGCGAAGAAGAAGAAGACGGCGACGGTACCTGCAACTCTCCCCTCGCGCTGAGGCTGCCAGAGAAGAGGAGGAGTGTGGTGGCGAGGAGAAAGATTTCTCTTTTTTTTTTTTAAAGAAAGAAAGAAGGGGGCAAAATAAATAAATAAAAGGCGAGGGACGGCGAGAGGAGGAGTGTGTGTGTTTGTGTGTGTGCGCGCGAGCGCGCGCGCGGAGGCTAGGAAGTCAGGAGCTCCTTGGCAGAAGCGGAGCAAACGGATAGCGGGGAGTCGACGCCGGTGCTGTGGAAGAGCAGCCCTCCGAAGAAACCCACGCAGGGCGCGGGGAGAGAGAGGCAACCGGCGCGCTCCTCCCGCCGGCGAGAGGGAAAGGAGGCGGCAGCGGCGGCAACGCACACACAAAAAGCGTCCCCTTCCTTGCACGCGCAAACACGAGCTCCTCTCTCTTTCCCTCGCTAGGGCTCATCCCCACCGCCGCCGCTACTACCAGCAGCAGCAGCTGAAGCCGCTCTCCTCACACTCACCTGCATTTCCTTAACGAGCCACTTGATGGCTGGCAGTGGCTCGAGGCGAGGCGCTTTCTTCCTTTCTCTCTTGCGCGCTCGCCGGTGCCTGACTATCCTCGGCCAAAAGCCGCAGGGGAAAGGAAGAGGGGGGCGCTCTGAGGTGCGGAAGGAAAGACCGCCCAGGGAGCGGGAAAAAAACTATCGTCTCGAGACGGTTGTTGGCGCTTTACCACCAAGAAAGGGGTTGGGGGGGGAGGGAGAGAGAAGAGGGGTGGCGGCAGGTTGAAGGTGTCGGAATGCTTTGTGAGGGGGGTGACACGTGTAACACAAAGGCGGTCTCGCTGGAAAGTGACCCTCCTTTTCTCACGCTTGTCACCTCAGGCGCCACTTTATTCCGCGCTCCTCTCAGTCCTGACAAGAAGCAGCTCCACCTCTCCCTTTGGTGACCCCCCTCATATAAGACCCGCGGTTTGGCTGGGGGGGGGGAGGTTGTCGCCCCCCCCCTCCTGCGAAAAGACAAGCATAAATCTTCATGAACTTTCTGCCTCGCGCCGCTTCCCCCGCCGGCGCGCTTCGAGGCGCGCGCGCTCCGCTCGGTGAGGGGAAACGGGGCGCAGAAGCGGACGGACCTTCTCTCCGCTATCCCGTTACGCTCAGATACAACGGCCAGCTCCTTGCTGTCCTAAGACCCGCCGCCGTTCCCTCCCTCCCTCCCTCTTTGGCGGGTTTATCTCCTCTTGCCCCCCCCCCCGCGCCGCCCTGAACGATGAAGCAGTTAATAAGGCATGAAAATAATACACCTTCACGGTGCTAATGACCCTAGCCACCACTTTTAAAAAGGCTGGAAATAGGTGGTTTCAGAGGAGCTGCCTGGTTTCCCGCCTCCCCCCTCACGATCTCTTCCAGGCGTAAGCACAGATGATTCCCAGGCTATTAATACGAGGAAGGCCCTCGCTCTCCCTCAAGGAGCTGCGTTTACAAGGGAAGGAGAGCGCGTCGGGCGAGAGGGCAGCGCCGAACAGGACCCGCCCTGCCGGTCCTTCCCGCCTCGGGCGCGCCCGACCCGGCGACGGCGTGTGCTCCTCCTGCCGGTTGCCCTCGCTCGCTTCCCTCCGCTTGCTGGGTTCACCGAGAGAGCGCGTCGATTCCCCCTTTCCAACCTAACCCGCCCCCTCGCCGTCTTCCCCCTTCCGCTTCTTTCTCCCTTGACGATGCTTTGTGTGTTTTAAATAAAGATTTCGTTCTGCCAACCCGCAGGAAGCTTTTAACAAGATGCAGCTGAGCGTGTCGATATCATAGCTTTTGACTGCTGCTCAAGCGTGCGCCTCGACTCCCAACTCTGCTCCGGCTTCAGCTTCGCCCGGGCCGCCGCCGCCGCCTCACGCTGCGGCCCTCTCGCCTTAGCAGCCTTCTCGGAGCAAAGGGGAGGCGGCTTCTCCCCCCGCTTCCCCCCACTTAAGGGCTCTTCTCCACCCTGTTAATGTCTGGGGAAATTTTACCTGGAGGAAATGCACAAGACTTAAGCACCTTGCAAGAAGTCTGTGTCTTTTTTTTGGAGGGGGGGGAGAGAGAGATGAAGGGATAAGTTGAGTCGTTGGTGTGCAAAGCAAACGGCCATTACAGTGGTACCTCGGGTTACAGACGCTTCAGGTTACAGACTCCGCTAACCCAGAAATAGTACCTCGGGTTAAGAACTTTGCTTCAGGATGAGAACAGAAATCGCGCAGCAGCAGCGCGGCGGCAGCGTGAGGCTCTATTAGCTAAAGTGGTACCTCAGGTTAAGAACAGTTTCACGTTAAGAACGGACCTCCAGAACGAATTAAGTTCTTAACCCGAGGTACCACTGTATGTACAGCCATCAGGTTCTGTACATAATCCTTCCCTGAAAAGGAAAGTGTGCACATTTCCCTGTCAATATGCGTAACTTCCCCACAGGCTCTGTGGAATGGGCAAACCTCAACTCCCGTTTTGTGCATTCTCTGGGCAATGTGCACATTCGCTGGTCAGTATGCATAGTCTCCAAGAAACATGCCTCCCCACCTGCATCTCTTGTTCAGAAGGGTGCAAATTGCACTCCCCATGCTGATTCTGGACCACTGCCTAATTTAACGCGGCCCACAACATACCATGCCGATGATGATGATGATGATGATATTTGTTTATTTATATGTCGTCCATCTGTCTGGATTGTCCCAGCCACTCTGGGCAGCTCCCAACAAAAAAACACTAAAAGCACAATATAACACACACTAAAAACTTCCCTGAACAGGGCTGCCTTCAGATCAGCCATGCATTGTGGAGACACCTGATAAGGATTAAAATCCTTATGTAGTTCACTCTCCTTTTCCCCACTTTCAGGTGTTGTTCCCTGGGCAGTTGAACAGCACAGGGGGAATTGCAGGGGGAGGAAAGTTTTTAACCTTCTCTCCCTCCCCTCCAATTCTGATGGAAATGTCCACCCTTCCATGCTGCTATTAAGCATTGAGGTGGGGGGTGGGGAATCATCATTGGAATCACAGGGGAGGGAGCATCAGAGGAAGGATTACCCAACAGGGGGTAAAGAGTTGGGAGAGAAAACATGTGAAGTACCTCTGTCAGAAGGGTCACAGATTTCCCATCATCCCGAAGAAATAAGGTATGCTAATGAATGGAAGACCCAGCCAGTATTTGTCTAATGGCCCCTGGATTCATTAGATTTAAAACATGTAAATATGCACATGCATTTTTTTTTTAAGTTGCACCTATGTGCCAGGGAATCAGATGATTCCCTGGGCTCCCTGTCATATGTGCACATCTTTAAACACACAGTGTTTTTCCAACTAATATGTGGTGTACACAATTAAACTACATTTTAGTATATTTTTGGTCTCTGTGGAAGCCGCCCAGAATGGCTTCATATAAATTATTATTATTGTTGTTGTTGTTTAAAAAAAGTTTTAAACTGTTTTTGTGTGTTGGGGGGTTATTTGGCTATTCTGTTTATATTTTGATTATGTGTTTTGTGTTTCTATATTGTAATTTTATCTTGTGAACCACCCTGAGACCTGCGAGTATAGGGTGGTATATAAATTTAAGAAATAAACAATAACAATAGCACCCCAGTTTGCAAGTATGTTACTTCTTTTTGTAAAAGGTACCATATGTAGTCAAATGGATGTACTCCTCAACTTGTTTTAGTTGAAATACAATTGGATTATCAGATTGTCATTTGTGATTAAGTACAAAAGCTCTTTTTCCCTTAGGTCTGAGTGGCATGTATAAATTCGGTGGCATCTGTTTTGCATGCAGAAGGTAGCAGGTTCAATCCCAGGTGTCTCCACATAGGGATGAGGGAGAACTGCTGTTGGTCAGTGTACATAAGACTGAGTTAGATGTATGAATGATCTGATTCGGTAGAAAGCAGCTTCTTGCATCCTTAGATGCACTTCTTAAAGAAATTGTAGAACCTAATCCTTTCTTGGCTTCAGAGTTTTAAAATTAAATGCTATCTAATTCAACACATGTGCCCTTCACACATAATGGGAAGCATATATATAAATACTAGGCTACAAGGTGAAGTGAATTCAGCTCTGAAACCCATAAAACCCCAAAGAGCTTACTGAATCTACTTGCTTGTACCTTTGACATCACTCAGGGCAGTTGTTTTCTGTAAACAGGAGTTGGTGAAAGTCTTCATCTGATTAATTTTCATGAGTTGCGCATGTAGAAAAGTAGCAACACTCCTTATTGGAGGTCCTGACTCCAATAACGACCTCAGTCCACATGCATGCAAATCTGCTTAGTGTTAGCGAGTCTGCTTTTAAAGTATCTCTCAGCACTAATGAGAAATCCAATAGCATCCTTGTCAATGTGTTGAATAAAAAAGGGCAAACACGGAACTGCATGATTTCCCAAAGTTTCAATCACTGACTGCTCTCTCTATTTTTTTAACTTACTGTCTATTTCTCCTGCATGTTTTTTTAAACTAGGGAAGTTAATTTTGATATTTCAAATATGATGTCCTCATAAAGTAATCTCTAGTCATTACATTTGCTCTTTAGCTGAAATTAATTTTGCTTATCGACTAATAATGTATTAGTTCTATAATGGGATGGGGTTCTGGGCAGCATACTGTTAATACCTCCCCCCCCATTGTTCCCAAATCCATTTATATGGCATTTTTTACCATTTTCAAGATGTATTTGATTATATAAAAGTCATAGTGTTACATAACATTCATGTCTTGTCCATTGCAGCCACCTGATCAAAACATTTGGCCCAAACAGCATACAGTGGTACCTTGGATTAAGTACTTAATTCGTTCCAGAGGTCCGTACTTAACCTGAAACTGAAACACCACTTTAGCTAAAGGGGGCCTCCTCCTGCTGCTGCTGCCGCTGGAGCACGATTTCTGTTCTCATCCTGAAGCAAAGTTCTTAACCTGAAGCACTATTTCTGGGTTAGTGCAGTCTGTAATCTGAAGCGTATGTAACCTGAAGTATATGTAACCCGAGGTACCACTGTATTGTGCACCTGATCCAGACAACACAAATGACTTTAAACAATTAAAAAACAACAACCAGAAAGAAGTTCTGCTAAATGCTACTTCTAGATCTGATTAGCAATTGACAGGTGAGAGGGATCCAATTGTAGTACACTAATTTCACATGAGATAAGCTGCAAGAATGCTACACTCTTGAGATTGTTATCTCTCTGATATGCTAAACACAATGAAAGACCTCCTTTCTGCTTGCTAGGGTCTCGGAAAAATTAGTTGAAATTATCTTCCAGTTTTGTGTGATGAGAAGTGGTTCAAATTAAATAGAAAATGTATTCGCCCTGAAAGGGGGAGGGAAATCACCTTTACTTCTTCCTGAGCCAACTGCATGCTGTGCTTCTTCTGAGGCAAGAGTGATTTGTGCACCTGCATCTTTGCAAATGGCTCAGAGTACTGAATCTGCTGACTTAGCTACCATAGGCATTTTTTTGGGCTCACTCTGCCTTGTTTTCTTTTTTGGCCTGTGCACCTTTGAAAAGTGTGTCTGAGGTCAGATATTACATTTAATAAATAATGGATATTAAGTTAGTGCTGACAAAGAAAACAAAAGTGGAAGAGAGGTAAAAAGACAACAACACTTATCTGGGTTGTCTACTTAGTCCACATTAGATAGCAGCCTGTATAATTATGACCATGCCTCTTTTTAATCCAGAAGAAATCCAAAGGAAGGCAAATATGTTGTTTACTGGTAGATCTAATTTGGTTTATATAAAATGCCACCAATCCTTTCAATACAGGATACAATGTTCTATATATAACATTTGCACCCCGTTCTTCTTTAAGGAGTTCAGTATGGCATGTTTGGAGCTAGCACATTTCATTCTCATTAAACCCATGAAATAGGCTTCATAATGATAGTGGATGGCCCATGGTTTTATGTCCAAGTGGAGATTTCAGCCTGGGTTTCCCACTTGTAGACACCAGATCTTGTAGGCCAACTGGAGTTTCTCTGGAAGGAATTCAACCTTGCACTGTTTTGTATGTGCAAACTTTTCATCTTGTTATACAGAGCGATCCATCACTCTCTTCCCTTTCATACTGTTCTGGAGGTTCTGCTGACACCCTCGGAGCCTATTTGGGAGGAAAGAGAGGTGGGAAGCCTTGCACATGTGAAAGTCTTTGTGTGGGCTGCTGCTGATGGGAGCCAATCTGTGCTGTAACACAGCAAGGTAGGGAAACACACAAACAAACTAAAATATTCAGCATGATCTTAAACATGGTTGCCCAGAAGAGAGTACCACTGAGTTCAAGCAGACTTTCACTCTAATAAATGTGTTTAAGATTACAGTCTTAATACATTGTATATGAGCAAATAATGGTGCACACGAGTACTCTAAAGTCAGTCCTATTCAGTTCAGTGGGACTTACTCCCTGGCAAAGGTATATAGAATTACAACCTAAATGTATGAAATTGAATTTAAGGCTACATCTATCCGCAAAGAGTCCTCTTTAGTGTTATCAGCATGTGCTTGAGGGAGGGTGATAAGATATCTACTGTGGGCTTCTACTTTTTAAAACTTTATTTTATATTAAGAAGAATGTTTGATATTTAACTGTGTAAATTATGCAAAATAATGTCATAACACAACAATTCCACCCCCCCATTATTATGGCCCTAAAGTCTGTTAGTCTAATCTACTGATTATATTGTTACTGTCAGAGCTGCTTGAAGATCCTAGCTCACAGAGGATCACGCTAGCCAGGGATCATTAAGTAAAAGTCTTTATTGAATTACAGTTTCCATTCTCACGCTGCTGCGCGCAACTCTACGTCTAGTAGCTAGATCGGCGAAGCTCCGTCTGAGTCTCCGCCCCGTGTGCACCAACTTAATATCCTCGCCTTGCTCCACCTTTTCCGCCTGACTGTCCTCCTCTGGGTCCCTCTACCCCCCGGGGTTTCTTCCTTCCGGGATTCTTCTGACGCTGACCCGGACCCTCCTGCCTCCTTGCGCCGGGCTTTAGGACCTGGCTCCCTTTCGGGGCTGCTTACTGCGCCGCCTTCCTCTGCATTTGAACTTGGCGCGCGCGCCCAACCTTCCACTTTCCTCTTAACCGTTTCTTCGCTCCCCGATGGAGGTGTGGCCACTCCTGACTCATGCCCTCCCTCCTGTGGTGAGCTGCCAGCGCTTCCCCCCTGGCTCCCTTCCTCTTCCCTGCTCCCTGGCGGTGACGCTGGTCCCGATTTCCAGCTGCTCCCCCCTGAGTCCCCTCTGGCTCTATCTTCCTGGGGTGCCCCCCTAGACTCCCCCCTTGCCCTGGCCACTGGTGCTCCTTTCTGTGAATCCTCTGATTCACTGGAAAGACTAGGAGATCTCGGGTCGTCGTCATCACTCATCTTTTCTTCTGCCTCCTCCCCTTCGCTCTCTGTTTCCTCCCTTGCCCGTGCCTCTGCTCCTAAACCCCTGACAGTTACCTTTAACTGGCAATTACTTTGTTGCAGAAATGATAAAGATGAAGTATTTTTGAGACTGTTACCCCTTTGTGATCAAGTAAAAAATGGTTTCTAGAAGTATTTTAATCAAGAACTTAGAAATTCTTCAAAAACTATTCATTTACTGAAGAATAACACCATTTTTGTTTATTATTCTTGACCTATTGCACATTCCTGCTGGTGTTTAATGAGAAAAAAACAACTGTAATCTTCCTACATAATTAAAATTCTCGAATGTTTTAATTGTGAAGCCAAGATCAAACTTTTTTGAGCTGAATGATATTGAAACCTGATTTGTTAAATGAACTCTGTAAAATTAACATGAATTCAGGGCTCACTGCTTCGTGATGGCTCTTCCTTATTCACACTCCTGAGAGTAGTCCAGAGAGAAAATAATAGGCAAGGTCATCATTTCAGATGGTAAGCACTTCTAACTTGACAGACAAAATAAAGAATTGGACACAAGGTTGAATTATGGGCCACTTTATTATTTGAAACGCCAACACTTGTAGAGGGAAAACGATTCATGGGGGAACTAATGATAAACATATCAGGCAAAGCCTGCAGCCAATAGGCCAACAAATTCTGCCAACGGGAAATGACACTACAGTGGTACCTCGGGTTAAGTACTTAATTCGTTCCGGAGGTCCGTACTTAACCTGAAACTGTTCTTAATCTGAAGCACCACTTTAGCTAATGGGGCCTCCTGCTGCCTCCGTGCTGCTGGAGCCCGATTTCTGTTCTTATCCTGAAGCAAAGTTCTTAACCTGAATCACTATTTCTGGCTTAGTGGAGTGTGTAACCTGAAGCATATGTAACCTGAAGCGTATGTAACCTGAGGTACCACTGACCCTCTTCAGCCATACCCTGAGGCAAGGAGACTGTCCTTCAGCACCGCCTCCAGAGCCCCATAACTCTGGAATGGGTTACACAGGATAATCTCAAAAGTGGTCCCTAACTTTCCTCTGGGTCCCCCAACTGTGAGTAGTCCCTAAAAGGGGTGACCTTGCTGAACTTCCCCCCTTCTTGAGTGTTCTCACCAAAGTGATCAAATCAACCTATTTGAGAAACACTTAAACTAATTGTAATGCATATGTGCTACACAGTAGGGGGGGGGACCCAACACACCAGTGCCAGTCAGTGGGTATGCCAAAAATTCCTACTAAGCCCCAAAGTGAGCAATGAATCACACTATGCGCAAGGGAGGGTTGGGTGCCACTGGAAAGAAGAGAGGAGGAGGAGAAGCTGGCTGGTGTTTAAGAAGTCTTGACTGGTTCACCCACCACACAGTGCATGATGATACAAATGCTTCAGTGCCACATCCTCACACACATGCACCTCAGGCAGCAAAGATGCCTGAGTACTAATGGAAGAAGTGTGACTAAACTATCCTTTTGTACAGATGCAAAATTCACATGTATTGCTTTGTCCACAATTACAGTGGTACCTCGGGTTAAGAACTTAATTTGTTCTGGAGGTCCATTCTTAACCTGAAACTGTTCTTAACCTGAGGTACCACTTTAGCTAATAGGGCTTGCTGCGCCGCTGTGGCGCAATTTCTGTTCTCATCCTGAAGGAAAGTTCTTAAGCCGAGGTACTATTTCTGGGTTAGCGGAGTCTGTAACCTGAAGCGTCTGTAACCCAAGGTACCACTGTACATCCCTCCATCCCTCAGTATCCACCAATAACATGGGGCTCTTGAAAGGTTGCCAATAAATGAATGGTCCTCAGGCTTATGAAGGTTTTCTGTCTAAGCCATCAACATCTGTAGAAGCTCATTGAGAGGATAAAATCAATAACACAAGGATTGTAGACGCAAAGTGTACAGAGGTAATATTATTTAATTCTTCCAAAATATTATATACTCCAGGGCCTTCCAACTTTCCAGCTTCCCTGAGATAATGTGCAATTGTAGAATATTAAAAACCTAATGTGCAAATAGTTTGGTTATGACAATTCTGCTGTTGTTGTTTTTTGCAACACAAAGAAACAAAAGGTACAGTGAATTCTTTCCATATTTATAAACATGTCATTGCTGTATGAGTTCCTGCTTCAAATAAACACTGCATTTTAAAGACTGCAACACTAAACATGCATGTTGTTGTTGTTTAGTCGTGTCCGACTCTTTGTGACCCCATGGACCAGAGCACGCCAGGCACTTCTGTCCTCATACCTGGGGACATGCATACCTGGGAGTAAATGTTATTAAAAACAGGGAGCTTAGTTCCGAGTAGGCATGTATAGAGTCACTATTTAAACTGTAGACTCAATTTAATACACCTGAAAGTATCTTTTTGTGGATTGACTGGAAACCCCCCCCCCCACAACTGTGCTAATATTATATTTAAGTATTGAAATTTGAGGTAAATAATATTGGCACAATTTGAACAACATAATATTATGTATGTACATTGCTATTCTCCCCCCCCCCAAAAAAAATATAGCCTATTGGCTGAAATTAAGAATGTGTTATCCATAATTCAACCCCTGTGGAAAGGATGATACATTCTGAAATCCTCCTTCTGCCTCCCACAACTTGTAGTCCTCTTATGCATTAATGGGCCTTTTGAAGGAATGTTGCTATGTTGCATCCTGAAACAGAATTAGCAGGAAAGTTGTTCACTAATGTAAGATCTACACTATTCATTTCATAGTAAAGCTAAGCATTTTTTTCCTTTAAAGAACCAAAGGAACAGATCAGAACTACTTTTACCCTGAAGTGGGTTTTCCAGTGCAAGGTCTACACAATCTCTAAAAAACCTCCAGTACAATTTTATTAGGTCTCAATAGAATTCAGTAGTAGAAAAGAGTTTGTAGTATCTAGAAACTCAGGGCGAATTTGTCATGAATGCCACGTGGGATCAGAGAAGTGCACAGAGACCTTAGTACCAGTTTTCAGAAATGATGCATTAATTTCATATATTCAGAAGCTTTCAGGCATACAACACATTCACACATGCTCTGCAGGGATACAGTTGCAGAATATAGTTGGTCTGCTTAACTAGATGGCAGGGGAACTTTCTTTTTGATGCACACCAAGTTTTTAGTGTACATCAATTTGTGGGGAAGGGTTAAAAACTTTTTTGATTTTCAAGTGGATCTATGCCTTCCCCTAAGTGAAATCCTCCCCCAAATCCATGATGTGTGCACACACTCGCAGAACCACCCTGTATCAATGACCTTTGTTATAACATGGCTGTTGGGGGGTGTGGGTGTCATTTTCCCCTCTCCAGTTTTTCTACCAGCTCCTTCCCCTATTTAAGTCAATGGAAAGATCTCTCTCTCCCAATGAGAAGAGGTTGTGCATCAAAAAATCTGCCTGGGGTGAAAGCAAATGTCCATTTTCACCAACAGTCCCTGGAGTTAACAGGATCCTTAGAGGGGGTATACATTTCCTCCACTTCAGTCTTTCCTGGGGGATCAGTGTTCTCTCCTCCACTAACAAAGTGCCTCTGTGAATCCTGTTTCACCCACCCCCAAACATGAAAGTCTGCTCTTATGAGCAAACCATTGCAGCCCTTATTTTATTCTTTATCTCCTCAGAAGGATGACCTTGCCTGCAAGTGGCATCCAATTCTGGAACAAACATGAAAACATTATAGACTTCTCCTTTGTTTTTTTTTTAAAAAAATATCTAAATTTTAAGGTTCGCCGTATGAAAACCCCTGTATGTATCTGCTTACCATTTGGAAGGCTTGATCCATTTTGGAAGGGTTGCTTTTCCTGAAAATTCTATCCACTTCTGTGAAAAGGAGAAAAAGTTTACTTCCTTTTTTTAGAGTCCCCTTTATAATGCATGGAGCCGACTCTGAAAGAGATTGGCCAGTTTCCCAAAGCTACAGATAAATATACAAGTTGAATTGTGCACATCTCTACTTTGTATGTAATACAAGCCCTGCTGTCCATTTGCTCTTGTACTTGAAAAGCCAAATCAGAAGTTCCTAAAAACCCCGGAGAAAGATATTATCATCCTGTCCAAAAGAAGTCTGGGAGCTGGGCTACCCACTGTTCAACAGCTATCATAAGAACACAGAACTGCATTTTGTCCAACCAACACATGAAACGCTGAGCCCAGTATGGTGAACTACTGGTAAGCTGGAAGATTGATCTCACTGCTTAATGTGAATATCAATTGAATAATCTATCTCACATATAAACCGAATACAGCTCAGTGATCAAGCTCAAGGATATGAGTCTTAAGAGCTGTTCCTCTTTGTGGATTTTTATGCTGTGCTGTGAGAACACCGACTGCTGTCAGCTGCTAACAATATCTTGTGTGGGAAGTTTGCTAATATTTTTGTCTTAACAGAGCATGAGGACTAGAGGAGGTGGCAAAGCTGCAAGGAAAATTCAGAGGGATATTCTCTTTCTCTTTCTCTTTCTCTCAAACTCACAGCATTACATCTACTTCCCTAAGGCTCAGCAAGAGTCCTCTCTCCCAGCAAATCAGACTGAGCCCATACAGTGAACCCATTTCCCGAGAGCTAGTCTTTTCATGACTGTCTGTTCTTCTGTGCTTCTCTGTGCCCGGAATATGGGCTTTTACATTATTTTTTAAAGGGAAGGAATGTGGGTCAAGGTCCCAGGGCAAGAGATTACCTGTCTGAAAGCCTACTCCATCAGTCACAGGGATGTTTTCCTTTTGACCATTCTGTTGGGATTCCGTATCCTTGAGATATGCTTATTGTACTGGAGCTTGAGTATTAGAACTGGAAATCATGTTCTTACAATGCCATGGTGAACTTGTTATCTCAGCCCCCACCTAGCTTCAGTTCCTTATACTGCTCTCATTAGTTTTTGCAGAGAAAAGGTTATTTTTCATGGCAAGGAGGATGGCATGCTAAGAACAACACATGCAAACCAATTGTTACTGAGAGAGAAATAGATGCTACTGACTTTCATACAATATTGTCTTAACAAAGGATTTTTCATGTGCAATCATGAACTGAAAAGAATTTAAGCAGTATGAAAGTATATAAAATATGGACGGAGGGGTTCAGATGTCTTTGTAAACATTTGAAGGACAACAAATGCCATAAAATTTTGTGAATTCTGATACAAACTGACCTCCTGGACTACTGTCTCAGAAAGCAATTAAACAAGCATTCTTATAAAGGAAACATTTGCACAAGCACTCTAAAGAGTGGCTACCCAACAATGGCCCACCATTAGATTATCCATAAAATAAGCAGCTGTCCCAAGAAAGTCAACAATTATAACGAGGGAAACTGTCAAACTATCACAGGCTAGGCAGTACCAAAGTGAACCAGGAAAAGGGGAAATCAAGATAGCAAGCTTTTGTCAAGATAGGCCCTGACTTCCTTTTAACAGCCTTGCAGAAAAGTCTACAATTTTATGATAGCCCAAGACTATGGGGCTTAGTAGGCCCCAGATTCTAAAACACACAGGAGAGAATGAGATTTTAAGTAATGCAAGATCAGGACCTTGGACAAGAGCCAGTTCAGCCCACAGTTAGCAGTGTTGTAGCTGAAACAAAAAAAGGAAGTTGTCTCAGTAACCTCTTCAAGCAACTAACAGGATTTGATAATCAAGATTAAAGCCCTGTTATATTGGGACAAGTAAAGGGCTACTGCCCTTTTCTGCAGCCATTGCCTTCTTCTGTGGATCAAATATTTCTGTAGGGAAACCACCTTAGGTCTTTCCCGACACTCCAAGGACTCTGTGGTTCAGCAATCAGCATCTGCTGATAATGTCGTCTCCTCAGGGTTTAGGCAATCTGATGTAAGTTCCTGTGCCAGTGAATGCACATGGGAAAGACTGGTGAGTGGATCCACCTTTTCCTCGGAGCAACTGAATTTTCTTGGTCTGGTGCCATGAAATCTTCCAACACTGAAGGGAGACGCATAATCCACCAGGCAAGATTGGCAGCTTAAAGATAGAATTGTTAGGATATGAATTAGAACTGAGACCAAGTTATGGGTAGTAGTCGAGTAAATTTTACTCAGAGTAGACATATTGAAAGTAATGGACATAACTTAAGTCATTTTTATTAATTTTGATGGGTCTGCTCTTGCTTGGATGAAAAGCAGAGGAACACTTTACATTTCTGTGTCCTTTGCTTAGCCATGAAGCTAAACGTCCCCTCTCTTTGAACATGCAGATAGGAAGACCAAAAATGAAACTGACATATATTCAACTCAGCTCTGCTGTGAATATTGGTTCTGCACGTACCAGAATTTCAACCAAGGAATGTGCAATACTGGAAAAGAAAATATATGTGCGTGGCATTTTTTCTTCAAAGAAAGGCCAGTTGTTCAGATACTGAAAATGTAATTTGATGGCACTGGAGCTTAATTTAAGCAAGCATTGAGGGACCTTTTGTCAAAATAACACCACCACTTTGGTTTATTTTAAAGCTAAATATTATCTAAAAAGAAAAAAAAGGAATTTAATTTTGGGCTGGGGGGTATAAGTAGCTTCCTAGCATTCTGATTCACTAGATAATTGAATTCTCTTACATGCAAATCTAAATGTCATGAAAGATATTGTTTGACAGGATACTTGATGATTCTTTCATGTGTAATTTATACTACTGTTATATAAATCTGGGTTTGAATTCTTTAGCGCTATGGTAAAAATATTTCAAGGTATACATTTGGGGTTTTATCGCTTTCCTCATGGATGTATAATTTACTTGTTCTTTTTCAACAATATCCCTTTTTGTGTGTTAGTATTGGCTTTTGTTTTGAAGCTTATAATAATAAATGCTGTGGATTCATTTCCAAAAATAATACAAATTATGAGGGGAGTATCTGTGAAAGCTGGTATTTGTATTTACACTCACAGATGGAACATATTATAAAATTAGCCTAGCAACATATTGAGACACAAGTTTTCTAATAGGAAGAGCTAGAAAAATCTTGGCATCTGATATCCTCCATATTACATTACATTGAAAGTATCCCCATACTAATAGCATCTTCTCTCTTTCTTCCCCCCTCTCTCTCAAAAGAATCCAATTTGTGCTAAATTAATTATAAAGCAACAATTTTCCTTTCCACAACAATGGGCATATGTTGTGTAATACATATATCAAATCACAAGTGTAAACCAGGATCTTTACTACTTTGTTCAGTTTTAAATAGCAAACATATGTCATCATTTTCTCTGCAATATGTTACATTTATCCCTTCAGAATTGGGATTAATAATGAAGAATTGTATCCAACTATACTCCTTCCATGTTGGAGGGACCCTAGATCTTGAGTTGGCTTCTGTAAAAAGAAGGGCAGTGATCTTTGCTTATTTACTGTATTTTCTGAGCCCTCTCTGTACCACCTCTCTTACTGTTCCAAAACTTCCCCTCTCTGGAGTTAAATACAGCACATACTTTAATCAAAAGCATAAATTCATATGTACCGGGAGTTGCAGTGCATCATTAAGCCATCAAATGCACTCCAGGAACCAAAACAGAAGGGTCAAGCTATCACTGGATACTTTATCCTGACACACAAGCATGTGTGCAGCATAACGATAGCCACCATATCCCCTAAACCCCTGATGTTAAAGCTGTCTTCTTAGGTTAGCAGGTTAAAGCAGAGGCATAAAAAGGTAGTCCTCCCTACACAAAGCAGGAATTTAAAGGGACTACCTGCTTCAGGCTCTTTTTCGTATCAAAAATATCCCCAGTAGCTCCTCCTGCCCCTCGGGTAAAAGATACAAGAAATGAAGATAAGATGCTGGTGGCAAGCCTTGATTTCTTATGAAACATAAGAGGAAGGACCTCATCTGGCAGCCATGCCAACTTTATTAGCTGTTGAAAATCATGTTCAAAAGCAGATGAGCCCTGTAGGAGATGCTGGAGAACATTTCAAGCATTTGATGTTGACATTCAACAAATTTTTAAGCCCCCGCCCCCCATGCAGTTCTAACAATGTTTACCCAAAAGCATGTCTCAAATGAATTCAGCCAAGGCTGTATGTTTGGACAGCAACCATAATAATATATTTGGATCACTAGCTGCCAAGTATGGTATATCATGGTGCAATGCATGTCCGTATGTACATTTTCAGAGTGAAAGCGGTGCTTTGGGGGGGGGGTGAAAGGTTTTCTAATAGATATTTCACACAACTTGTTTACCTACTTCTCACTGCCTCTTTGAGGCTGCATGTTTTCCCAATGTGCCTCATCTTCCTGACTACCAGCCAGAGTGGTTACATCACAATGCCATATAACCAGTTAGATTTGGCTACATAATTTGTCTTCAAAGTGAAATGCTAGAGGTATGCAATCCTGCTGGCTCTGCCCATGTGCTCCGATAAGACTAAAAGCAAAGCAGAAGGCACCAGCTCACAATCCAAACGAGAGGAACTGAGACCTTCAGAGCTTAATTCTCCTTAAGGGAAGGGACAGAAGAAATGATTCTGAAAGCATGGACTGAGCTTTATAGCAGCCAGTATAGTGTAATGGTTAAAGAATTGGACTATGACTAGGAAGACTCAGCCATGAAGCTTACGTTGTGACCTCACATATTCCTCTTCCAAGTAGGTTTGTGTGTGTGTGTGTGTGTGTGTGTGTGTGTGTGTGTGTGTGCGCACACACATACACGTGTGCAGGAGGTAGCACCTTGTGCTACATCAAGGAAAGAGGGATCCAAAATTATTTATTTTTAAATGGAAATATTTCCACACTGAGAACAGAGGGCCTTCCCCCACCTTTTGAAAACAGTGTAAGTCCTTTTAATTTTGGCAGCCTTGATTTGGCTGCATCTATTTTAATTTCTTGATCTTTATTGACTACTTAAAAAATAAAACAAAACCATATCTCTGTGTGCTGCTTTGGTAGGAGCAGTAACAGCAGATAAATGTTTTAAATAAATAATAAAGGAATGTGATGACATAATGAATGAAAGCAATTCATAGTGAGAGCAGGTATTATTGCCCATTAGGGAAGGGTGTTGAGGGGGATAAGAGTGTTTTTCTGCCCCAACCAAAAGGAGTCCACAAAAAAATGACAGATACCCGTGGACAGCTGAGGCTGAAATCATATACACATGTCCATTTAACTGAGTGGGTATTATTTCTAAGCAGGCTTGTATAAGGTTGCATTGTTAGGCAGGCACTGTCAGATTGCAGCTGCAGGACCCTGGACAGCTCCAAGCAAACAACTTGTTTCTGAAGGCAAAACTGCAATGTTTGTTTCCATTATTCCAATTCTTCTCTACAGAGATTAATTTGCTAATTATACTTTTTAAAAATGCACGAAAAAAACCACACAAACAAACAAACAAACAAACAAACAAACAAACCTCTGCTTACTAAATTCAGTAACTTCATCCAAATGCAAAAGCTTCAATCAGTATTCAGAATGGGTCATTTAAACTTATTTTGTAAGTCACTTTCCAAAGTCAACAGATAATTTCATACACTGCCCTACAGATGGTAATATAGCTGAGAGTTGCAACAAAAAGAAATTCTAATTATAAAACAAATGTAGGCCACCCACACACTACTTGATGAAAAACAACCAATAAAGAATAAAGCATAATGAGCTCGGAGAAGCACAATGAGTTAGATATACTTGTTTCAAATGCCAGAAATAAAGTTACAGTTCTGTGAAAGTGCCTCTTCCCCATTCTGCACTTATTTTATTTCTATTTAATTACAGTGAATTCAGGAGCAAGTCCTAAATTTCCAGATGGAGCCCCACCAAGGGCCACAGCACAACTCACTTGAGACCTGAATAACGTTAGGAACACAGGAAGTTGCCTTATACTGAAGCAAATGAACTGTTCCATCTAACTCAGTGTTATCCACACTGGCTGGCAGAAGACTTTTCATGCCCTAACTGGGGGTATTGGGGATTGAAACTGGACCTTTTACATGCAGAGCACGGGCCCCTTCACTGAACTATGGCCCTTCCCCCAAACCTTCTTAAATAGTCCTTACAAAAGAAGAAAGAACTCTATGTAAAAAAAAGGGGGAATATTCTAAAAAGGACCAACACTATAGATCCACTTTTAATATTGGTTTTTAAATGCTAAAATTTATACTCCATTTTTCATTGCAGTGAACACTCAAGGAAGCTTACAGCCATTTAAAGGAAAAAGAAAAACTCAATACACCTCCCCCTCCCCCCATAAAACTCAAACAAAGTTAAAATGGAGAAATGAGACTTCCACTCCGTTTCTCCTTTAGGTGGCTTTTTCCTCTCTATGGGTTTAAACAATGAATCTGAAGTGGAGTGGTGGGGAGTCATGTCATTCGGAACAAAGAAGCATTAAATGATGACAGTATAAAGAACTTCTTACCCAGTGCTGAAGCAACTTAGAATCAAAGAATTGTATTGCTGGTCATTGTGACATGCATTGGTATCTCATGTAGGAAAACAAGAAGAGCCTTGCTGGATCACATGAAAAGCTTATATTGTTTCTCATTACATTCCCATAACGGTCAACCAAATGGCCATGGGAAGCAGAAAATGAACACAATAGCAATCTCTCAATCAAGATCCTCAGCAGCTGGTGTTCAGGAGCATATTTTCTTGAATTGAAGAGATGTGGGTGGCGCTGTGGTCTAAACCACTGAGCCTTGGGCTTGCCGATCAGAAGGTTGGCAGTTCGAATCCCTGTGATGGGGTCAGCTCCTATTGCTCTGTCCCAGTTCCTGCCAACCTAGCAGTTCCAAAGCACACCAGTGCAAGTAGATAAATAAGTACGACTGTGGTGGGAAGGTAAACAGAGTTTCTGTGTGCTTTGGTTTCCATCACAGTGTCCCATTGCACCAGAAGCAGTTTAGTCACGCTGGCCACATGACCTGGAAAGCTGTCTATGGACAAAACACCGGCTCCCTCGGCCTGAAAGCAAGATGAATGCTGCAACCCCATAGCCACCTTTGACTGGACTTAACTGTCCAGGGGTCCTTTACCTTCTTGAAATTTGGAGGCAGTAGATCAGTACTCACTGATCCTCCATGAATTTGCTGATTTCCCTTTCAGACCTATCTAACTTGGTGGCAACTACTGCATCTCGTGGTACCTAATTCAATGGTTTAACTATGTGCTCTTATTGTCTGTCCTGAATCTCCCACCATTCAGCTTCTTTAGATAACCTGAGATTTATCAAAGGGGTGGCTCCAGACATTATTGGAGGAGAAAAACCTTTTCTACACTATGCATCATTTTATACACCATCCTTCCTTACTTGACCTCCTCCCCACCCAAACGAAAAAGTCCCAAACTTTGTATCCTCTCTTCCTATACTGTAATCACATAATATCTTGATGCTCAGGAAGTGGTATTTTAATTCAATCATCATCACCATCGGCTGTTAGCACCATGACATTAAACTATCTAACGCATTCTCCCCTCTTTCTCCTGATCTATATAGAGGAATCTTTGGCACAGACCCACAAGAATTACCCCCACCTGACACAAACAGGACAAACCTCTGTGCCCTGTTCAGGCTGCCACTGGGATATCTAAACGCAGGGCATCTGTGCAGACTGTCAAAGTTGAAAGAAAAAGCAAGATCATATTCATCACAGACACTTGCAGAACATTAGTAATTAATTTGCACCGTTTCAGAAGAAATCACATTTATTTCAAATAAATGCAAACCGCACAGTGGTTACAATTTCAGCTATCAGTTTATTGCATATGCATCACTATCCAGCTATCCCACAGAAAAATTGCTGTTCAGTGTACTATAATTTTAAGTGAAAGAACATCTACAGTGAATAGCAAGTATGTCTACTTCTGTCACTCAAGGGATAATGGCTTTTTGACATCTCTTATGAAAGGCTCATTTGTGCTGAGCCATTCTGGCTGTCATCAGTGTAGAATGAGGATGGGTAATCCATATGGCACCTGTCAGGCTGGTCCAGTCCCCTACTGGTATCTACTGAGGATGCAGAATCACATTGCCAGCACAGAAAGTACTATATGAACAGTTGGCAGGAGCAATGTCAGTGTGGCTTCTCCTAGACTACATAGCACCTACCTTTTCTGAAACTTTTTCAGCCAGTCCGCTTCTCTGATCAAAGTTCTAGATCATTAGCACAGGGAGCTTATGGGAAGATGTGCATTCTTAAGCCACTGAAAAGATGCAAAACCACTTAAATAGGACTTTGATCATACAAGCTTGATCACACATGCAAATTTGCATTGTGTAGTCCAGTGTCATCGTCATCGTCATCATCATCATCATCAATTATTTATACCCAACAGAATATTAAAAATGCAATAAAAGATCAAACGTTGAAAACTTCCCTAAACAAAGCTGCCTTCAGATGTCTTCTAAAAGACAGATAGTTGTTTATTTCCTTGACATCTGATGGGAGGGCATTCCACAGGGCAGGCACTACTACCAAAAAGGCCCTCTGCCTGGTTTCCTGTAGCCTCGCTTATCGCAGTGAGGAAACCACCAGAAGGCCCTTGGAGCTGGACCTCAGTGTTCGGGTTGAACGATGGGGGTGGAGGGCCAAGGCTGTTTAGGGCTTTAAAGGTCAGCACCAACACTTTGAATTGTGCTTGGAAATGTACTGAGAGCCAACGTAGGTCTTTCAGGACTGGTGTTATATGGTCTCGGCGGCCACTCCCAGTCACCAGTCTAGCTGGATATTTCCTGTCTGAGGATTTTTGATCAGGGAATTCCAGGAAGTCTGGATTAAGACCCATTCTTCTATATTTATCAAGTAAGACCCTTCAAATATTCTGGATGGGTGGTTGAGGTCAGTAACTAACACAATGAGTGAGATGAGTAAGAAAAAAATGGAAGCTCAATCCAGATAAGATGTGGATAAGTTATTATTCTAACTGGAGAGTTGGTGCTTCTCCTGTTCTAGATGGGTAACAATTTTGCTTAAAGAGCAGCTACACAGATCAGGGTGCTGTTAGATCTGGCCTTAACTTTATCATTATTCATTTATTTATTGAATTGCTTCCCATGAAAATATTTCAAAGCCACAAACAATAAACAACAACGACAACAACAATACATGCCCAGATGGTTTCTGTGGCACTGTGCATTCACAAGGCAAGACTCTGCAGCAACTTTAGCCACTCTCAAATGCCTGTGATAATCCTCCATGTCCTGGTATATTCTAAATTCTCATATTGTAATAATAATTTTAATAATAATAATAATAAATTATTATTTATACCCTGCTCCTCTGGCTGGGCCTCTCCAGCCACCTGGGCGGTTTCCAACAAATATTAAAATTACATTAAAGCAGAGGTTCCCAATTGGCTAAGTACTGCAGACCCCCTGTTTTTCAAAAACCAAGCCATGGACCCGTGGATGGGGTTTTCAGTGGATGCAGAATGTGGCAGCTAGATGGTTGATATCTTATTAGTTTCAGAACATATCAAAGGTACCTTTGTACAGGTACTTTGGTTTTTCTGCCATATTCTGTTTTACGGATTATATTGAATTTGCATGCTGCAAACAACAACAAGAACTGTTTTAAATGATGAAAAACTAAAATAAAACCTATTTTAATTTTAAAATTGAGGGTGGGGGATATAAAATCAGTTTTCATAGAATCATAGAATCATAGAGTTGGAAGAGACCACAAGGGCCATCAAGTCCAACCCCCTGCCAAGCAGGAAACAAGTTTTGCGTGCTTTGAAACTCTGATTCTCAAATAGCTGCCCTCTTCTATCACATGGCAAGCCGAAACAATTCTATGCAAAACCTTAGAAACCATTAATAGTCATTTATTTTTAGTGGCATTGCAGATTGCCAATAAAGCATGTTTCAAAGGAGGCTTGGATTGCTTGCTGATGTGATTGATTTTTTCTGATGTGAATAAGAAGTATTCCTTAATCAGAAGATACATAAAATGTAATAATTTGATCAAGCAAGAGTTGTCACCCCTACAGCAAATTGAAAGGTAACATCACAGAAGCAGTGATGTCTCTGAGATATGATTCTAATTCCAAAAAGCAGCTTCCATGTAATGGGTCAGAGGAATAAGACTCTAACAAGACCATTGTGTTACGTAACTCTATACCATTACAGTGAAAATGTTCCTTCATTGGTGATTGCTTTATACCTACAAGAAAGCTGATAGCCCTATAAAACCAATGCTAATAGCATGACAACAAATACTGACATTATTTAGTTGCTAATTTTTTTTTAAAAAAATTAATCTCTATGAAGCACCAAAAATAAAATAAAATGCTGTTGTTTTGTCAGAAGTGCCATGTTCATAGTTGTTACTGTCCCTTGTTACAATCAAAGCTGTGAAGTATGGTGCTATAATACAAAACCTTAAACATTCTATTTGGATCCTGGGACGTGAAACTCATAAACCATGAGCTAGAGCTTCATGCCTCTCTCACGTGAATATGCTTCCATGCACGTTTAGGACAGAAAAGGCACCTCCACAAGCACTTATCTTTGTGTACACAGAACTGCCTCCTCATCTGAAGTGAATGGATGCCTTCATGTGCAAATCAGAAATTGTGCGTCTGCAAGGAATCAGTGGCGCAAGGCAAAAATGTCTAACTTCCTCAGTTACCAAACATCCTGAATGTTGATCTATCTATAATCTTCCCAAATGCAGAATTTCATACTTCTCATTTAGAGCAGGAAGCCAAAATACACTTTGGATCTTTATGCACTGGATATCTTATAAAAAGACAGGGCATATATCTGATAATAAATTACAAAAATGGGTCATATCCAGCAAAGTCCTTGCATGAGTGGAGCAACTTCTGCATGTGCAATGAAACTTCTCTCCTTTTGCATGTTCCCCAATCCAGCAAATCTGCTCTGGGAGTTCCCACTGCCCTTCAGAACAGATTTTTGATTTCCAAAGGGTGGAGAGTGTAGGGAATTGCCGTTGTGTGAGTGGATTTATTTCTGCTTGTGCAACAAATCTGTTGGGAGTAAACCCAATAAAAATGTAGCGTTATAAGCAATGAATCAATAAAATTATCTTACTATTCACCTGACATGTCAACTCTCAAGTTGGTGGGAAACTGAGGCAAAGAAAGAAGAGAGAGAATGGCATGTATCTAACGGTGACTTTTCACTAATGGAAGAGTTTCCTCTTGCTCAAGGCTCAGCATGCAAGTTTTTACCTATCTGTGCCATAGCCCACACTATTACAGCAGGTTCCCCAATTCTCAGGAGCAGTTTTTCAAGACCCAGAGGAAGTAATGTGGGTTGGTTTTTTTTTTTGGGGGGGGTGCCAATTTTTCAAGAAAAACCTCTTATGCCAATGAGGTGATTTGCATCATAATTTGTTCTGATGCCCTAGAGCAGGCATAGGCAAAGTTGGCCCTCCAGTTGTTTTGGGACTACAACTCCCATCATCCCTGACCACTGGTCCTGTTAGCTTGGGGTGATGGGAGTTGTAGTCCCAAAACATCTGGAGGGCCAAGTTTGCCTATGCCTGCCCTAGAGAGTGGTCTAATTTAGCAAGTTTATTTTCCTTATACAGTTGTACCTCGGTTTATGAACTTAATCCGTTCCAGAAGTCTGTTCTTAAACCAAAACCATTCTCTAAACTGAGGTACACTTTCCCCAATGAGGCCTCCCACCACTGGTGCCCTTCCACTGTTCGGATTCCATTCTTAGACCGAGGTAAAGTTTTCAAACCAAGAGACTATTTTTGGTTTTGCAGAGTTTGTAAACCAAATCATTCTTAAACCGGACAGTTCTTAAACCAAGGTACTACTGTATTTAGTAAACAAAGCACTGTCAAGCTTGTTATATACTGTATTTACAGTCTGTATCCATTCATTGATACTAGTGAGTTGGGGGGGGGGAATTAGTGAGTGCAGGAACTTTAAGCGAGAGCAGGGACTGGGGAAAATCTTGCCTTGTGTGTTCAGAAGTTCTTTCTGCTAGCAGAAACACACTATGAGATAGAAAACACCAATGAGTTTTGTTGTTACTGCTTTTCTATCAAAGACCTATCCTTGCTTGCCTGAAATGACCGCAATGAAGGGACGAAGAAACCATCAATGGGTCCTGGAGCTGGAAGTACTTCTCAAATGGCAACTGTCAAGCATGCAACATGCATCCACTCTCCTTTCAGGCCAAATTGGCTCAGCAGGAGGGAAGGGGATAAGAGTTAAAAGGCTGCAAGTTCTGGAGGCTCAACAAGATTATCTGTGTGGGGGTTGATGACTGGGCCAATGAAACATTATCTACCACTCCTCCATCTTTAAAGTGTGGCTGTTACCCATATAAACAGTCTTGTTCTCGATCAAAACAGCGGTAGAGCCACTGCCCACGAATGACCCCTTTAGCAGTTGTTTCAGAACACAACACAGTTTAGGGGGTGGGCATTAAACCTTGATCACAGGACATAATAAGAGAAGTTGGGTTCTTGATTTCAACTGTACTGGGTGTGGTTTCTAATGCATTTTAGCACAGCTCACAATTCTACCTGCCTTGCTTGTGTTTCCTATTGCCCATGGTCCAGACCTTAATTATAAAGCATATTTTCTCCCTGCTGTTTCACTCTCACATCTTACTTTGCAAATAAACTGTATTAGCTGGTTTTTTTAAAAAAATAATCCCCAGTTTAGTCCACCTAAAATTACAAAGCACGCATTTCAATTGGATTTTTTTATATATTTCTAGATAAATTTGTCAATGAATCATGATTTCACACTCTCTCTTTTTTGCAATTCCAGCACACACGTACACTGACAATTCACATTACCACCATGCGTCTTCTTTTCAATCTATTCTAAAAGCAACAGACACTTCCCTGGCAGCTATTACAATCTTCTTACAATTAAACAGTGCTTGCCTATCCATTTACCTCGGTTAATCTGCAAAGGGGAAAAAAAAGAAAGATTATCTCTCATTTTAGAGCTTTCACTCCCTCCTGGGAAGAAGAAAGGTTCTGTCATATGAGCAACAACTCTTGAGGGAAGAGCCTGCGAATCTCTGAAGGTAGATATAATTGCTGAAAATGCCTGGATTTTCCACAATAAACAAATGTGCCATTTGTGTATTTATCTTAAACCGGTAACTACAAATAGATAAAATAAAAAAAATTCCTTCCAGTAGCACCTTAAAGACCAACTAAGTTAGTTCTTGGTATGAGCTTTCGTGTGCATGCACACTTCTTCAGATACACAGATACAAATAGATATATAGCCACACTGTTGCACGTGTGCATTAAACACTGTCAGAGGCAAAATCATTTGTGACTGTATTGCACATTTATTCTTCAATATCACATCAGCAGTCCTAAAAAACAACAACACCTTAGCCATACCATATTTTATATGGGATAAAAAGAGCAATCTGCTCAAGAGTTAGTGAGAAAGCCCTGACAGGAGGTAGTTGCCTTTTTTACTAATTATATATGCAGCATCAAAAAAAGAGTGCTGCTAGCACTTTAGCACAATGGTGTTTGCACAGTCACATGACAAGCCAAGTGTCGGTTCTAATGATTTTACAATTAACATGATATTTTACTGTTCTACCTCCTGATATTAGTCATTTTAATTGTACAGCCTTAAAAGAAACGACATCAGGTTACTGTTAGGAAAAGTGAGGTCCGCATCAAACAAGATCACCAGGATTTATAATCCTAATTAACATTTGGAATGCGCAGGCATACATTTATAAAATGTGAAGTATTGTGCACGAAGAAATAAATAAATCTGTGTTCTGTTTCTCCAGATCTCATGCTATACCACCTATAGCATGTTGCCAAATGCAAATTAACATTTTGGCCAACTTTCTTACAGCTCTAAGAAATTAACTCTTTGGCTATATCTGTTTCGTTTTCATTTTTTTAAACCCACTCTAGTTTACCGAAAAGCAAATACACCTTACCTGTCAGCTTGTGGGGGAAATAGGTTGATGTGGGTGTGGGTGTGTTATTTTTGTTTGCAAAATTTGCTCATATATCTTATATACAACTTCCTATGGAGCATGGCCAAATTCAGTGTGAACTTTATAAATCTCAAAGTTAGTTCTTATTAAATTGTGTCCAACCAAGCCATACTTAGAGTAGACCCATTGAATGTCTGTAAGCTACAACTCACTAAATGAATATGTATGACTGTATATCATAGCTAATGTATAATTTCAGTTTTAGAACTCCCCCCTTTTTTGCAATTATACATACACTTGGCTACCCCACCACATAATATTGATGTAATACTACCTCATTTAGTTTTGGATTAGGTCAATTAAAACTATTTGGGAACATTTAGCTGATTTAGGGAGTTGCAAAAGTCTCTTTGAGTACAAGTTTTGGAAGGGTAAAGCAAAGTTTAAATGTTTAAGTGAGGACATGAGTAAGGTAGCTTGTGTAGCAGCTCAGAATGAGTCAGAACACTAGCAGTCTAATCTGAGCCAAAACACTGAGAGTATGGTCTGAGTCACTGCTATTTTATTGATCACTTAGCATAGCAATCAGAACCTAGAGATTTTAATTTGACAGGTAGAAGAGTCCAGCCAGAAGCCAAGTAGCCATTTTAAACCAAATCATAGGTCAACTAAACTAAACAGCCAAGTCATCTTAGCCATCAGTTCACCCCCAAATTTCTTAGTATTAATAACATTGTCATGTGTATTGATTCACTTGAACTATCTTACTGCGTACCTTAATTCTGGGATTTAATTTTCATTTTAGACCTACAACATGAACACCTGGAACAAGCAGTAAATCATTAGACCACCATATCTTTAGCCTATTTGGGCAGTGCAATATGAATGGACAACAAGAAAATCACTCTCAGACTTAGCCTACATAGCCTTAGGTAAAGGTAAAGGTAAAGGTAAAGGTAAACGTAAAGGTAAAGGTACCCCTGCCCGTACGGGCCAGTCTTGACAGACTCTAGGGTTGTGCGCCCATCTCACTCAAGAGGCCGGGGGCCAGCGCTGTCCGGAGACACCTCCGGGTCACGTGGCCAGCGTGACAAGCTGCATCTGGCGAGCCAGCGCAGCACACGGAAACACCGTTTACCTCCCCGCCAGTAAGCGGTCCCTATTTATCTACTTGCACCTGGGGGTGCTTTCGAATTGCTAGGTTGGCAGGCACTGGGACCAAGTAGCTGGAGCGCACCCCGCCGTGGGAATTCAAACCGCCGACCTTTCGATCGGCAAGCCCTAGGTGCTGAGGCTTTTACCTACAGCGCCACCCGCGTACAAAGCCTTAAACCCCCCCCAAAAAAACTTAATTTAAAGCAGGAATGGGGAGCACAGGCCTGTGGGTCTAATTCTTCTTCTTTGGCGATCACTCGTAGACGAGTAAGATTGTCTTCCATAAACATTCTTTTAACAATGAGTCCGTAAGTGACTGTGCAGGCCAATTCTGGATCCACACATCCTTCCACAGTGGGGACATTGGTTTCCAGGTGGGAGTTGATCACGGTGTGGATTTGCCAAGCGTGCCTTACTCTTAGCATGCTTTCCCCTTGCATCCAAGCATGGATCCCAATTTGGCCCACAATGGGCTTTCCCCAAAACCATGCCCACCTGTCCCATGCCTAGCTTGCATTCACACTGAAACAATGCCATTCCTTCAACCAGGGGGGAGACAATATCTGAATATAAGGTGCTCCCTTCCTTACTCTCTCCCTTCCCAGCCTTGGGGGAGAGGACAGGGGACTAAGCGTGGGGCGTGTGCTGCTTTGCCACGCTCCTAGCGCTGTTTGCCCCGCGCTCCTGGCTGCATACTGGATAATTTTTGTAAGGTCGCAAATATAAGCCACACTTTAACTTTTTACAGTCGGAATCTGGAGGAAAAAAGTGCGGCTTATATTCGGGCCACTACGGTATACGTTTTAAAAACCCTATAATACTGTGATCATAAGATTGGTAGCAACATTTTGAGATTGGAATCACAACCGATACAGGTCCATTTATTGACCTACTCATCCATTTCACAGCCCAAATTTGCTCTTGGGGATTTCTATTTGAGAATATATATATATATATATATGCAGGTTTTGGTGTCTTCGGGTGTCTTCCCGTGTAAGAGTTGGGGTGTCTAGGCGACGTTTCGACGAGGTCTCACTCGTCATCTTCAGGCTGGTGCTTTCGGCTTCTTGTTACTGGAACAGAGCAGGATCTCAGTGTTTGAGTTCCTATAAATACTGTTGAGGGGGTGTGGTATATAGCCTCCAACGTTCTGGGCAGAGGGGAAGTTCCCAGGTTAGTGTGTCTTTTCTTCTTTTGTTCCTTAATTACTTGAGGGATATCTTGAGTGATTTCTTGAGTGATATTCTGAGTACCACTTAGGTGGGTCATTAAGTGTGGATTAGTTGCTAAAGCTTTCGTGTCTTGACCTCTTGAGCTTGTGAAGAGTTTTTCTGAGAAGATGGCTGTACTGCACTTAGTTGTGCTCTGGCTTGGCTTCGTGTATAGGGGCGAGCTGTGGTTTTGTGCCCTGTGCCAGCCAGATCTTATCCATCCAGATAAGACTGAGGCACTGTTAGTGGACCATTTCCCAAACTGGATGGATAGAAGGGTGCCTCATTTGATGGTGTTACATTACCTCTTAAGGTAAAGGACCCCTGGATGGTTAAGTCCAGTCAAACTTGACCATGGGGTGCAGTAGTCATCTCATTCAGGCCAAGGCAGCTGATGTTTGTCCGCAGACAGCTTTCCAGGTCATGACCAAACTGCTTCTGGTGCAATGGGACACCATGACAAGTGCCAGAGTGCACACACAGAAATGCCACTTACCTTCCTGCTACAGCGGTACCTATTTATCTACTTGCTATGGTATGCTTTCAAACTGCAAGGTTGGCAGGAGCAGGGACAGAGAAACGGGAGCTCGCCCCATCGCATGGACTCAAACTGCTGACCTTCTGATTGGCAAGCCCAAGAGGCTCAGTGGTTTAGACCACAGTGCCAACCGCTCCCTCCCTCTTTACCCTCTTAAGGACAGTTAGGGGTGCATCTGGGCCATCAGCCAAAGCTGATGGAAGGCACTCCATGCCACTGAGGCCACCTGAGCCTCAAGCAAAGGATCCAGAAAGCTATGTCCCTGCTCCTCAGGGGGTGATAGGTGTTAGAGTCCAATGACATCTGGAGGGCTATAGGTTCCTCAGCCCCAATGTATAGAACTGCATTTTTTCCCCTTTCAGAATTAAAAAAAACAACAACCCTAAATAGTTTAGCCTCTTGCCACAGGGATGGTGCTTCAACCTACTGATAAGTTAGGTTGTCATTTTCTGTAGCTCTTCCAGCTCTACAATATCCTCTTCCAGATGTGGTAAACAGAAATGGACACAGTAATCAGAATGTGACTGCCTATTATGGTTATGATGTTGATAATATTTGCTGTTATGCTATTTGGCAATCAAATTATTAGCTGCTCTACTATTGGATGTGGTTGTTTTCTTTTCTTCTTATTTTTATTGGTGCTAGTTAGTTGTGGATGGATGTGACCTTTTGATACTCTTGCTTCTAGCTTGAATCATACTTAACAGCAATAGCAGGGTGTGTTCCTGAACTCCCTGCCTAGAGGAATTGACCTTTCTTAGTATTGCAGGTTCTATATATCTAGGAAACCTCAGGAGTAGAATTGCTGGATATAGACCCCTTGTTAACACTGTCAATCTCTTTTCATAACTCACTGACTTCATCTGATGTGTCAGCTGGGAGGCAGCTTTTCATTAAAACCCGATTCCCTCTGGTGTTTTTACACCCAGGTTCACACAGAAACCTTCCCTCTAGCTTCTGAAAAGCATTGTTGCCTGAAGTTGGAAACCTACGATGAATATGTAAAACAGTGTCACCACGTTTCAAACACATGATGTACTAAAACAGGATTGTAATTTCCTCTGATAGAATGCATCTTATATGTTATTTCCACCAATATATGCATTTTTATGCACATTTTGTAATATACATATTTTTACGACTGTTACTCAGCTGTGTTGTAAAATTCGGACACATGTGAATTTTGCAAGATGGCTGTGATTTGTTTTCTGTATTGTTTCAGAAAGTGTGAATTAGCTACACTCACCTCTAAATGCAAACGGAATAAAATATCTCTACTCTCTCTAGAGGGGAAACAGAGTCTTCTGGTGAATTTTTGGGTGCAGTCCTACACAAAAGCTACCCACCTAAGAATAGTGATGTGAATAAATTTGGAATTTGGGGGATTCAATAGTTTCAATTAAAACTGGACTCAAAGCCTTTCAAATTCAGATCTGTTTGGAAATGTGGTTTGATTCCAAACCTTCATGCCGGTTAGACAGCTTTCCAAGCAAGCAAGCAAGCAATAAAAATCTAAACCTTTGGGAAGGTGGAGGTGTAACCTGTAGCTAAGAGTTCTCATAGAAAAGACCTCTTATTTTTTCCTTAACTAGACATCAAACAACTTATATAAAGGTTGGGGTTGTTGTTTTCTCTGCCTTCTGGGATGGAGGACAGGGATGGGGTTACCCTTTGTCTGACAGCAAAAAAAATATTTTGATTCAAGCTGTCTTCCCACCCCTGTCAGTTGTCAACCTCACACAAAATCCAGCTGTTGTTGTTGTTTTTTTTTTACATAGATCAATAAAGTTAAGTGAGTAGTACTAAAGTGTATTATGTGGTTAATTTCTTGAAAGCTGATAGAGAGATAGCTATTCCCTGACTAAACCCTGGTGAAAGGAATGCAGAACTGGTGCATGTCCTTAAAATGGACTGCAAACAAGAACACCTGAGCAATTGCTCATGAATATTCTGAAGTTAGTGAAGCCTTCAAACACCGTACCACCCACACATAATGGATTGAAATGTAGTGGGGGGGTGAGGGGGAGGGAAAGAACGCTTTCCTGTTATGTTTAGCAACCATCTGTCTTTATAAGATTATATGCTTGCAATATTCCTCTGGGATAACACACGGATGATGAAATGTCTTCTTCATGGTCTGCTGCAAAAGCCAGGGCAATAATATGGAGATGCAGTCTTGCTCAGCAACTGAGAACATGACTTGATCTCAGAGACCGAATCGAGAGGAAGGACAGATGCTAAAGCATCCCGAGCCAGACTTGACAGGAGTTTGCTGGACGGTGTGTTTACTGACATGGGCTTCATGTCACACTGTTGCTTTTTTGTTTGTCTGAATAGTCTTATCTTTGATTTCTCCTGTGATTACCCTACCTGGAGACAGCACAGTTCTACCACTTGGTGAAGATAGTGGTTCCACCTTACTTTTTCCATCTCTCAATCTCGCACACTGGTAGTGTTGCTGTTGGCATATAACATATTGATGAAGCCTGCCTACTTGTTTCTCTCAGCCAGTCTCCACTGCAGACAGATCTATTGCTCAGTAACTGTGGGGATGCTTGCGTGGCAAGACCCTCAAGCTGACCCCTCATTAGAGTAGATCAATTCACACAGACACAGATATTTTGTTTAAAGTTTTTGGGTAAAGTTTTGGCCACAACTTTATTGATTACAGGAATGAGAGCAGTATTGGCTTACGCATTGGCAAGACTACATCTGACTCCTGCCCCCTTTGCAGGAAGTCTATAAGGGTAAATCACCCAAAGGGAAACTGCTTCGGGGGAACCCACCTGCATCTCCCCTGGTGTTCCCAGAGGCCTGGCATGGCCCTTGCCCCTCAAGCAGACTTCAGACAAGATCCAGGCCCTGGATTCCTTTAACAGAATACCCTTGAAATGGAGGGGCAGGCGATGGCCGACCTCCCCTCCCCCATTCACCATAAGCCAATGCCAAACGCCAAACCTTACAAAGTTGTGACAATTGCTAAGAGGTAGGCAAAAACCAAGTGGCCTGTGCCAATTTGCCAAATGGAAAAATTCCTACCTGGTCCCCGACCCAAGAGGCGGAACCAACCAAAGTCCAAAGCAAGGCCAAAGGATCTAAATTAAAGGGAGGGTAGGCGGGTGTTCGGCAATGCGAAGCAGGAGCCTGGCACACGTCACACTGCTGCTTTTATACTTTTTTCCACTATCACACTTTGACATGATTGGGCAATAGCCCTGGGTGATTGTGGTGCCACCCCGGTGTGAGGGTGATAGCTCCACCCACGCCAGGGTGGGGGGAACCAGGTTGAGAGCCTGCCAGCAACCAGGACCATCTATTAAGATGATCCCATTTGGAGCAGCATACCTCTGACTAATGATAGCCGAGCGATACATGCAGAGTTGGCGGGCGGTGGTGGTGGTAATGGTTCTCTGTACATGTGCAGGTCACATGCATTTTGATAACACGGCAACAGAAAGCTGGCTTTGACCTTCTAATCCACAATGAAACTCACAATCAGACCGCTGATAGTTGTCCACAACATCTGAAGTACAATGGAACATTATGACGACCTGAATTGTGGTGGCACCTTTATAGTTGCCATGCCCTCGCTCCAATGAGGCAAACAGCATGGAAAGTAGGCCACACTGGGTGGCATACAGCAAAATTTTACTCAGAGTAGACCCATTCAAATTGATGAGCATGTATAAGTTGGGCCTATTTATCAATGGCTGCTCGGCACAATGGCTATGTTGTGCCTCTGCTCTTAGAGACAGTTTACCTCAGATGCTGGTTGCTGTGAATTGCAAGGAGGTGCTGCTACATGCAAGTCTACTTCCTGGGCTCCCATGGCCATTTGGTTGGCCATAGGGAGAGCAGAGTGCTGGGCTGTAAGGACCATTAGCCTGATGCAGCAGGTTTCTCTTATGCTTTTATTTTTAGTTTGTGAATGCCTTCTGTCCTTTAGAAAACACACACACACACACAAAAAAAACATTTTTTGTTTAATATGCCTTTTGGCATAGTTGGGATTGTTTCTATTGGATGAACTATATCACTTAGGTGGGCACTACAGGTTAAAGTTTTGATTCTTATTAATCTTACACTGATTTTGAGGGGGGCATTTTATCGTTCATTGTAAACCCCTGTGAAATCAAGTCATTGGATTAGTTGGTAGAGCATTAAATTGGTATTTGGGGGGGGGGATGTCTCCCAACCCGAAAAGGAATACCAACGTGGGCTGTGTTTCTGCTGCTATCAAAGTCAATGGCAAAATGTTCATTGAGTATAAGCAGTGTTGCAGCTCTGGATATTACATAAATACATGCATTTTAATTCATTAAGATTACATGTTAAAACCCATTTCTTCTGAGCCTTCTCTTCTGAATATTTCATGTGTTTCATACATTTTTTGGTATTTCACTACAAATGATTAGTCAACAAAAAAAGTACTTGCGAGATTCATATTTACATTAATTTCCACATAGCAAACTTAATTGACCAACAGAAGAGCTGTTGTTGTTCTGGTTATTGATGTTCCAGCTGTATCGCAGAGGCAGCAATTTAGCATAAGTCTATAAATAGAAATTAAACAGTGGATGGAACTGGCTACTCTTGTATTTTTTAATATTCCCTTCAGCGCAAAGTATGACATAACCTAATTACAGTGGGAGAGCTTTCACTGTAAGGGAAATTATTGTTATTCCATTTGACAATCGAGTAATTAGCTTCCCTGCTGGATGCTTTACTGGACATTGCTTCTAATTAAGCCATTCGCTTGAATTTATTTAAATTTTAGTAAAGGTGTTTCCACTGTGAAAATGAATGCCTTGTAATACATTTAAATGCACCCATTAGATCATTCAGCTCTAGAGAACTGGCTGTGTGGAGAAAAGGTGGACATCACTTCCTGTATTCTGGTAACCTCACACATTACATGAACATAGCTATCCTCCTTATAGCGTGTGCACTCATAGGATATAGGACCATCTATGCCATTAGGCAGCATGAAACAGCTGCCTTGGGCAATGTATGCTGGGGAGCAGTGGCAAGGTGTGGGAGCATAATAATAATAATAATAATAATTTATTATTTGTACCCCGCCCATCTGGCTGGGTTTCCCCAGCCACTCTGGGCGGCTTCCACAGAAACAAAAAAACACTAAAATATCATACATTAAAAGCTTCCCTGAATAGGGCCGCCTTAAGATGTTTTCTGAATGTCAGGTAGTTGTCCATCACCTTGACATCCGATGGGAGGGCATTCCACAGGGCGGGCGCCACCACCGAAAAGGCCCTCTGCCTGGTTCCCTGTAGCTTCGCTTCTCGCAATGAGGGAACCGCCAGAAGGCCCTCGGCGCTGGACCTCAGTGTCCGGGCAGAATGATGGGGGTGGAGACGCTCCTTCAGGTATACTGGGCCGAAGCCGTTTAGGGCTTTAAAGGTCAACACCAACACTTTGAATTGTGCTCGGAAACGTACTGGGAGCCAATGTAGGTCTTTCAAGACCGGTGTTATGTGGTCTCGGCGGCCGCCCCCAGTCACCAGTCTAGCTGCCGCATTCTGGATTAGCTGTAGTTTCCGAGTCACCTTCAAAGGTAGCCCCACGTAGAGCGCATTGCAGTAGTCCAAGCGGGAGATAACTAGAGCATGCACCACTCTGGCCAGACAGTCAGCGGGCAGGTAGGGTCTCAGCCTGCGTACCAGGTGGAGTTGGTAAACAGCTGCCCTGGATACAGAATTGACCTGCGCCTCCATGGACAGCTGTGAGTCCAAAATGACTCCCAGGCTACGCACCTGGTCCTTCAGGGGCACAGTTACCCCATTCAGGACCAGGGAGTCCTCCACACCAGCCCGCCCCCTGTCCCCCAAAAACAGTACTTCTGTCTTGTCAGGATTCAACTTCAATCCATTAGCCGCCATCCATCCTCCAACCGCCTCCAGGCACTCACACAGGACCTTCACCGCCTTCACTGGTTCTGATTTGAAAGAAAGGTAGAGCTGGGTATCATCTGCATATTGATGGACACCCAGTCCAAACCCCCTGATGATCTCTCCCAGCGGCTTCATATAGATGTTAAAAAGCATGGGGGAGAGGACGGAACCCTGAGGCACCCCACAAGTGAGGGCCCAAGGGTCTGAACACTCATCCCCCACCACCACTTTCTGAACACGGCCCAGGAGAAAGGAGCGAAACCACTGTATAACAGTGCCCCCAGCTCCCAAACCCTCTAGATGGTCCAGAAGGATGTTATGGTCGATTGTATCAAAGGCCGCTGAGAGATCCAGCAGAACTAGGAAACAACTCTCACCTTTGTCCCTAGCTCGCCGGAGATCATCAACCAGTGCGACCAAGGCAGTTTCAGTCCCATGATGAGGCCTGAACCCTGATTGGAAGGGATCCAAATGGTCCGCATCCTCCAGGCGTGCCTGGAGTTGTTCAGCAACCACACGCTCAATCACCTTGCCCAAGAATGGAAGATTTGAGACTGGGCGATAGTTGGCCATACTGGCCGGGTCTAAAGATGGTTTTTTAAGAAGCGGTTTAATGACCGCCTCTTTCAGCGGATCTGGGAATGTTCCCTCACAGAGGGAAGCATTCACCACCCCGCAGAGCCCATCGCCCAGCCCTTCCCGGCTAGCTTTTATAAGCCAGGATGGGCAAGGATCAAGGAGACAGGTGGTTGGTTTCACTCGTCCAAGCAGCCTGTCCACATCCTCGGGGGTAACGGATTGAAATTGATTCCATGCAACTTGACCAGACAGGGCTCTAGCACTCTCCCGCCCCAGCCCTGCTCCCACGGTGGTGTCTAGCTCCTTCCGAATATGAGTGATTTTATCTGCAAAAAACTTTGCAAAATCGTTGCAGGAGATCTTGGGGTCTTTACAAGGCCCCGATGGTAAAGGTGGTTCCGTTAAATTGCGGACCACCTGAAAGAGTCTCCTGCTACTATTTTCTGCAGATGCAATAGAGGCGGTGAAGAAAGTCTTCTTCGCCGTCGCTATCGCCACTTGGTAGGCTCGACGTTGAGCTCTAACCTGTGTCCGGTCAGATTCGGAATGAGTTTTCTGCCACCGACGCTCTAGCCGTCTCAGCGATTGTTTCATCGCCCTCAGCTCCGAAGAAAACCACGGGGCTATCCGGGCTCCATGCAATCGGAGAGGGCGCTTCGGAGCCAGACAGTCGATAGCCCTGGTTAACTCCGCATTCCAGCGGGCCACCAGGGAATCAGCTGAAAGGCCATCAACATGGGATAAAGCATCCCCTACCACTCTCTGGAAACCATTTGGATCCATTAAGTGGCGGGGGCGGACCATCCGAATTGGTCCCACCTCCCTGCAGAGGGGAAGGGTCGCGGAGAAGTCCAGTTGCACCAGGAAGTGATCTGACCATGGCACTTCTTTGGTTTCATTTTTACTTAGTGTCAGATCACCCACGTCGCTAGAGGTGAATACCAGGTCTAAGGCATGTCCATGACTATGAGTTGGGCCCAACTTATTCAGGGACAGCCCCATGGAGGCCATGCTTTCCACGAAGTCCCGAGCGGCCCCTTGTAAGGTCGTGTCGGCGTGGATGTTAAAATCCCCTAGGACAACCAAACTAGGTGTCTCCAGGAGAACATCCGCCACGACCTGAAGCAGCTCGGACAGGGAATCCTTGGTGCAGCGGGGAGGTCGGTACACCAAAAGGAATCCTGTACTGCCCCTATTGCCCAACTTCCAGAACATGCACTCAGAAAACTGGGTCTTCCCAGTAGGACGCCTGGTGCAGACTAATGACTTCCTAAAAATCACTGCAACCCCCCCTCCCCGCCCACATGACCTGGGTTGCTGTGCGTAAGAGAAACCTGGTGGGCAAGCGGCAGCAAGGACAGGCCCATCTGTCTCATTCAACCAGGTCTCTGTCACACAAGCCAGGTCAAATCCTCCATCCACAATCAGGTCGTGGATGGCAGTGGTTTTATTCACCATTGACCTGGCATTACACAGCAACACCTTCAGGTTATGTGGGTTTCCCCTGTTGATTCCAGTATCCATCTGGTCAAGGCCAGACCCGGAGGCAGGGATAGTCTTCAAACAACGACTAAACCTGCCTCCTCGGTAATGACATGGTCTGGTCTTACCGTAACTCCGCCTCCTGCCCATGATCACCGAGATCGGATGTCCCAGTGCTTCCCCCCCTGTGGAACTTGTCCCAGCCATCGTGTTGGCTGGGGCCTCACTCCCAGGCAGCCCTGATCGCACCCCTTAAAAACAAAACACAAACTATACAGAACCAATAAAACAACAGAAAACAAAAACAGAACAATTACACTAAAATTAATCCCCAACCAAATATCCATTACACCCACCCACCCCCAGCAAGAGAAAAAAGGAAAAAAAAAATACAAATTTAAATTGCCACCGACTGCTTGAGGACATTTTAAAACACATTGGAACAGGGAAGCAATTGCAGAACACTTCCCAGCTTCCCCAAAAGTTTGTTCCAAATAAGGGCCTGGGCCACGCCCCCTGGGCCAGTTGGAGAAGGCCCTGGAAGGGAGCAGGCCCTACAGTCCTCACCCAGCCGATGGTCCGAGGCTTCCCTGCAGCAGGAGTCCCTTTATAGCCGGGAGAAAGGGCCTGGGCCACGCCCCCTGGGCCAGTTGGAAAAGGCCCTGAAAGGGAGCAGGCCCTGCAGTCCTCACCCAGCCGATGGTCCGAGGCTTCCCTGCAGCAGGAGTCCCTTTATAGCTGGGAGAAAGGGCCTGGGCCACGCCCCCTGGGCCAGTTGGAAAAGGCCCTGGAAGGGAGCAGGCCCTACAGTCCTCACCCAGACGATGGTCCGAGGCTTCCCTGCAGCAGGAGTCCCTTTATAGCCGGGAGAAAGTGCCTGGGCCACGCCCCCTGGGCCAGTTGGAAAAGGCCCTGGAAGGGAGCAGGCCCTACAGTCCTCACCCAGCCGATGGTCCGAGGCTTCCCTGCAGCAGGAGTCCCTTTATAGCCGGGAGAAAGGGCCTGGGCCACGCCCCCTGGGCCAGTTGGAGAAGGCCCTGGAAGGGAGCAGGCCCTGCAGTCCTCACCCAGCCGATGGTCCGAGGCTTCCCTGCAGCAGGAGTCCCTTTATAGCCGGGAGAAAGGGCCTGGGCCACGCCCCCTGGGCCAGTTGGAAAAGGCCCTGGAAGGGAGCAGGCCCTGCAGTCCTCACCCAGCCGATGGTCCGAGGCTTCCCTGCAGCAGGAGTCCCTTTATAGCCGGGAGAGAGGGCCTGGGCCACGCCCCCTGGGCCAGTTGGAAAAGGCCCTGGAAGGGAGCAGGCCCTGCAGTCCTCACCCAGCCGATGGTCCGAGGCTTCCCTGCAGCAGGAGTCCCTTTATAGCCGGGAGAGAGGGCCTGGGCCACGCCCCCTGGGCCAGCTGGAAAAGGCCCTGGAAGGGAGCAGGCCCTGCAGTCCTCACCCAGCCGATGTGAAGGAAAATAGGCCTGCTCACCACCCCCTAAGATACCTTGCTACTGTACCATTGCCAATTCTGAAGTAGGCTCCATATTCCAGTCTGGGTTGTTTCTGTCAGTTTGCATTTCTTAGTGCAGAAAGTATTGATCCGATGTGTGGTGGTTTTTCCCATTCTACTTAATTCAAGAGGGTTCTGAAAGATTCTCTGTGTGAAAGAAACAAGCAGAAGGTTTGTGATGCTTGGGTTATACCTTCAGAGAAGCTGAGTACAGCTGGTTTAAACTGGTTCACTTTTCTCTTTCTGTCAAGGGCAGGCTGGCTATAAAAGTAGGGCCAGAAGGAGTCTGGGTTTCACTTTCTCTTTCTATCTCTGTTCCTTCTGGTGTGGTGTTCTGTACACAGTATGCTATAGTGTTCAGGTTTAGACTTATTATAAGTTATTGTAAGTTTAGGCAAAGGTAAAGGACCCCTGGATGGTTAAGTCCAGTCAAAGGCAAGTATGGGGTTGCGGCATTCATCTCGCTTTCAAGCCGAGGGAGCCGGCGTTTGTCCACAGACATTTTCTGGGTCATGTGGCCAGCATGACTAAACCGCTACTGGTGCATGGAGGACCATGACGAGTGCCAGAGTGCATGGAAATGCCGTTTACCTTCCCACCGCAGCGGTACCTATTTATCTACTTGCTCTGGCTTGCTTTCGAAGTCGGCTGAAAGTGGATTTCTTATGGACAGTGCCAATCCTGAATGTATTGGATTTTTGACCATTATGCTCATTTACCTTCAGTAGCAGTAGTAAACTCTGTTGGATGAAATACAATCACCTCTGGTCTATTTTTTTTTGGGGGGGGGCTCCTGCAAGTTTTTACTCTACTAACTATACGTTGGAGTTCTGCTGTGGATCAATATTCAGTTACATTTTCAGCACATGGAATGGGGTGCACAATCTTTTCCTTTGCAAAATGCCTAATCAGGGGAAGCATGCTCCTAGTGCTATGTTCCATGGCTTGGTGGTCTTTAAAGGTGACATCTTATTAAGTTTGTGGTTTGGCCCCCACATGTCTAAGTGGCACTGAAATCAGTATCTGCAGTTCAGAGCCTGTGTGGTGTAGTGGTTAAGAGTGGTGGACTCGTAATCTGGTGAACCGGGTTCGCTTCCCCGCTCCTCCACATGCAGCTGCTGGGTGACTTTGGGCTAGTCATACTTCTCTGAAGTCTCTCAGCCTCACTCACCTCACAGAGTGTTTGTTGTGGGGGAGGAAGGGAAAGGAGATTGTTAGTCGCTTTGAGAACTCCTTAGGGTAGTGTTAAAGCGGATATCAAATCTAAACTCCTCTTCTTCTTCCTCTTCTTCTTCTTCCTCATGTGGTCACAATATTTATTTGTTTGTTTTATATTAACACATACAAGTGACATGGTATAGCCCCATGGAATAGCAGGTCCCATTGGGTAGGTTTCTGAGAGAGAAACACTTCAAAGTGAACATATTTAGAACTGAGATGAAAGTACTGCATATCACATTTGTCACGGTTCTGCCCTGCCTGTCGGCTTCCCATCGGCATCTGGCTGGCCACTCACTGTGAGAGCAGAATATTGGACTAGATAGGCTTTTGCTTTAATCCAAGTGGGTTCTTCTGAATTTCTGAGGTCCTTGATTCTAAGATTTTGTTCTCTGCCATTTCTGAACAACAGGAGATTTGGGAGAGTTAATTGAAGGAGAAACAACTGGGTTTACTTTTCAATAAGCTGTTTATTTACAAATGTAAAAATTAAATTACAGATTCAGGAAGGGCCACATCCTGGGTTCAATCATTGACATCTTTTGTAGGGCTAGGAAACACCCCTGTGAGACTTGCAGAGCACTTCTCTAATCATTATAAATACTGAACAGGTGGCCCAATGGCCCAATGGAATGAGGCAGATTCCTACGTTCCATACATTCATATTAAGTTGGTAAATGAGTCGTATAGACTCAGCCCTAACTCCCAAATTCAAACCACCTCATTCTAAAAGAGAAATCCATATCAAACTTAATCTGACAAACTTAACTGGCACACATTTTCATCAGGTTTCTGGTTGAGATGAACTTAAATTGATAAAATATCTATATGCCTTTTTCTTTGCAGACTACAAGCTGGACCCTTTTTGGTTGATGTACTGATGTTTTCATGAGTCAAAGACTCTCTGCCGCGGCACAGAAACGCCTCGTTTTTCCACATACCTCTGGATCTCGCAGTCTTCAGCAGTCTTACTCTCCTGTAAGCACCATGAATCTGGGCCCATAACCTGTTGTTGGGATACTGCCAGGGAGACGGAGGCATCAGGCAGGCCCCCAGTTGTCTCTGGACGATCACCGGTCTCCCGCGGAACAGCATCAGTCAATTAGCGACACGAGCCTCAGAGACATTCCAAGACCCGTGCACACCCTTTCAGAGTCTCCACAACGAAAGATGCAGACAGGAGAGCATATTTACAGCTTTATTCAACGTAGTTCAGAACAAAGGAAAAACATGACTGCTCACCTCCGTGTCCAGGAAAACAGCATAGCAAAAGCTATATACAAAACGGAAGTTCCCAGCAGAAGCTGGAAGTAAACAGGCATGTGACACACAACAGCTTGTTCCCTTTTAAGGTGGAACGGAACTATATCCTAACAGGGCTGAGAAACTTCCCATTTTTCCAGCGCCAATCTGCTGCTCAGCACTGAAAGAGAAGGAGAGTTTCTTGGAGTTCCAGGTTCAATCCCCAGCATCTGGGAGAGATTCCTGCCTGAAATCCTGAGCTGCTTCTGCCAGTCATCCTAGACAATGTTGAGCTATATGGAGCAATGGTCTGACTCTGTACGAGGCAACTTCCTGTGTTCCTATAGGCAGGCATCTTGGTGACACTACACAAGAATGCTGGAAGCCACAGACACGTTCACCCATTGACATCAGGGCAGTTCTTCTGGTACTGATTTACCTGATGCAGCACAGACAGATGTAAACAGCTGTGATCATTGCAGCAGCTGCAAATTTATGATGTGGAAACAAAAACTAAGGCACCTTTGGGGCCATGAGGACGCTATTTGTATCCCACCAACCCCTAATTTTACCCTCACTTTACTACTGACTCAGGCTACATACACACCGTACCTTTAGAGCACATTCCAAAGCACACACACCCTCAAAGAATTCTGGGCACTGTAGTTCATGAAGGCTTGCTAGGGTAGACTGCAGTGCCTAGGGTTCGTTGAGGGAAGGAATATGCTTTGAATGTGCTTTAAAAAAAGAATGCTGTGCTTTAAAAAGGTACACTGTGCATGCAGCCTTAGTTTCTGCCCACTACAGGTGTCTCATATCTGAAATACTTGGAAAAGCCAACTGCTTATTAATATACACTGTCCTCCACCAATAGCCAACCTATAGAAACCCTTGGCAGAGAGCCAGCTCTCCACTTTGCTCAGCTCAAGACAGCATGACTCACAGCAATATTAAGGCACTTGGATTTAGACATATATGTATAACTCATTGCAAAATTGGTACAAAAAGAGAGAGGGTAATTTGACACTTGGGAGATCTATGCCTTATGGGTACTGTAATGTAGCCTAAATTAGAATTAGGTTCCACAGAGCTACTTGAAGGTGAAACTGATTCAGCTCAGAAGTAGGGTGCTTGCCTTGCATGCAAAATGTCCCAGGATCAATCTATGGCATTCCTAGATAAGGATAGGAAAGACTTCTACAGTATCTCAATCTGTTGATAGCTGCTGCCAGTCAGTACACACAATGGTGAACCAGGTGGATTCTAGTATCTGGACTTGTATCTGACTCAGTATATAAAGCAGCTTCCAATGTTCTCCAGGTAAGTCATTGTGCCTGCATCTTCTTCTATTCCATATACATGACTGTTAGAATAGCTCAGCCAGTAAAGCACAAGACCCTCCATCTCAAGGTTGTGGGTTTGAGCCCCACACTGGGCAAAAGATTCCTGCATTGGACTGGGTGACCCTTTAGTCCCTTCCAGCTCTACAGTTCTATGATTCTATGACTATAGTCTATAAGAGAGCCAATGTGGTGTAGTGGTTAAGAGTGATAGACTCATAATCTGGTGAACCGGGTTCACTTCCCCACTGCTCCACATGCAGCTGCTGGGTGACCCTGGGCTATTCACACTTCTTTGAAGTCTCTCAGCCCCACTCACCTCACAGAGTGTTTGTTGTGGGGGAGGAAGGGAAAGGAGGATGTCAGCCGCTTTGAGACTCCTTCGGGTAGTGATAAAGCAGGATATCAAATCCAAACTCTTCTCCTCCTCAGCTGAATGGAGGTAGCTGGCACATCATAGATATTGTTTTTAATTGTGTGAATTAAAGGCTGAGGTGGGAGTGGAGTGGCTGCAGTGGTGCCAGGATGGAGATAAAGCAGGGCAGTGTTGAGGGTGGGGGAGTTACAGGTTAGCATTCCTGCCAAACCCAAGCTCCCCTGACTTGGCTGCACCCCATCTTTGTCCAATGAGGACTGCTTATCTTCCTCATGCTCCACTGCTGGTATTCATATTTATCTATTCATCTATTCATCTATCTATCTATCTATCTATCTATCTGTCTGTCTATCTATCTGAATGACAAGAGAAAATCAGCCTAATTTGCAAGCTTTGCACTGCAATCCTTTCTATTTTTAATCAGAAGTCCCATTGGGTAGGATGTAACTAGTCAGCAGAAGCTCTGCACAAGAACGTTGGCTTGCACAACAGGGCTTCCCCCTATTTCCTTGCCTCGTGTGCCCAACACCCCCAAAATTGGCTCCGGGGGAGTCAGCGAAACCTCCAGTACAGCGCATGGGGGAGGAGAGGGAGATCATTCTGCCTGGCAAGCCAAAATGCTCGCCTTGATCGAACCACATTGTCACCATGGCATGAGATTTATTTCCTGCTAAATTCAATAGGCCTTACTTCTGAGTAAACATGAATAAGACTGTGCTTCCAATCAAAGTCCTAATAGAGATGCAATCTCTGAAAGCAGAATCTGGGTGTGATTAATTTGTAAGCGCTGGCAATCTTGTGTTAAAAATAAAATAGAGACTGAAATAAAACATCATGTAACCTTTGCCAAGGAGCTCTGGGCTGTATAATAAGCATATTTTAAAACTAAGGATTGGGTATCTGGAAGGGCTACATACAGAGACATCAGCCGTAGTGTGTCCTCTTAATGCAGCAAGGCACCTAGGAGACAGTTGTCAGATGCTGCCTGTATTTTGGGGTGGGTGGGTGGGAACTGACTATTTTTAACACTGCTGCTCTTCTTTAAATCTAGTCAGGAGAGATTATATCCAGTCTGTGTTTGCAGTATTTGGAGCACTTTAGAGTACAATTCCTTTGATAGTAAGATTACACTTTTCTCAGCATAAATGTAATTTGAGAGCCTTGTTGCTTGTTTCTGGTAAGTGTTGTGACTTGAAGATGAAAATATGCCACACTGGTTTGTTGCTTCCCCTAAAAAAAAGACATAGATATGTCACTAGTTAGGGAGAAGGAACTATTTCATCGTTCCCATTCAGCTCCAAGGACTTTAAAAGATCTTCTGGGTTTACAAAGTTTGAAGTACTTTTAGTTTGCTAACTGGACAACATCTTTTTTTAATTATTTTTATTTTATTGACTTAAGAAAATTATACAGACAGCATAACGAAGAAGCCTGAATTAACATTGCCTTCTACCGATAAGAAATAATAATAACTATTACAATAATGAAAATACTAAAAATACATTTGCTTCCCCTTTTGAACTTCTATTCTGGTTACAATATATTACTACTCTATAAGAATCTATTATATCCTTTGCTGTCTCATATATTATTTTATTTCCCAAATTCAGCCTAACCCTCCCCTCCTCCCCACTGTTTCCCCAACATCTTTGGGTCCTGTTCTTTCCCCCCTCCTTTTAGAATGCACTGAAATATCATTGTAAAACAGTAGATAGCTGATATGATGGAAGTTCCTGGGTGTTTAGGGGTGTGGGTGTGTGTTGCATATTATGTGGAAGAGATAAATGCATTACTGGGAGAGTGGATGGTGAAAAAATATCCATGGTGAGAGAATACCTTCTGCCTAAAACTCAACCACGTTGACATGACCTCCTTGCATTGTGGCAAGAATGACTTTGAACTATGCACACTTAAGAATGAAATCTAGGTGGCCATTCAAAAGCTGCTGCTCTGGCGTTTAATAAGAGTTCAGTTAGAGATGCTCATGTCAAGTTGAGTCTCCTCCTAAGAAGCAGCTATTGAATCTGCTCTTTGTCCTGTGGTAGTCATTAGATAGCCTTTTTATCTAATGATGTTGTTATACTGACTGTAACTGGACCGGTGATAAATCAAAATGTCACAGTGTCTCCCATTAGTAATGGTTTATTTATGTATTTTTAGACCAGTCTGTGATCTGTTTTGCAAGTCGAAGAAACAGGCAGCACTAGGGCAAAGAGCTCTGTACTAACATAATGTTGCCGATCTTAAAGATCTTTGACTTTGATAACATCTGAACCTGCTCATGTTTTATGGTTGGCATTAGACAACCTCTTCATTGACCCACCTATAAAATCTATTAGTTTGGTGAGCTCTGGAGATTGGACCTTCTCAATCATGGTATCCACCTTACCTAATTTCCTTACTGAGACATGTATAGTTGGCCCTTTCACCCATAGTTTTCAAAAAAGGGTTTTAGGTCTATCTGTTTTAAATGGCTATTAATTCATGTGGATTTTGTACATGCCCCTGTTTTACTGCTTTACCACTGCTGTAGTTTGGGCATTAGTTTTATACTAGCAGAATGTGTTTTATTCATTTTAGAATGTATACCACTCTACATTTACAGAATGCCCAAATAGTGAGAATATATAAAATATATAAACAATTATAAAAGTGTTAAAATGTAAAAAAACCCCAAACCAACAAGAATTAAAACTTCAGATGTAAAATAGGCTAATTTGGGAAGGCTTAGGGAAAGCAAAAGTTTTAACAAACATTGTAGACGTAATAATGTTGGTGCTTGATTCACTTTTAAGGGAATAGAAATTCTGAAGTATTGTTAGATTATTGTTAGTTTTTTGTACTTTTTTCCATTTTAAAGTTTTATTATTATATTAATATTGCAATATATGCAGTCCTGTACTATATCATTGCATTTTTATTGCTGCACTGCTGTTCTCTGCCTTGGGTGGATGGGATCCAGAAATATGGTTTATAAATATCTATAGTAAATAAATAATGTGCAAAGTCCTGGCACTATGCTAGTGCAGCATAACACACAGGACATACCAGAAGCCACCTTACATTACATGTGCCTGGGAACATGTGTATCCATGTACTTCCATGTACCTGTGGTTGTCTGAGATGCGGATCTTTTGTGCGAATCAATTTTGTGTTACCCTGAGAATGTGTCTAAAATTTACAGAACCCGGAAATTCACATCCATACCAAGAATTCAGTTTGAAATAGAAAAGCATTTATTTATTGCAGGTGGGGTGGAAAAGATATTCAGTTTCAAATTAATTAATGTGATGCCACATATACGCAGAAATTCAAGGGTGTATTTCACCTAATAACCAAAATACTAAAAATAAGCTCTTACAGGGGGGAGCAGTACTATATACTAATGAAACAGGGAGAAGGGGTGAAAGCACACCCATTTGGTGCAAAAATTCCAGTGGCGGGAATAGAGATGCAGAGTTAACTGTCCTGTACTCGGGGGAGCACCTATCTATCTATTTATCATCTATATCTATCTATCATCTATCTATCTATCTATCTATCTATCTATCTATCTATCTATCTATCATCTATCTATCTATCTATCTATCTATCTATCTATCTATCATCTATCTATATCTATCTCACTTCTTGTAGTAGTAGTAGCAGCAGCAGCTATAATAATAATAATAATAATAATAATAATAATAATAATAATAATAATAATAATAATAATGTTGCTATCTGACTGGGTTGCCCCAGCCACTCTTGGCGGCATTCCATCAGAATATAATAATACAGTCATACATCGGAAGTCAAACGCCTTGCTAGTCAAATGTTTTGGCTCCCAAATGCCACAATCCCGGAAGTGATTGTTCTGGTTTGCGAACGTTTTTTGGAAACTGAACATCCGTTGTGGCTTCCACGGCTTCTGATTGGCTGCAGGAGCTTCCTGAAGTCAATTGGTAGTTGTGGTTTGGTTCCTGAATGTTTTGGAATTTGAACAGACTTCCAGAATGGATTCTGTTTGCCTTCTGAGGTACGACTGTAATAATAATAATAAAAATGAAATATCAAACATTTAAAACTTCCAAAACAGAGCTGCCTTCATGTGTCTTCTGAAAGTTCTACCCTGTTGTTCAGCCAAAAATATTCCCAGAGTGGCTTACATTCAAGATCCCACCCGCTGGATCATTGCCTTGTTGTGGTGAGTGGGCTTGCACGTTCCTATGATCCTTGTGAGCGAAGCCATCGGGAGTACGCACCCCTATTCTTCTTGACCCCTTTCCTATCTCCTTCATGCAATTTTGATCCCTGAACCAGAAACCATAGGGCAGAGAAGCCCTGCCAAACTACCAAACATGGAGTGATAAGGAGCGTTGATCCCCAAACTTATAAAGAGAATGCAATTTCTTTTCTAGTAAGGTGCTGAAAACGTTAGCATAATAAAGTGGGCTCTTTTCCATTCCAAAAACGAATAGCTTTGATGAGGATGTATCATTTGGTGGCATAACATTAAACTAGTGGAAATTATTGTAATGAAAAAGTGAGGTTGATAAGAAGAGCAAGTCAAGTTTTCTTTTCCCCTCATATTTCAGATATTTCCTATCAATACCTCTTTCCAATTAACCCGTAGTTAGGCTTCAAAAACTCATTATTTACTCAAATCTCTCAAGGGAGCAGGCAGATAGAACCAAGGTACTTGGTAAGAGTGAGCAAAGGTAGGATATTATTTAGCTGACCTACTTTGTGTTCACTGTTGACACTTGGAGCAACTAAAGCTATTATATCACAGTGATCCTCATGAGCATTAAAGATGTATAATGCAAAATCTGAACATTTTGAGCACAAAGAATATTGTAACAAGCTTCTACTTGCAAGTAGATAGATATTACACGCCTCAAAAATAATGCCATAATCCTCTGTTTTAGATAGTGTTATACTTATGGTAAATTTCAGGTAGCTCCGTTCAAAACTCTAATCTATTCGTCAGCCTTTCCAGAAATCACTTGAAGTTGAAGCAATGTTGAGAAGGGAGAAAGGAAGTACACAAGTAAGCATGGCAGGAAGGACCTATTGATGCTCATGATATGTGGGAAATGATTCAGGTTGGTCTAGTTAATGCAGGAGAAAAAGCCGACAGATATAACATCAACAGCTCCTAACATATATTGTTCTCAGAGGAAAACCAGGGAGAGAGAATGCCAGTAGAACTCTGTTGACCACTTTGTAGCTTGGTTTATTCTCTTTATAGATTAGAATAGATTTGGAATCTCTGAATAGATTTGGCTATGCCTTTTTTCAGCTCCGTTCCCCTTCCCCTCCCCATTATCTATTTTGATGAGAAGTGCACCATATTGTACATTGTGATGCTGGCACACCAGATTATAGAGGGTTTTTTAAAAAAATAAATCAGAAATATTAATATTACAGGCATTTCTTTTTTCAGTTTTAGAAGTACACCTATATTCAGTCAAAAAACTTTTTCCTCTGATAATAAACTATATTAGTTCTGCATTTGTATCTGAAGAAATTTATTTATTTCCCCCCATAAGTCATACTGTACGTTGCTTATAATGGCCTTATTTCATATGGAGTTGTCATCATCATTTTTTAATGTCTGTGCATTTATGCACTTGATAACTCAATAAAGCCAATATAACAGATTTCTTATGAGATTTCTTGTCTTTCTATTTCCCTAATAGAAGAATGCTGTTGGAGAACTGTCAAGCTGGTTACAATGCTAGAACAAGCCTAAAGATAACTTAGAATATGGTGCTTTTTAAAGGCTGTCTTCCAAATTTTGTAACTCAACACCATCAGACAAATTAGACAAGTATATTTTTAATAGAATCTAAAATAGATTTAATATATACTAATATAAAAACATCCAGCTAATCAAATTACTGTATTCAGCGTGAATTGAATTCTTTCCAAATATAGCACCCCCTGTGTATTTGCACACTCAAGCTTAAAGTTGAAAGTTTCCCAATGAGATGCACAGAATGTGAGTTTCAGGCTGAAACTCTACACATACTTACCTGGGAGCAAGACCAATGGAAATAAATAGGTCTTACGTTTGAATAGTTCATAGCATAACCCTATAGTGTGTCTACAGATAAGTGAATCCACTGAATTACCTCCAAGTGTGAAAAGGTACAAATACAATGTTATGTTCTATAGTAAAACAAAATTCAGCCACAATTTGTGCCTTATGGTTCGTTCTTCAGTAACACTGGGTTGTATGCAATTATACCTTTCCTGCTCATGGAAGCCAATTTGATCCAGTGATACTTCCATTACCAGAATGGAGAGGGAGGGGATCTTCACCAGTTCCCCCTCCACCCCCCAGCCCTGTTGGAGACCCTTTGGAGGAGTATGAGAGGTGGGGTGGGGGCTGCCTCCCTGCTCCTCTGACAGAAGCAGCTACTGAAACAAAGAGCCTTCTTTCAGGGCAAAGGATATCGCTACGTGACCACTGAATTTCACATAGAAAACAATTTATTTACTTATTTAAATATATATTTTTATTAAGTCTTACATAGCAAATTTAAATTCAGGCATATCATTCACCTCCTTATTTAGGATTCTCTGGATCCTTTGACTTTCCTCCGCCCTTCCGTGGCTGCAATTATCAATCTTTTTTTTATCTGCTTATCCTAATTTCTCTAATTTGATAAAAATAATAAGAATACATTTTCCCAAAGTTTTTCATACATTACAAGCATTACTTGTACCAGTGTGGTGTAGTGGTTAAGAGAGGGAGTCTCGTAATCTGGGGAACCGGGTTCGCATCTCCGCTCCTCCACATGCAGCTGCTGGGTGACCTTGGGCCAGTCACACTTCTTTGAAGTCTCTCAGCCCCACTCACCTCACAGAGTGTTTGTTGTGGGGGAGGAAGGGAAAGGAGGATGTTAGCCGCTTTGAGACTCCTTAAAGGGAGTGAAAGGCGGGATATCAAATCCAAACTCTTCTTCCTCTACTCAAATCCTGCCAAAGTTTTTTTTAGTAGTTTACAGTGTTCTCTCAAGTACATTATAAATTTTTCCCATTCCTTCTTGAAATTCTTCTCTTCCTGGTTTCTGATTTTCCCAGTCAGTTTCACCATTTCAGCATAGTCCATCATCTTCATCAGCCTCTCCTCTGTGGTTGGAACTTTATCTTCTTTCCATCTCTGGGCCAGTAGTATCCTTGCTGCTTTCGTCGCGTACATGAATTGTCATTTCTGAACTCAAAATCCCGATTTGGAAAGAGGACAAAACAGTCTTCATAAAGACAGCAACAGTTTCCAAAGGGTGGTGGTAGCATGAAAAGAAACTTCACTCAGTCATGTAATTGTAACTTTGGAACTTGGCCCCCAACACAGCCTGCAAAAGCATATCAGAGATTGAATGTAGGACAGCAGGAGTTCAACTGGTATGTCACACAATTAGACCAGTCTTGCAGAGATTTTCTAAGTATAATTTTTTTTGGGCAGAATTTAAGCTTAATTTACTAGACTAAATACAAATGTACTCCAATTGATCTTTTTCTTCTTCTTAAACCCTAAGAAAACATACTGTATTTTTCCATGTATAAGACTAGGTGGGTTTTTTTTACCCCAAAAATTATGCTTAAAAATGGAGCCTGTCTTATACACAGGTAATGTTGAAGGGTGTTTTCTTAATTTGGAGTCCCCCAAAATAGGGGACACCTTATACATGGGGGTGTCTTATACACAGAACAATACGGTATATAACAAATGTGTGCTTTTGCTATGATTTCAGTTCAGACTTGAATAAATCCCATCTGCTTTCTCTTTGCCATGCAATAAACAGAAAAGAAATATTGTGTGTGTGTGTGTGTAGGTTAACATCACAGTTAAAAGGATAAACAACAGCCATTAAGGTCCATAAGGAGACCTTTAGTTCGATTAATGAGGGCTTTCCTATCCTGTCACTTTTGTTTACCTTTTGTGCCTCCACTCTAGTTACAGATGAAGCCAATGTGGCTGTATATATTTTAAAATTAGGCAAACCCATCATGAGGAGATTAAACATTTCTGACTCTTATTGAACAATAATCTAGTGCTTCAAGGTCAGATGTGGCACAACTCAGAGGCACTGTATGATTATCTTTAATATTGATCTAAAAATACAAAATCAACCCTGACCTTAGAAGATTTCTTTCTGAACACACACACACACACACACACATGACACTGCTACTTATTTCAAAGACATATTGAAGTTTAGACATCTCACTCTAGCAGAAGATTAAAGACCCGTATGACTCAGTTATCCTCAAGACCAGAATAAAGAAAACGGCTTTTAGTTGCCAGTGAAATCACACTGATGGGTACTGTTCAGATCCATTAGTAAAATTTCACTGGCAATGAATGCTTTGACACAAGTGAGCCTGTATTAACTATGCGGTGTAGTTTTAATACCATATGTTTTATTTATTGCCTTCAGGGTTAGTGCTTCAAATAGCAGATAGTATTAACTAATCAATCAAATCTCTCGCTGCGATCTTTAGGTATAAAATTTTTAGAGCAATGCCCTTTCCAGGATTATATATAAATGTATGGTGCAGGCAAAGCTGAATAATGTATCTTTAATAAAAACAACAAATACCAAGAAAAAGGGAGGGGTGGGCATAAATAGTAGGATAGCATCATAATTTCAACTCCAAAATAATGAAATTTATTTTAGCTTGGCAAAATAGCATTGCCGCTAGACAATTTCAGATGTGAGGCATACGGAATATGATGTGAATCACTGATCTACCCATTCTTATTTATAACTTCTATCATGTTTCTTATGCGCAAAATATATTGTGAGTGTTGTCTTATTGATTTTTACACTAAACTTCTTAGATAACTGATTGTTTTCTGAATAATATAGATGAGGGACAGGGGTTGCTTAGACATTTACCTCAGACTATTCAAGCTAGGTCTCTGATCATATTTTTTAAAAAGATATGGATGCAATGTATTAAATTATGCCGGTTTGAAATATAACTATCAAATATTACCACAGCACATAAAGGGTTTGGGAATTCATGCCCCCCCTTTACATAAATTAGAATAGTTTCACACATTGTAAGGCAGCAATAATGGACTTGCCACCAACTGAAAGCCAGGAGATCATTACTTCTTTCAAGAGTATCTGTGTGATACATATGTTTGCAAAAGTCTGTTGCATTCACACATTGCAAGTTTAGGTATATACCTCAAAGCATAACAGAAGTGTCTATTAAGATTAATAACCTTAATCTATTTATAATCTGATTGTTAGGGCAGCTTTGCACATGATGTGTGGATCCAGCAGCAGGGTAGCTAGCTTTTCCCCATATACGGACCCCTATTTCACCATGTGAGAAAATGTTGGGAAGCATAAAACATATTTAAAAGATCATTAATCCTACTGTTTGTTCGATTCATTTAATGTTTTAAGACTTACTCATTCTCAGCCCTTCAAACAACAATGGGCTGGATCCAGACGTTAGCTTCCTTTGACATAAAGATTCTTTCACTCCACGGAAAGCTTTTGTTTCAGTAGAGAGATCCTACTGGCAGAGGGGATGAGGTGATTCTTGCCAATTTCTCCCTGGTATCCCTTCATTTACCAGCTCCACCTCCCATACTGGGGTACCTTAACCCTTCAGAAGAGTCTGAAAGATGGTCTGGCTGGGTGGGTCGGTGGGGCTGCAGGGAGAGGAGGGAAATCAGTCAAAATCACTTAGCTGTCCACTGGTGGAAGCAAAGTCTGTATCCAAGTCAGCATAAAGAAGAAACCATACTGCGAATTTGTTGTCTGGTAAAACTATTACTTCAGCTTTGCATAGCAATATAAACAATACTCTTGGTTGTACATGACCTGAGATACAATGACTGCACATGATTTAAACTGCCAAAATACCCAAGTCAAAATATCTTGACTCTGGAGTTTGAATGTGTGGATGGAGAAATTATATTTCCTCAAAATGAAAGGCACCAAAGCAGAATTGCAAACAAGCTACCAAATAAATAAATGAATTGATATTCAAAAATGGACTGGACAGATATGGAGCGGAAGAATGAGAATAGTAAGTTTGTACATTATCAAGTTTCATTTTTCAAATATTTGAAAAGTAGCTAGTCTTCCCCAAGGTTACATGAAGAATTATTTGTATATATGGAAATGATCTCTGTTCATGCCTGTCTGAAACTCATTCAGCATACTTAGGTTTTTGAAAACAAAGTCTTTAACTCACTAGAGGAGAGGTTACTACAGGGGTCAATAAGTGTGGAGTGCATTGTGCTCAAAAACTGCTAAATTATTTATACATGTTGCTAAGATATGGAAAGAAATAGCATTGTTTATATTTTTAGAGATCCTGGTGGATTACCAGGAGAAATGAGAAAGGCTACTATATACAACTTCAGCAGAGAAACAAGATGAAGTAAAAAATATCAACAAGTCAACCAGTATCTCTACTCATCATGAAAATAAGTGATTGCTAAAATTAAAGTGAGAAAAAATTGGAAAGCTTCTGTCATGTTTCTCTTTTAAAAGGCTGCTATCTTAAACACACTCACAGACTAGGGAGTAAGTATCATTGAAAAGAGTGAGAATTGCTTCCAACAAAACATGGGCAGAATTGCAGGTAGTTACTTTTAAGGAGGCACATTTTAATGGCTGGATTTCAAAAAAACAAAAACGAAAAACCATGGCAAATACTAAACTGTGCTTAAATCCACCATTATTACATTTAAAAAGAACAACACAATTTGGTATGAATCTAATGACTGCCAACAATGCAATTGTGAGTAGTATGGAGATGTTATGTAGCAAACACTTTAAAGGGCTTTATTCATGGATTCATGGAAGCGCAGAAGTCATGGGAAGTAAAAGTCATGATGCGAAAGAGTGAAAATCATGCCGTGATATCTTTGGGAATGTATGACTATTATTGTAACCTTGAGGGTGGCAATGCTACTCAGTTTCCAAAAAAAAGTCTATAGGAGGGCTTTTGGTTACAGTGGTACCTCGGGTTAAGTACTTAATTCGTTCCGGAGGTCCGTTCTTAACCTGAAACTGTTCTTAACCTGAAGCACCACTTTAGCTAATGGGGCCTCCTGCTGCTGCCGCGCCGCCGGAGCCTGATTTCTGTTCTTATCCTGAAGCAAAGTTCTTAACCTGAAGCACTATTTCTGAGTTAGCGGAGTGTGCAACCTGAAGCATATGTAACCTGAAGCGTATGTAACCCAAGGTACCACTGTATTTCCAAGAGGTTTCCCCCCCCCAGCCCTTAATGTTTTTTGCATGTACTCTGATAGTGTCATACAAATATGCTTTAGTTACAGGTTCTGCCCCATATTGTGGGTGCTTGGCATGTGACTCCACACAAGTTGCATGCATGATGTCACACAGCACGCTGCGGCGAGCACATGATGTCACAAGTTGCAATGGGCCTTATCAGACCCTCCTGCAGCTGCGACGAGCCCCACTGGACCCTCTGAAAGGCCAGTTGGGAAATTCCTCTCAGCCTTTCAGAGGGTATCACAGGCCCCATCAGGCCTTGGCATGCTGTATGATGTCATGCATGCGTCACATTGGATTATCCGGCTGGGCACCCACAGTGAAAATTTTGTGCATGCTTCGGCACCCAGGGCCTCCCAGTGATAGCACCCTTGCCCCTGGAGAATTTTCTGTTGTAATATAAGATTGCTCCCCTTGCCAAAGGAGCGCACCTAGGAATAAGAAGGGCTTTTAGATCGGGACTGTGAGAAAACTGAACCAAACAGAAAGGGTCAAACAAAAGGCCTCAAAGTGAGCTTCATGAGAGTTTTATTGCGAGTAAATGGATAACATTAAAGAAAGAACTTTCCTGTGTCTGCCTAAAAAGCTGCTGGCTTTGTAGTTCATGTAGTTTCAAAATGGCCAATAACTGTTTTGATGAGAATAAGCATCTCATATTAAAAACAAACAAACCCCAGAATCATTTATGCCCAGTAAGTCTCAGTGCTAGAGGCATGTGCAGAATTTCATTTTACATTTGGGCCACACACACACACACACACACACACACACACACAAATACTTTTTCAGATAACTGGTTCTGAGTTTATAATATATCTAAACACTGGTTAAGGGGACAACAGCTCAGTGGCAGACACCCCATGGCAGGTTGTGTGTGTGGTTGCAGCCACTCACACTCTTCCTTCATCACCAGCAGTCAGAGCACACCAGTCTGCCAACAATTGTTGGGGAATTCCCCTCAGTCCCCAAAGAATGCCACTTTGATTGGGCCATTCAGATGCCCTTCCTGGAGGCCAGTGTCTCAATGGGCAGCTGGGTATTAGCTGCTGTGCTGCCCAGACTGGCTGCAAGGCTTACAAGACTGACTGTGTGAGGCTTCCACAGCACAATCGGCTAAAGCCCCAAACCCTCCCACCTACCGCCCTTCATTATTCCATCTATATTTTGGGTCCATTATTCATCATGCTTACAAAATGTATTTTCCTTTGCAGGTTCTGCCTAACGTTTGCACGCAGAAAGCCCCAGGGTCAGTCCCCAGGTGATAAGGTGGAAACTGGTGGGAAAGCAGTTCATTTCAGTGCCAGTTGTAACTGGATCAATGCACAAATTGTCTGACTTGGTATGTAACAGCTTCCTATATGCATTGCATGCAAGTACTCCATACTGGATAAAATCATATTCCAGACCAGGGCCCTATCTGCAATGTACATTTAAACCAATATCTTACGACTTAATGGCTTTCCCCAAAGAGCCCTGGAAAACGTTTGTTTGTTAAGGGTACCAGGAGTTGTTTGGAGTCTGCTACTCCCCTCACAGAGCTACAATTCTCAGAGTTCCCTGTGAAGAGGGATTGACTGCGAAATCACTCTGAGAATTGCAGTTCTGAAAGAGGTACTCTTCCACACTCAGCATATTTAATAGACAACAGTTTCCAGGATTCCTTGGGAGAAGCTGTGAGTGCTCCAAGTGGCATGATACTGCTTTTAAATGTATAGTGCATACAGAACCCTTACCAGCAGAACAACTTGAGTTAATGTGAAACCGACATGGGGCTCCAGAACACAGTGACCTTCAGAATAAGCAGAGAAGAACGAACTTTTTTTTAATAAACACCCCATTTTTTATGTTGTGTTCAAGGGGGAACAGATATCCAAACAACAACAATGTGTGATCTGCTCAAATATGGAAAGGGTTGCTTATCTATTGGGGATGAGGGAAGGCATAAACAGAAAAGGAACCCACTTATTAGGTTCCTGTCAGGCGGGAAGCAAGCATCACCTGGAGTATTTGCGTGAATGCTTAGGAAGAGGAGGTTGGAAAAGAGGGTGATACGTTCCTCTTTCATTGAGGAAGTCAACTTTAGCACCACAGATTCCTCTTGCTCAATGACTCAGACTGTGCACATGCTTTGTTCATTTCTCTCTGATGGAGAAGAAATTAGGGGACGGAGGGATGGGGCTTTGACGTTCATCACGGACAGACAATAAAGTTCTTATCTTGCTTCCTGACTCATGTGTCCCCAAAACCTACCATGCCACACTATACGACAGAAGCAAGATGCAATTAATCTTTGAAAACCAAAAAAGACCTTGGGGTGGCAGTGGGTGGGTAAAGGAGCTTATATTACAAGTTTGTAGCCATTCCAGAGAAATGATCCTTGGCTACTGGTCCAAACACAATAAGTTAGTCATGCTTAAGTTGACCTGATTTCAATGTGACTGAGCAATCGTAATTGCTTCCACACAGAATATGTGGATGAATTAAAGTACTTTTACAGCATCCACATGCATCATACTGTGCCTCACAGTGATTTCAAGGGCCCCGTTAGTACAATAACTCAAAGAGGTTTACTTCTGAGTAGGTATGAAGAGGATGCGGCTGCAATAGTGATTGCCTTGGGATGCTCAAAAGCTACTGTTGGATGCTTCAATTGTAGCTAAATTGTGTTTAACATATAATAATGGGGCCATTTAAATTGATCAGTGCAATTACCCAATTACCAGCAAGTACAACAGAGATGTTGGAGCATATCTGCATTAGCATTCACTCTTTGTTTACTGCTGGTAACTTTGTGTTAAATCCCATTTCAGTTTATACTGAGGAGGAAGCAATTAGAGCACACATGCAGGAATCAAGGTGTTATAATGGAAGTTACAAAAGAAGAGGCATAGCTTCATTTTCAGACCTGCCACATAGAGTTTATATATAATAGTGTGTGTGTGTGTGTGTGTGTGTGTGTGTGTGTGTGTGTTCCGCCTTTCTGCATTTTAAAAAGCAGTAATTATAGTGCACAACTCAACTCAAAAGCTAAAAGAGAGACCAATATGGGAGATAATCCTGATTGCATAAAAACAACAACACTGAAACAACTCAAATGAACAGAATAAAAATGTATTCATAAGGCAGTGAAGGAACATCATGGAAGAAGCAATGTAGATGTGGCCACAGCGAAGGCCCTCTTCTGGATCTCAACCCAACACAGCTTGGATGTTTGAGGGATATTCAGGAGAACCTCTCATATGGGCAGCCAAGCTCATATGAGAAGATGTGATCCTTTACGTATTCTGACCCTAAGCCATAGGAAATCCCCAGCACTATGAATGAGGCCCAGACACACTCTGCTGTGTGCAGATTGCCTCTCCAAACTGAATTTGTGTGCAGGGAAGATGGTGGGACAATTTCAATGAAATTCTCCAGAGGGGAGGATAAATTCTCCAGTAACAGACTCACTGTTAGCAGTGCCCACTGTCTAACTTCCTTCTGTGTTGGCAGTCTCCAGCATTTTGCATTCGTCACAATTGGTGACGTCACTATTGGTGTCCCAAACCATTAGGTCCATTGCCCCAAAAAGCTTTTCTTTCTTTTTTTCTAGAAATCACCCCCCCCCCAAGAAGTGATAAAAAAGTAAAGTCTTTCAGAAAGTTTAGGTCAGCTCTGGTTGGAACTGTCTACAGCATCTCACAGCAGAACTGACCTGTTTAAAAATGAATGACATGACACAAGAATGACTCAGATCTTACATTGTTCCTGCTCTATGTGTGAAAATCAGTGAGGTCAATTGTGCACTTTATTTGCTTCCACATCCAGTATGCCAAAGGAGTGGGGTGGGGGAATTTAAGGAAGCACTTTTATGGAAATCAAAAGAGCAGAGGCCTGGTTGTGCTGCTGTGGATTCACTGTGGCATTTCTTCTCTCTGTGCTCCTCCCAGTGGTTTAATTCTACTCTGGCCACTGCTATGGATACACTAGCTGTGTGTCTGTGTGCAAGCACTGTGGTCATCTGCAAGGGATTCCTACATAGCAGGGTTGATGTTGCCAACCTTCATGTCACACTTGCAGATATCTTTGTAACACAGAGTTGGTGTGGCAGTGGGCCTGGTGCCTGAAGCCAGCTCCCCATAGAACACATCCTTGGGGATCCTGCCATCTTCCATTCTGTGGACATGGCCAAGCCAGCATGGACATCGCCGAGACAGGAGCGAGAACATGCTGGGAATGTGGGCTTGGAAGAGCACACCTTTGTTTGTCCTGCCATGTGATGCCCCATATTTCCTTGAAACAACACATGTGGAAGGCATTGAGGTGCTGTTCCTGGCAGTTGCAAGTTACCCATGACTCACTTCCATAAAGCAGTGTGTTCAACGCACAAGCCTGATAGACTTTCATGGTATTGGACGTTAGGATCACATTCTCCCATAACCTTTTGGAGAGGTGAGTCATTGCTGTAGCTGCCTTGCCAATGTGCTTGTCCAGCTCAGTGTTGATGGAGGGGTTGCTGGCTATGGAGGAACCCAAGCAGACAAAAACATCTACCACCTCAAGCATGTGGTCACCAATGCTGATGCATGGAGTGCTGGTAATGTCCAAATCCAGAATGTTGATCTTTGTCAGGCTGATGGTAAGGCCAAACTCTCTGCAGGCTTGGGCAGAACAGTTGATGGGTCTCTGTAGAGCTTCCTCAGAGTGCACTATCAAGGCTGCGTTATCTGCAAACAACTACTGTCAGATAAGGACCCACCACACTTTTGTCATGGTGGGAGACATGTCAGGTTGAACTGACCCCCATCACAACCTACCTTTGGATTTCACAGGTGTTGCTTTTTCTGCCCCACTTATTCTAACCCCCTTTCCACAGAAGATTTTCATTACTTCCCATTTTATTTTTGTCTTTAAATTTTTTACCTCAAAGTAATATAAAACTGAATTTTCTGAGGGAGATTGCTTCAAAATTCCACACAACACAATGTTCATTAAATAATAGTATACTTTATAGCTTGTAACTCATCACAGAGCATATTAAAGCTATCCATATTCTTTTTCGATTCACTGGTGCCCTTTTTCAACTTGGAGTCTTAGAACTAATATTTTTCAATAATGTACTCTACACATAAAGGCAAGGGACACATTCTGTCTTTCTCTCTCCCTCTATGGGAATTTAACACAACACAGATGCTGCATTTGTACCATAAAGAATTAACAGTTATTACTGGTTGTTGGTTTTTTTTTTTTTAAAAAAAGAAAACATGGCTTGCCATTTCATTCTAGTACAAGCTGTGCAGCTGGGAGGGGGAATCACATGGTGAAAGATTCTTAGAGCATTACTTTCAAAATCCTATAGAACAAATTTTGTTTTAGCATGTAAGGATGGTTGTGAAAACGTGATCATCCATGTGGATTGAGTTTTGTAAATCTGTTCACTGGGATGGGACACAATTTCATACTGAGAATATTTTTTGGATGAATTTACATTTCAATGAAATGAAACAGAACTAATTACAATGTTCCGGCACAGAAGATCTGTGCACACATCTGATGTGAAGGTGCACCTAGATAAAGATGGTCATGGGCAGATCCTTTGCAAAATTTTGCTTCTACCCTTTTTGCTTCTCTCAGTTTTGCCTTGATATTTCTCCCAAGAATCCTATTTCAAAAAGTTGCTTTATCACTGGCAATTCCAGACCCAGGTCCTATCAGCTTCACCACACAGAGTTTCTTAACCATCTCTGGACTCCAAAGAGGACTTCCAGTGCTTGTGAGAGACAGATAATACCAACATCGCAGCTTTACTAACAAACTCCATTGAGCTTTTCTGTGAATCCCAGGTAAAGGTAAACCAAATTCATAAATTATGTTGGTGGCAAATCTAGAAGAAGTCCTTCCACCCTGTGATGTTCATTCAGGTCCTGTTGAACTTGCTGAACTTGTTTGATTGATCTCTCAAATCCTGCGCACCAGCACATTCATTTATGAGGTTACAAGGCCATGGGTAGGGATGGGGAGGGGAGGAATTTGAGTCAGTGGGAGGACTGGATGTTGGAGGGCTGAATTTAAGCTTGGAAAAATGAGAAACTGGGAAAAGCCAAAACTGACTGATTTGCCCATCCCTAACCACAAGCGCATCAGGGCCATCAGCTTTCCTTATTTACATTTTCTGAGCTTTTAAATTTAGTTGGCTATATTCCCTCCAATATTTTTTCAGTTTATTGCCATGATCCCCAGTTATTTCTATAAGTAAAGGATTCTTTCTGACTCAGTTCCATATGTGCAAAATAGATAGATATACTGGCAAATTACTTCTCAGAGTTGCTGTGAGGACAATCAAGTGTTTTAACTAAGTATGTTGGATTTCAGGATGTTATTGCTGACATGTAATAATATAGGAATGCTTCATAATAGAATAATGTCTCACTTCATTATGTCTCACCCTAACCTCCTTCAAAGGATTCCCATTAGATAAAATAGTGGAAGAAGAGACCCATGTATATCACCATCATTTCATTGAAGCAAAGTTGGGCTACAAATGCAATAAGACACAATCATATTCTGTAGTTTTGGGATGAAGATCCAGCTTGTGTAAAACACATCATTTCACCAAGAAATACACTAGTAGTGTGGGATGATCAACCTAGATGGAAATCAGCTGCTTTCCAGTGCCACAAAGAATGAGGGGTTGTTGTTTTTTTAAGTTTTTTTTTTTTAAAAAAAACCTATCACTGAGCTTTACAATTGCTTTCCTGGGAGTTGATAGTTTGCTGTTTAGACTGCACAGCTTATTTACAGACCTTCAGCTTGTTTTCAATCAAAATGACAGTATTCATATCCAAGTCTTTGTGAACATAGCGAAGACAGTATGTCATAAGTTTACTGCCATAAAAAAGTCAAGGGCCCGTATTTCTAATGGTACTACAAGAGTAGAGCTCAACAGAAGACTGTTGCTTTATAATTTGGTTCCCATGAGCCAAAGTTCTGTCCCAAGATAGCTTTCTTAAACATAGTGTGCACAGGCATGATTTATACATGTATGTTTATTACATAATGAAGCCAGCATCAAGTGTCAACCTGCGTGTAAATGAACAATCACAGATGGAATGTAGCAGACACATTTTTTCATATTCCCCTCTGTAGTCGGAGATTCAGTCTTGGACACCACCACCCAGTTATGGACAGAGGTGGCAAATATAGGGAGAACATGTTTAATTTTTAGGAAAAAGTTCTGAAAATTAAAGAAAAGAAAAGAAAAGAAAAGAAAAGAAAAGGAAAGGAAAGGAAAAGAAAAGAAAAGAAAAGAAAAGAAAAGAAAAGAAAAGAAAAGAAAAGAAAAGAAAAGAAAAGAAGAAGAGTTTGGATTTGATATCCCGCTTTATCACTACCATAAGGAGTCTCAAAGCGGCTAACAATCTCCTTTCCCTTCCTCCCCCACAAGAAACACTCTGTGAGGTGAGTGGGGCTGAGAGACTTCAGAGAAGTGTGACTAGCCCAAGCTCACCCAGCAGCTGCATGTGGAGGAGCGGGGAATCGAACCCGGTTCACCAGATTACGAGACTATTCTCTTAACCACTACACCACACTGTTCCTGTTCCTGGCTTCTTTAAGTGGTTATACATCAGCCTTGCTTACTTGTGTGACCAATAAGAAACTTTGCGGCTATTTCATCCATAAAAGACCTTTTATAGTGTCATTGCTTCACAGTGACTTCTCCTTGAGCTTACACCAGCCTTGTGCTGGGGATTGGTCTGAAGAGGGGGCTGCGAAATGCCCCCTCCTTTCCCTCTGCCTCTTTCAGAGGAGGAGGAAAAGTGGGAAGAGTCCATCACCCCATTCTCCAGTAGCTGCAAGAAGCGATGGAGACAATATGGATTTACGACAGGACAGAGAACTGCCAAGTTTTGAGGTATTGAGAGAAGGAAGAGAACAGATAGAAGACACATCCTTTGAGAGCCTGGGATTCCCACCCCCTTCTCCCAGGACATGCCAGTCAATCAGGATTGAAGAGCAAAGAATGCAGAGACTCCTGAGACTTTGCGCAAGGACACAGAATGTTGTTGGGGAAGGAAGAGGAGGGAATCAGAGTGAGCAACGTCATAATGGCTTCCAGGACTAGATTTGTTGTTCTGCTCCACGATTGCTGAATAAAAAATGAACTTCCTTGTTCTTCTTTGATTCTGGAGGATACCGGGGAGGAGAGAATCCCTTGAGTCTGACACCTTTTATTTGTATCTGTGTCTAAAAATCAGCAAGAGCACTTAATAATATCCCATTGAACTAAGTGGAGTTTTATTTAGTCAATAAAGCTCCAATCCTAAACATATGCATTCGGAAGTTATTTATTTTATTTATTTATTCCTGGCCTTTATACCCCATTTTCCCCTCCAATTTGCTCAAGGTGAGTTACATGGTTCTCACCTCCTCATTAAATCTCCACAACAACCCTGTGAAGTAGGTTAGGCTGAGAGGCAGTAACTGCCCAACATTACCCCACCCAGTGAGTTTCATGGACAAGTGGTGATTCAAACCTGGGTCTCCCAGGTCCTAGTCCGACAGTCTAACCACTTTATGGGATCCTCATAACAGAAGGTCCTGGATGTGCGCGGGACCCAATAGCTCACCTGATAGGGTTAAAATGGGGGGGGAGGAGCAAGAAGTCCTGGCCATTCCCCTGGGATCACACCAGGCAATTTTAGCCAATAGCCAGTAGGTGGCGTGATCCCAGGGGCTTTAAAAACAGCAGTGTGATGCAAGGAGGGGCACTTGCTTCGCACTGTTGAACACCCGCCCACCCTCCCTAGTTTAGGTAGAGTCGCTTGGCCTTGCTTTGGTTTGGGTCGCCTGTTTTGGAACAGGGGCTGGGTAGGAATTTTTCCATTTGGCAGATTGGCTTTAGCCATTTGGTTTTCGCCTACCCCTTAGCATATCGTCACAACTTGTAAGGTGGCGGTTAGGCATTGGCTCAGTTGGATTGTGGGGAGGGGAGGTGCGGCCATCACCTGCCCCTCCAGGAACTGGGTATTCCGTTAAAGGAATCTGGGGGTCCTGGATCTCATCCGAAGTCCGCTTGAGGGGAAAGGGCCATGCCAGGACCACAAGAACCCCGGGGTGAGCTTAGGTTGGTCCTCATCGACCTAGCTCCCTCGTTTGGTTTACCCCATTGGAAGATCACCCTGAGAGGTGGAGCCAGTTATAGTGGGGAGTCAATGCCTAAGCCAATACCGCTCACGTGATTGTAATTCAATAAAGTTGTGGCCAAAAAATTTGCCCAAAAGCTTAAACTAATATAAGTGTCTCTGTTTATTTATTTTGGGGGTGGGTCTTGGGGCCTCGAGACGCAAACCACACAACAGACAGTATTTCATTGCCTGTCTTCCACATGAATGGAGTATCGCTGAAAAACAATTATTCTAAATATTTAAAAACGGTCTTTGATATGGATTATCATTTAAAATGCTACTTTCCAAAGGCAAAATAGAAACAATCTTTGTAGGACATGCAATTAGTCATCTGGCACACTTCCACTGAATAAAGCGAAGAACAAAATGAAGAGAATTGCAGAAAGGAAGGCTACTTTTAAGCAACATCTAGAGGACCAGAGATTCCTCATTCCTGGTATAAATAAATAATATGACCTTATGCTGCCTAAATGACAGCACACAAATTTGGGGTTTGCAACCATGGAACTATATTAATTTTGGTAAATATTCCCCCACCAACCCCATCCTTTTTAACAACATTGGGGAGGAAACTTTTTGTTCTGTAGCTCTAATCTATACCATAAAGAGCTCAACTGTGGTTGGGAAACAAGTTTCATTTACTATAGCTTTAAATTACTCATTTGCTAAGGTACACAAGATTTACACAGTTCTTCTAAATGGACAGTTGTTATTCACTTTTGTTTATAAATCCAAATTCGGCTATTCAAAACAGTACAGAATGCCCCCCCCCCCCGAATAAATTATACTAGAAGAGTAGAAGGGGTCTGAATCTACCAATTTATTTTACCTCACCGCAGAATTAAATATCAAGGTGTCAAGCTGTCCCCTCAGGTTTCATTGGTAAACATAAATTATTGCTAATAGAATGTGTCAGTGAAATTTCTGAACAAATGGCTTTGAAAAGCATTACAAGAAGGGGCTCTTGGAGACGGGAGATAATTTACGATATAAATATTTTTTCAATAGCTGTCTGCCAGGGAAGGTTGATTTCTAAATGTAAAATAAATATCTGCCTGGGTTCATGCACTGAACTTACCCAATTTGCAATTTCAATCAACTAAACCCTTAAACACACCGATATCATTGGCTGGCATGCGGTCGTCAGCTATGTTAGAGCATAGAGCAAATGTCTGAAATTTAGAGCTGATCAAATATTATTTGCAGAATACATTATTTGAACATCCCCCCCCCCATTATCCATAGAATAATATCAAACAGATGTTAAAAACACAGGTAGCACTTGGGGAATATATTCAAGAACACTTGGGGCAGTTTTAATACAACTGAAAGCTGTTTGTTGGGGGCTGAAGGCTGCCACATAGCAGAGATTGCTTCTAAAGACGTATGGTGTAGTTCTACGGTTGAAGCTAAACAGGCTTGGCCTTGTAAACTGTCTGGAAACTATGGGTGAACCATATTTAAGCTACTCTGAGCTCCTTGCAGTGGGATAGGGACAGATTATAGGCATGATAAATAGCATAAACAGTGAACATAAACGAATTCAACAGTGAACAAACATAAAAGAGTCAGCACATAATAAGCCCAATAAGTCTGCAATGGAGAATCTTGGGAAAGGCTGTGGAATGAAGGTATTAACTTTCCTGCATGCAGTGCACTTAAAGAAAATGTGATGAAAATGATGTATAGATGGTATTTAACACCATCAAAACTTGCTAAAATGTATAAGACAAGATCTAATAAGTGTTGGAAATGCAAGGAAAAGGAAGGTATCTTTTACCATATGTGGTGGACTTGTAAAAAGGTAAAGGCTTTCTGGGAAACGATATATAATGATTTAAAGAAAATGTTTAAAAACACTTTTGTTAAAAAACTGGAAGCCTTTTTACTGGGTATAGTAGGTGAAGAGATACAAAAAAAGAAAGGAAAAAGATAAAAGACTGTTCATGTAGGCTACAACAGCAGCAAGAATCCTTTTAGCCCCAAACGGAAACAATAAGTACCAACGAAAGAAGAGTGGCAGATGAAAATGATGGACTTTGTGGAATTGGCAGAGCTGACGGGAAAAATCCAAAACCAGTACGATCAAGTATTCCAAAAAGACTGGAGAATCTTATTCAATATTTGAAAGATCATTGTAAGCAATTAACAACACTAGTAGGGTTATCTGAAGACTTGTAATGAGAATTTTTTTACCTTTCTATATTTACTTAAATTTTGAGGTGTGTTGGTGTCTGCACATATGTGTGCTGTTGTATGCAATGTTTGGGAGGAAATAAGACGGTAAATAACAAATAACAAACTAAATATTGATGTATGTAATTTTTATTTCTTAATTATATTTAGTGGTAGTATGGCTGTATTTTTTTTTTGTAATATAAAACCATTCAATAAAATTTATTTAAAAATAATAATGACCGCTCCCCGCTTAAAATGGGGGGCGCCCTTTGCGTGGACGCGTGCAGCCCTTAGATCTGGAGCGGCTCCAACAGCATAGGCTTGGCTTTGCCTTCCCTCAGGTGGGATACCTGGAGGTCTCCACCTACTTCAGTCAGTTGTCCAATCCCACCTGGGGGAAGCGTTGCCAAGGAGACCAGGCCAGGTAGGGGAGGGATTACCTGCCCACACAATAGAGGGAGGATCTTACCTAGGAATCCACACTTGGCTCCAGAGCTTGCGCTCTGCAACCACTCGCATGGGAGGTCAGGTCATGAAACACCCCAACATTAAAGTTTACATGCAGGAGCTATTTCAGCCCGATGGCATGCACCTATCGGACCTGGGTAATGAGCGTTGGCTGAGCGACATCAGGCATGGCCTGATTGATTGGTGGAGGATGGCAAAGGCGTCTTTCAGATGTTGGTAGTCTTGGCGGCGAGACTGCAATTGCGGTCTCGGGTGGCGGTATCAGGCCTTGGGCGGAATCCTTTTGTCCATCTTCCTCTTGCGGCGGCGATACCAGGGTTCCCCGTTAAAGGGGTTTTCTGGAGGGAGGCTTTGGCCGTACACCGAAAGGTCGTCATTGCTCCCTCCTGCGGCGGCGGCGTTACGGGGGCGGCCATCTCTGCTTGAACATATGTTCTCCAGAGCCGGCCCATCCCCCACACACACACTGGATGACCCTGATGCTCCCTAGGTCCCCGGCTGGGGACCGGGGAGGGAGAACGCCCAATGCCTGAGCCAAGGTCTACCCACATTTGAAATTTAATAAAGTTGTGGCCAATTTAATCCCATAGCACGTTGTCTTGAGTCGTTATTCACATGACGGGGGGACCGTGCAGGATCTGGGGACTCCGCCTGTCCACGCAATGACCGCTCCCCGCTTAAAATGGGGGGCGCCCTTTGCGTGGACGCGTGCAGCCCTTAGATCTGGAGCGGCTCCAACAGCATAGGCTTGGCTTTGCCTTCCCTCAGGTGGGATACCTGGAGGTCTCCACCTACTTCAGTCAGTTGTCCAATCCCACCTGGGGGAAGCGTTGCCAAGGAGACCAGGCCAGGTAGGGGAGGGATTACCTGCCCACACAATAGAGGGAGGATCTTACCTAGGAATCCACACTTGGCTCCAGAGCTTCTCCCACCCTACCCACCCTCAGTTAAGGTCTTATTTTGCAGGTTAACTTTTCTTCACAGGTTTTGCAGGTTAACTTTTCTTCACAGGTATGCGGGCGCTGCTACGTTAAGGTCGCTGTTAAAGGGCCGGAAAGGAATTTCCCTGCATTGGCAGGTTTCGCCTTTCCCGTAGCAAAACGTCACAACTTTGGCGGTATCAGGCCTTGGGCGGAATCCTTTTGTCCATCTTCCTCTTGCGGCGGCGATACCAGGGTTCCCCGTTAAAGGGGTTTTCTGGAGGGAGGCTTTGGCCGTACACCGAAAGGTCGTCATTGCTCCCTCCTGCGGCGGCGGCGTTACGGGGGCGGCCATCTCTGCTTGAACATATGTTCTCCAGAGCCGGCCCATCCCCCACACACACACTGGATGACCCTGATGCTCCCTAGGTCCCCGGCTGGGGACCGGGGAGGGAGAACGCCCAATGCCTGAGCCAAGGTCTACCCACATTTGAAATTTAATAAAGTTGTGGCCAATTTAATCCCATAGCACGTTGTCTTGAGTCGTTATTCACATGACGGGGGGACCGTGCAGGATCTGGGGACTCCGCCTGTCCACGCAATAAATAAATTTCGAGGTATTTAGTAAAGGGTTATATTAGAATTGGAAAATATAGAAAATGCTGTAATATAAAGGTTAGTTCTGAAAGCCAAGAGATGGGAGGGAAGAAAGTCGGCAGGCTCCAAAGAGCCAAAGAAGTACAGTGGATAATAATGAAGTGATTATATATGTTTAAATGGAAAAGTAATAAAAAATATTTTTAAAAAAGAAGTCTGCGACGGCAGTGGCGTAGCGTGGGTTGTCAGCACCCGGGGCAAGGCAAGTAATTTGCGCCCCCTAACCCGTGGATTTGTGCCCCCTAACCCGTGGATTTGCACCGCCTAACCTGTGGATTTGCGCCCCCTAACCCTAACCCCCAGATGTTGCGCCCGGTGCGGCTGGCCCCCCTTGCACCCCCCACGCTACGCCACTGTGCGACGGGGCTTTCCTGCATTGCACCCTCTTCAAAACCCTCTCCCTCCCTGCCAATGGAACATGGCATGGAAAGCTGTAGCAAGAATGGATAATGCATTGGTGTAATCATAGAATCATAGAGTTGGAAGAGACCACAAGGGCCATCGAGTCCAACCCACTGCCAAGCAGGAAACACCATCAGAGCACTCCTGACATAATCATACATCATTTTACTATGTATTCGAATTATGGGCAGCTGTGTTTTTATCATTCTTTATTTGCTATTTTCATGATGACTTCTGTTTGTGAACCGCCTTGGCATCCCTTCTCAAGATAAAAGGCAGTATATACATTATAAATGATGATGATGATGGTGGTGGTGATGGTGATGAAATGAATTGAGTTGACTTGCACAAGCAGAGAGATGCCACAGATGAACCAAAAGCCAGGAACCAGGAACTGTGGAAGGGGTCCAAAGCCATAGGACAGAGCCAAGAAACACACCCAAATAACCCCAGACCCAGAAAGATCATTGTTTCACAGGCAAAATATAAGTCAAATTGGAAGCCATTTATAGCTTTCCCTGTATAGGAGGGTGTAATGATTAGCCCAGGTGAAAAGGGCAAGTCTTGAACCTGAAAATACTTCATGGCATCGGAAGATGTTCCCACATCTGTTACACCATATGAGGTAGCTGACATATATACACCCTGTTACAGATGGAGGAAAACTAATCAAAATGTTTATGCCACTATAAATATGGTAGTCTTGGAGATACATAGGAAATTTATTTATTCCAAGTCACACTCCTTGTCCAATTAGACCAATATTGTCTACTCTGAGAGGAAACAGCTCACCAGGAACTCAAGCAGCCATCTTTGACTTCACCCACTCATTTTGCAAGGAGATGCCAGCGATCTGCAAACATGCGCTCCATCATTGAGCTGTGGCCACTTCCCAAAGGCTGTTTTGTTGGTTTTGCCACTCTAGACTAACATGGCTATCCCTCTGAAATAAAAAAGTAGTATACTAGCTCTTTCTGAGAGCATAGTAGCTTTTTAACTTTGAAAATAAAGTGCCTTTGAATTGCTATGACATTTATTTCGCAGTGGGAAGCTATTATCCTGTGACAACGTTTTATTCCATTGACATTATCTCTTAAATAGATATCAAAGCACCAAGGCCTCTTCTTTTTAATTTATGATAAATTTTTAGTTCTGGATCTGGTGTTGAACATACGTAGTTTGCTTCTATGTAAATTTCCACTCAGCAGTACTGATAGAAAGATTTCCTCTTGCATGTGCATTGATCTCGTGATACGATAAGGTATAAGTTATGAAAGAAGTCTTTGATCAAATGCTCTGATCACTGGCAGGCTGAGAAAAGTCTTTTGAAAGGAGAGGTAGAGATGATTTATTTCATGATGGGAAATAGCCAAACCAGAAGATGATTGGACGTATGTACTCTGCAATCATAACGTTCAGCAGGAACTTTTAAAAACACGAGTCTTCAAATCAGGCTATTCTTTGTCTCCTGCCTCACCTTCATGGGTCAAAAGACTTCACCCCACTGCCCTCTGCATTAGATAGCAACTCCTTTTAGATATGTAAGAAATTTTGATAGTGTATGTGACATCATGAATGAAGGCTCCGCATTAAAAAAGGTAAAGGAGCCCTGACAGTTAAGTCCAGTTGCAGACCACTCTGGGGTTGCGGTGCTCATCTTGCTTTATAGGCTGAGGAAGCCGGCGTTTGTCCGCAGACAGTTGTCCGCTGACATGACAGGTCATGTAGCCAGCATGACTAAGCCACTTCTGGTGCAACAGAACACCGAAACCAGAGCAGCACATGGAAAGGCCATTTACCTTCCTTCTGGAGTGGTACCTATTTATCTACTCGCACTTTTTGGCATGCTTTTGAACTGCTAGGTTGGCAGGAGCTGGGACTGAGCAAAGGAAGTTCACCCCGTCACGGGGATTCAAACCGCCTACCTTCTGATCAGCAAGCCCAAGAGGCCCAGTGGTTTAGATCATAGTGCCATCCACATCCTTACGATCCACATTATTCAAACATAAATTTTTGTAGGAATAAATGGCAGTGAGCAGATCCTGTGTTACCAAGGCCTTCAACGTCAATATCAATTTAGGGCTTTAGAAATCAACAAAGCCATTCCATCCGCCCGACCCTCTCAGACAGAGCTTGGGCTAGGAGAGAGTTGCACCCAACTGGGAAGGAGATGGGTTGTCAGCAAAGTTGCCAACATTTGGATGAACAATCCACTGAAGCTGAAATGTGGCAGAGACAATTGAGCTACATAAATCCACCCTGAACAAACTCTTCCCTCTTTATCAGTTTCCCTAAAAGCTCACTCACCCACTTTTATGGCACAATGTGGGATTAGTTGATTGCCAATAGACGAGGTAGTGGTTCTGTGGTCTAAACCACTGAGCCACTTGGGCTTGCCGATCAGATGGTCGGTGGTTTGAAAAGCAGAACTATGTTTATGGAACTCCCATATCAACCTTTCTGAAAGTTAAGATCATTATTATCTCCTGCAGGTCCCCCTAGCTCTGCAATGCAAAATTAGGCAGGTAGGGAGAAGCCATTCTTGGCTGTAGCACCCTCTCTGTGGAACTTCCTATGTAAACATACTCCACTTATTTGAGTATATTTTAGGTGTCAGAACTCAGTGGAGTTTACTTCTAAGTAAATATGTATTGGATCACAATGTTGGGCATTTTAGATCTCACTGCTTATCCTAGAAAGTTGATTAAGTTTAGGATTAAATGAGAGAAGTGCCTAAAATGTTCAAGTTTGACCTTTTGTTGCACCCCAGGGGGCTGTGCTCCTTCCTAAACGAGCAATCGTTCACGGTTGACCTTTGTGACCTTTGTTTCACCCCTGCCAAAATCCTGATGCAGTTTAGGCCACTGCAGCTATAGGCAAAGATCTATAAATGCTTAGCCAAGTGCTGTGTTAACAGTCTTCAGCTGGACTTAGCTGATAAAGTTCAATGAAGTACAAACTGTGCGTCTGCCTGGAAGGTAGAAAGGGAGGCTTGTTGATTTCAAATTCAACAAATGCTGCTGTTTCTAAGAGAAGCTACATGGCAATGTTAATAGCTATTAGGGCAATTTCAGAAGTGAGTATGGACCTTTATTGTTCATTTAAATTGATTGCAATATCATGTCCTGTATATTGCGTTGATAAATCAGATTGTTTAAAATACAGCTGATGTGGTTTGATCCAAGGGAATTTTGAACACCCTATGGTACACATCCTGTACCCCACATCTTTATATTTTGGCCAAGCTATGGTGCTCCTGCTCTGTATTCCATAGGTGGTGGCAGCTAGCAATTCATTTCACTATTCTATTGTGAGTTACTCCTAGGGACACGGGTGATGCCTCTGTGGCTTGCTGATCTGAAGGTTGGCGGTTCGAATCCCTGTGAAGGGGTGAGCTCCCAGTGCTCTGTCCCTGCTCCTGCCAACCTAACAGTTTGAAAGCACACGAGTGCAAGTAGATAAATAGGTACCGCTGCAGCGGGAAGGTAAACAGCATTTCTGTGCGCTCTGGTTTCCATCACGGTGTTCCGTTGTGCCAGAAGCAGTTTAGTCATTTTGGCCACATGACTTGGAAAGCTATTTGTGGACAAACACCGGCTCCCTTGGCCTGAAAGTGAGATGAGTGCCACAACCCCATAGTCACCTTTGACTGGACTTAAGTCCAGGAGTCTTTTATCTTTTTATCTTACATATGGAGACTGAGTGATGGTTTAATTATAAAATGCTTCCTATTATTTGAGTTAATAACTCTACTTCTGAGATCTTTCTTGACCCATATCCTTTGCTGCTTTTATTATAAACATTTTCACGTGCCACCTCCCCATCAAAACATCCTGGCAAATTTCCACCTCTACAGTCATCTCATTAAAGCTAGCAAATTTACAAGCCAGTGGCCACATGACTCAGAAAGCTGTCTGCGGACAAACGCTGGCTCCCTCAACCTGAAAAAGAGATAAGTGCTGCCAGCGGCGTAGCTAGCAACTCAGGTGCCCAGTATGGTGCTCACGTCCTGCAGCCGGCGGCAGGGCAAGCCACCCATGAGGGCAGGGGGCGCTGCGTGGAGCCTCTCTGCCACCTCCATCTCAGCTGTAGGGTGGCTGAGGGAGATGCAGTGGGCAGACAGCAGCCCCATACTGCCATTTCAGGCAGCACGAAGCCTGCAGGCACCCAAGCCACCACGCCACTTCCAGGAGAGACACGTGGCTCAGGCACGCTGCAGGCCCCACGGTAAGTGCCAGCCCCTGCGGTGTGGCGCCCAGTGCCAGCTGCGTGTCGTTACATTTGAGGACTGAACTAAAAAGTTTTGTGAGCCCATTTTTAAAATACCAACCCCCCTCATATTTTGTCATTTTGTCACACCTTTCTAGGGATGACACCTGGGTCAGACCACACACCCCGTACTCCCCTTCCTCTGGCACTGAGTGTCGCAACCCCATAGTTGCCTGTGACTGGACCTAACCGTCCAGAGGTCCTTTATCTTTTACCTTCCTCCTAGTGACCAAGGTGGGGCAGTAAAACGCGCAGGTAAATTGGTCTTCCTCTGTTAAGGAGGAGGAAGAAGAAGAGTTTGGATTTGATATCCCGCTTTATCACTACCCAAAGGAGTCTCCGGCTAACATCCCCCTTTCCCTTCCTCCCCCACAACAAACACTCTGTGAGGTGAGTGAGGCTGAGAGACTTCAGAGAAGTGTGACTGGCCCAAGGTCACCCAGCAGCTGCATGTGGAGGAGCAGGGAAGCGAACCCGGTTCACCAGATTACGAGTCTACTGCTCTTAACCACTACACCACACTGGCTCTCCTGCATACATCTCACCACTGTTTTAGTCATTCTGTACTATACTATTTAGATTGTACATTAACTTGATGTCTTTTTTATTATTAAAAAAATAAATAAAGGACAGTATACAAATCCTATAACTAACTAAGTGGTGGCACTGTAGATCTGGTTCTGTGTGCCGGATCTTGGCTATATGGGAAAATGAGAAAGGTGTCATGAAGATCAGGAAGCATCAGAATGTTATTATTCCTGCATTGCAGGGCGTTGGATTTGATGATCCTCGGGGTCCCTTCCAACACTACAATTCTATGATTCTATGATTAGCTTTATGCTCAGAAGACCAGTGGGCTTTGGGGGTGGTTTGCAGAGAATCATGTGCTCAAAGCATTATATTGTATTGTATAAAATATGTGTGTGGCATTAATTTCCAAACTGGGAAAGGAAACCCATTCAGAGCTTTATAGCTGGGGCGTTTGAGCACTGCCTTAGCACAAGACAAAGGCAAGGAATAGTGAATGCAAAGCTCATGTCCGTATGTGGTATGAAATCCATCTCATAATATAAAGATAGTATGAAAAAAATGCTTACATAAGTAATTTTATTCTGCTTTCATGCTGTGGCTGGAAGTCAACAGTAATATAATACACGTATTCAAAGTAATTTTAAGTGCTTTCTGTCACGCACGGCAAATTAAAATGTTCCATTAACTAAACAAATCCTTGATGCCATAAATCAAGCTGCACTAAGTAAATCACCGTTAGTGAAAACAAAATTGTAATTCCATCACTGTGATTAAGCAGAGGCTAGAAATAGCAAGATATATCATATTTAATGGAAAGAGTGTGATCATTAAATACCTAAGACTTGTTAATTTTTTAAAGGCATCATCATACTTCTTGCCTTGCATTTATATTTAAAAGTTTCTCAGCAGGCTGCTCTATTGCAGTTCATGTTACTGAGCACAGTTAAAACCCAGCAAGGCCCCTGAGAAGAGATTTGTACATTTCTATGTGGAGACAAAATCTTTTTTGTACTGCTGCTTTTATGGTTATTCATCATCTGTCTCATATTCCTCCTATTTTAATATTTCTCTTGCATGGAACATATTAGAACTAAAACCAAAACTGGAAGAGGGTAGCTTCCATTCTTTCTCCTTCCACCCATTGTTCCGGTTCCATCTGCTTGGACAATACTTTCTGCATTATTTTCTGCACCTCCTTTCTTTCCTGCATTTCATCAATAGATACCAAAAGTGCAAGTGTCATCCCACATGAATTTTAATTCATCTTAAAAGCAGAGTGAATATCTGCTTTTATTAAGAAATAATTGAAATAACACATCTTTTCGCTTCTGGTAGAAGATTGCACATTGTGCAAAGCATTCTCAGTTTATCGCTTAGTTGATTTGTGTATTCCTACATCATTTTTTTTTAAATTGAATATGCCACTGCTGCTCTTCATCAGGCTAGATGAAGAGATCTGAAAGCCAGCACACCATTTTGTGATATTTTGGTTGGCCTAATAAAGGCATTACCCTAATCTGGATTTTGCAAACATTCTTCAAGGCTCCTGAGTCCTGTGATTCAGGAGGCCCATGCCTCATTCCTAGGTTTTGGAAAAAGAAAGTTAGTCTGTGTGTGGGAGATGAATCACTTAACCCCTTCACTATTTTATATTTGTCCTTGTGAATATGAAACTCGGGTTGTGGGTTTGAGCCCCACATTGGACAAAAGATTCCTGCATTGCAGGTATTGGAGCAGATGATCCTTGTGGTCCCTTCCAACTCTACAATTCTATGATTCTATAAGAATTTTGTTGTTGTTTAGTCGTGTCCGACTCTTCGTGACCCCATGGACCAGAGCACGCCAGGCACTCCTGTCTTCCACTGCCTCCCACAGTTTGGTCAAACTCATGCTGGTAGCTTCGAGAACACTATCCAACCATCTTGTCCTCTGTCGTCCCCTTCTCCTTGTGCCCTCCATCTTTCCCAGCATCAGGGTCTTTTCCAGGGAGTCTTCTCTTCTCATGAGGTGGCCAAAGTATTGGAGCCTCAGCTTCAGGATCTGTCCTTCCAGTGAGCACTCAGGGCTGATTTCCTTAAGAATGGATAGGTTTGATCTTCTTGCATGGGACTCTCAAGAGTCTCCTCCAGTACCATAATTCAAAAGCATCAATTCTTCAGCGATCAGTCTTCTTTATGGTCCAGTTCTCACTTCCATACATCACTACTGGGAAATATAAGAATTTACTCAGCATTTATTTTTTTAGGTGATTAGTGCTTACAGGAACACCCTTCCCCCTAAGTGACTGGAAAGCAAAGTGAGCCAAAGAGAGTTTGTTCTGTAGTAATCACATAGTCAACAAAAGAGTGGCAAAAGCTGTACTGGGGAAAGATTGAGGCCACAAGGAGAAGGGGACGACAGAGGACGAGATGGTTGGACAGTGTTCTCGAAGCTACGAACATGAGTTTGACCAAACTACAGGAGGCAGTGGAAGACAGGAGTGCCTGGCGTGCTCTGGTCCATGGGGTCACGAAGAGTCGGACATAACTAAAGGACTAAACAACAACAACAACAACAACAACAACCACATCTCATTCTTCTTTTCAGTCAGCTGGAGCAGATTGTCCCCCACCACCCGCAACCTTAATGCTACAACCCAGGGTTGAAATGAAGATATTTTTTTGGGGGGGGGGGCGATATTCAGTGCAGACCAAAGGAAGTACTCCACACAGGAAAATTTCATTTGCTACACACAACATATAGCAGCATTGGCCACCACTAAGTTCATCCCTCATACCCTCCAACATTTATCCAATGAAAATAGGAACGTCCCATTCCAGAATGATTTTATTATCTATACCCCACACACCTTACTGGGCTGCCCCAGCCACTCTGGGCAGCTTCCAACACAAATAAAAACATAATAAAACATTAAACATTTTAAAAAACCCTTCGCTATATAGGATTGCCTTCAGACGGCTTGGGGGTTGGACAACTCCATATCTTCCAACATTTCTCCAATGAAAATAGGGACATCCTAAGGAAAAGTGGGACATTCCAGGATCAAATCAGAAAGTGGGATGGCTTCTCTAAATCAGGGACACCCCTGGGAAATAGGGACACTTGGAGGGGCACAGGGCCAAAAGGTTGTCCATCCCTGTTTTAAGGATAAGGTGCCTTATATCATTCGACTACTTAGAAGTACCTCAGGAAAAGAGATCCATTACTTTCACTTCATATCATACCACACAGCTGCACTTCCTACAATGAGGCAATAAACAATTAAAAGTGCTTATGAATGCTTCCTCTTCACACTGAAAACGTTCATGAGAGCATTCAAGTCCTCTGATACAATTTGCCTTCTTATTGCATTTCCACCGTATGAGCCAATGAATCAAGTATTAGCTTCTCTAGCACTAGTAATCACTGGAGGGCTCATCTTGGCAAATTGCTTAGTCCACCCTGATCATTCTATTGCAGTTTAAGAATATGTGCAGTAAAGCTTAAGACATTTGTGGTAATAATAATTATATATGTAGAGAGAGAAAGTAGAATTTATGTTATGCAAATTACAGCCTAAATGTTTACATCTTTTAGGAGAAAGCACTGCACCAACCAAGCTAATTTAAATAGGGCATCCCAGTCACATACAATATAGATATTCCCTCTAACACAATATTTAACACTTCTACAGTGTTTTCATCTTTACTGCCTCTACGATTTTCATGTCATGCTCACTTAATCTTCTAATGTAGACAAGTTTCCATTTTGCTTTTCCTCAATGCGCTGAGGTCAATCTAGTTCACAACACTCCAGCTATATTTCCTTTGCCTCCATACATCATAATTTAGCTTCTCTGGGGATGACTGTTTCAGAATCAGATTGTGCTTTTCATTATCTGGCCATTGTTGATAATGATGTATGAGATACAAAGAGTCCGGCTTAATTTTCATAAACGACGTAGAACTCAGTCAGGTAGAAATTGTAAAGCAGTTTCTGAGTTGGTTAAGTGAAAAAGGTGTATTTGGGTGTGTGAGCGTGAGAGAAAGACAAAGACAGAAAGAGAGGTTGTTTTAACATACTTCTAAATACAATATAATGTGGGTTTTTCGTTTTGTTTTGTTTTTTGGCTGTCTAGGCTTCACTGCATCTTAACACCAAGAGAGGTTGCCTACCTGCCCTGATAACATACCTTTTTCCAATATGTATGGTGAGTTTAGCCATCTGGAAAGGGTCTCTGAAGGAAATATTGCACACCCTGGGCCTTTAAATACACTGATAAATTACTGTGCATAGTTCCACAGGATTCCAAATGCATGGATACAAATAACAGATGTAAGTTCTGGTGGTAACGACATTGATGCACTGATCTGGTTTAGCTTCCAGGCTGAATACCCTGGAAGAAACTTGTACCAGTCACAGGGCACAGCTGTGGAGGCACTAAAGGAGCAAGCCCAAAGCAAATCAAAAGCATGAGGATGTGATCTACTTCTCATTACTGACAATTGCTCAGGCTTTCTGTCTCTCTGTGTCTGGGCTGAAAGTACATCTGCTTTCTAGTTCAGCAGAAGGGCGGCTATGAGATCTGAACTGGTGGGAAGCAGCGGCGGAGCAGGCTGATCAGGTGCCTGGGGCGGCGCGCATGCCCTGAGCTGGGGCGGGACACTCTGTGGGGCCTCCGAGGAGTTTGCCTGTCTCTTCCCCCTACAGCTGAGGGGAAGGTGGCGGGCAGACTATTTGAGGCAGCGCAGAGCCTGTCGATGCCCAAGCCACCACATCACTCCCAGGAGACATGGGTGGCTCAGGTGCGCTGCAGGCCCTGCAGTGAGTGCCTCCCAGCATTTTATCACCTCCCTCAGTGGTGACACCCGGGGCAGACCACCCCCCCCACCGCCCCCTTCCTCCGTCTCTGGCAGGAAGTTCCATAAAATTAGTCCTACAATACTTAGCAGATGCTCCTGGTGGATACAAGTCATACATCTGAGCCATGGGGAACTACTAACAGTGACTCCCCTGAAGACCTCAGTGATCAGGCAGGAATATAAAGGATCAGATGGTCTGTGAGTTATACTAGGCCCAAATTGTTAAGGGCCTTGTAAATTAATCCTAGAAACCTGAACCTACATTAGCCCACTATGAGCAGCCATTGCAGATTTTTGAGCACTGGAGTTAGTCAGTCCTTCGTGCAATGTGCTTTATTGTCTGTTACTAACAAACACACGGGTGGCGCTGTGGTCTAAACCACAGAGCCTAGGGCTTGCCGATCAGAAGTTCGGCGGTTCAAATCCCCGCAACGAGGTTAGTTCCCATTGCTCGGTCCATTCTCCTGCCAACCTAGCAGTCTGAAAGCACGTCAGAGTCCAAGTAGATAAATAGGTACTGCTCTGGCGGGAAGGAAAATGGCATTTCCATGCACTGTTCTGGTTTTGCCAGAAGCGGCTTAGTTATGCTGGCCACATGACCCAAAAACTGTCTGTGGACAAACACCGGCTCCCTCGGCCAATAAAGCGAGATGAGCGCCGCAACCCTAGAGTCGTCCGCAACTGGATTTAACGGTCAGGGGTCCCTTTACCTTTAAGAAAGCAAAATTCAGATCTTTGCAACCTTGTGCCACCACTTTGATTCTGCTCACAACAAATGAGCTTTTCATTCCTACTTGTGTGTTCTTGAACACCCTAGCTACAGGAACCTCCCTACTTCTTTCGCCAGTCTACCGCAGATGTAAACTAAATATTTGGTTCCTTCTGTGATTCATGAATGGTTCAACACTTTTGAGTGTTTTGTTCAAATAAGTTTTTTTTTTAAAAAAATAGAAAATGCATTTTATAATGCATTTCCCTGATTGCTTTTTCAACTCCAAGCTCTTCCTCTCACAATTTCTGACTTGCAAGGCATTTGATGGTTCACATCCACCAGGGAGAGGTGGCCAGCCTTTCCCATTCTGGATGTCTTTCTTATTAATGGGCAGGACTCCAGTTGCCCCCCCCCTTTTTAAAAAAGAAACAGAGGATAAGAAAGCTAATTTAATTATTGAGTAAATTATTAGGCCATGTTCACACCACACATTTGAAGCACCATGATACCACTTTAAACAGCCAAAGAATTCTGGGAGTGTAGGTTGTTAACAGTCCTGAGAGTTGTTAGGAGACTCCAGTCCCCCTGTTCTGATGATTTAAATATATGGTGTGAATGTGACCTTAGTTTCTGCCACTTTTGTTCTCTGACTTACAATCACGCCTGCCACCAGATTTTGTTTCTCAACACATTGCATACTCTCTAACATTTCTCAGATGAAAGTTGGGATGTTCGTGATAATAATAATAATAATAATAATAATAATAATAATAATAATAATAGTTATTTATACCCCACCCACTCTGGGCAGCTTCCAGCATATCTAAAAACACAATAAAACATTAAACATTTTTTTTAAAAAAAACTTCCCTTCAGATGTATTCTAAAGATTGTATAATTACTTACCTCCTTGGCTCGGGGGTCACATAACTCTATACCCTCCAACATTTTTTTCTGATGAAAATAGGGACGTCCCAGAGAAAAGCAGGACATTCTGGGATCACATCAGAATCTGTAAATCCGTGAATGTTCCTGGAAAACAAGGACACTTGTAGGGTCTGGCATTGGCCCTCCATTCTGCTTTGTCAACGGGATTTTACTAGCAGAAATCTGTACCTAATGTGAGTATGAAACCTACCACTGTGTGATAGAGATCTTTAATAAATTCTCTTGGTTTAGTTTTTGAATTCCAAGTGACCTGATTTCCTAAGTATAAATCAGTTAAGAAAAAAAAAATTGACTGTATTCTAAAGTGCTTCCAGATTTGAATATCCCATGCCTACCTGCTGACCTAAAAGCACAGCTATGTTAAATGCTACTTGCAAATGGATATTTTCATTTCCCATGAGAATACTGAACAACAACAACAACAAGTCTCTAAAAGAAATGCAGGCAGCTCAAAGGATAACCAAAAGAAAAGTGTGAAGGCTTGTTGGAACTGTGGTAAATAATTATGATGTTTTTGTTACTTTTTGAATTTCAACAAGGAATGCCTCAGAGTTTAATGCTAGGAGGTTGGTAGCATGTATATTTCACTCAAGGTTTCCATGGTATTTATTTATTCACAGACAGTATTCCAAGTCATACAGAGCGATACATTGAGTACAGGCTCAAAACATGCACGTGCCCAAAGTTCCATATGCTCTGTTCCCCATTCTAATTTCTTGTTTATCATCATTATTTTATTTTATTTTTATTTCACCAAGCTAATGTTTTTCTTCTAGGTAGTGACTTCAAATTAAGCAAAGCATCAAAGGTCTGTATTTTCATTTTAACAGCTTCTTTATTTCCCAAAAATATATTTCATTAACTTTCCAAAACATTAACACAAAAAATATTTATGTAGGGAAATAGCTGTCATAATTTTATCTCAATGCATTATTCAATGCATTATGGCAATGAAAGTCCTGTTCTAGTTAGCTTCAAATTAGGATGCAACATTTGTGCCAGTATGCAAATGGATGGAGTCCTTCTGTTCATGGAAGACAAAGACTCTGATCTAGGTGAGATCTCTGGAAGCAATAGGAAAGTGATCTTCACTGATTCCTTCTCCCTGCATCCTCCTGCACCAGCTCCCACACTGTTCGGAAGAGTCCTCAGTTCTCCAAGACAAACTTCTGGGGAGTGGGGTGGGGTGGGGGAGAGATTGGCAAAAACAGCCTCCCACTTCCAAAAGCCCTTCCATTCATAGAATGGACCAGCTGGGTTCAATTCAAGGGAATTTATTCTAACATCCATTGCTTTACATTTTAATGTTCACCTACCCAACATTTTTCCGCTTTATTGATAAAATTGTTTTGTTTCTATTTCTATTGTAGCTAGCAATGTTCATCCTTAAAGCCAAGTATGATGATGATGATGACGATGATGATGTTGCTCTCTACCCATGTCTATTTAATTTATTTTCTTACATATGGACAGCCTTCCTTCTGCCACGGAACTCAAAGTGGCATACATGAAGTTCCCTACCCACCCAGGAACTAAGCTAGGGTTTCCCAATCTGTTAGGGCTCAGGAGCATGCTTAAAAATGGAATAAACTGTTTTGGGCACCATAAAACACACATTTCATTGGACTAAAATTTGCAAGCTTCAGAATCTTCCTCCAAACAGACAAGAAACAAAACAAACATAAACAGACACCCCCCCCCGACAATCCCCCAGAACATTTTTTATTTAAATAAAAAAAAATACTTTGGAGGGCAGGAGGCCTTAGAGGTCACCAAGAGGGTTTTTTTTTGGGGGGGGGGGTACTATGGTGCCCGTAGATGCCATGTTTGGGACCCTGCATTAGCTAGATATCTGTCAGTTTAGCCTCAGCAAAGTGGTGGCCTCATGTGCCTTCATACCTTCGGAGAGGCAATTTGTTCTAGGTGTTTCACTTTGCAATGCAACTTTCTCTTTTTCCAGGCCATTATTTTAATAATAATAATAATAATAATAATAATAATAACAACAACAACAACAACAATAATAATAATATATTTATACCCCACCCATCTAGCTGGGTTTCCACAGCCACCCTGGGTAGCTCCCAATAGAATACTAAAAACACAATAAAAGATCAAACATTAAAAACTTCCCTAAACAAGGCTGCTTTCAGATGTCTTCTAAAATTCAGATAGTTGCTGATTTCCTTGACAACTGATGGGAGGGCATTCCACAGGGCGGGTGCCACTACCAAGAAGGCCCTCTGCCTGGTTCCCTGCAACCTCACTTCTTGCAGTGAGGGAACTGCCAGAAGGCCCTTGGAGCTTGACCTCAGTGTCCGGGCTGAATGATGGGGGTGGAGATGCTCCTTCAGGTATACTGGGCCAAGGCAATGCTTGTCAGTGATCTTTTTAACCTCCTCAATAGTTTATTCTCCTTAGAAACTTGATAAGGGGAAACAGTGAAAGACAGTTGCTCCAGCAGGATTCCTTGGGAGGCATTAATTGCCTTCACTGCCTGCTCCCACTTCACATCCTACAATCTTGAGTTGTTATCCTTTTCCACATAGCCAATTACCATGCAAGAAACAAACTGAAGAAGGCAATAAACTCTTGCAAACACTGAGGTGGAAGGAATTACACTGCATCTTTGATAGGCCACACTTTGAAACTTGGAATGGATAAAATCATGTTTCAATAGTTAATAGAAAAATAATTGCTAAAGCTGTTGGAGCAGCAAAACAAAACGCTTATCTCTATCCACCACCTCCAACTATTAAAATGTCTGGAAGCAATGGCATATGAAAATAAAGTGAGTAGCTATTTGATCACATCTTCCAAGCAGCTTAAGGGGAATATAAAATACCATAACCCCCTGCTTTCCTTAGCTTCAGCCCCAATAAGTTCACATATTTTCTGATTTGTGAACGGTGTGAGACTTACCTTGACTCATGCAGTCAAAAACTTTGACCTTCAAAACATGGTGTGTCAGTTTGAAGCAGCAATTCTCAAACTAGTTCTCTTGAGCTCTAAAACAGTCGCTTTAGCAGCATAGTGCTATTTTTCTAGAGAAAGAGGTGCTGGGACTTGCCCAGAATGCTTCCCTTGTTCTCTTATAATGGCAATGGTGCCCACCTGACAGGTGCTGGAACTGAGTTCTGGCTTAAAAAATGCCCTGCAGAAGGGCCCCAGATTCATAGTTAACAGGAATGAAAGCTGATCCACAGTTTGATTATATAGTGATACCTCAGATGAAGTAATTAATTCGTTCCGGAGGTCCGTACTTAACCTGAAAATGTTCTTAACCTGAAGCACCACTTTAGTTAATGGGGCCTCCAGCTGCTGCCGTGCCGCCAGATCCCAATTTCTGTTCTCATCCTGAAGCAAAGTTCTTAACCTGAAGCACTATTTCTGGGTTAGCGGAGTCTGTAACCTGAAGCGTATGTAACCTGAAGCGTATGTAACCTGAGGTACCACTGTAGAAGACATCCTGTCGGTATTTCTAATGGATCAAAGTTTCAACTTACATGGTAGAAAGTATTTTCTCTCTTTGGGACTCGTTGAAGTCCTGGACCTTGGAGGAATATGAGCTGGGAGGGCCTTTCTCAACCAAAAGGTGGCCAGTTTGGAGAACTGAGGATTGTTGTTGTTGTTGTTTAGTCACTTAGTCGTGTCCGACTCTTTGTGACCCCATGGACCAGAGCACGCCAGGCACATCTGTCTTCCACTGCCTCCAGCAGTTTGGTCAAACTCATGTTAGTAGAAATAAAAAATTCCTTCCAGTAGCACCTTAAAGACCAACTAAGTTAGTTCTTGGTATGAGCTTTCGTGTGCATGCACACTTCTTCAGATACCTGAAGAAGTGTGCATGCACACGAAAGCTCATACCAAGAACTAACTTAGTTGGTCTTTAAGGTGCTACTGGAAGGAATTTTTTATTTTGACTATGGCAGACCAACACGGCTACCTATCTACTACTGGAATCATGTTAGTAGCTTCGACTACTCTACTCTCAAGGCAGGGTGAGGCTCACTCAGAATACAGAGGTGAGGAGAAGGTAGCAAGGCTTAGTCTGTCCACACAGGAACAGGTTCCTGTTCATGTTCTTGCTGCAGAGTTGTAAAAATGAAATACAATTGAATAGAGCAGGACCGTCTTTGCCCAGGGGTGCATGTAGTGCGGAGCACCCGGGCGCCAAATTCTGGGGGTGCCAAATGTATTCTGGGGGGCACAAAGTGTATACTTACTGTATACCAATCCCTCTTGATTGGCGGCAGTGAAAAGCAATGGAGCGAAATTCCCCACCCCCTCCATCGTTTTGTGACTCCATAGCGTGAAATATTCCCGACAAGTAAAAAACCAAAAGCAGTTATTTCCGCTGTGTCATTGTTGCAGGTGAGCGATTTTCCTCCCCACAAAAAGGTCAACAACTTTGATTTTGCCCCCATAAAAAACTTGGGGTGGCTAAACTAAATTTGGGGGTGCTGGGCGGATCTTTGCACCCTGGCGGTGCATATGCTAAAGACGGCCCTGGAATGTAGTTGTGACTCATTGATCAGTCAACACCTGCATCTCATTCCTTTACTTTGGACTACGGGTTCAAAGAACATTCTAGATAAGGTGATGGCTTCAGGTACTTCTGAAGAGGGACATGTTGGGTTTCACACATGGTTGCTATAATAAATGAATGACAACTGGAGTCTTTCATATGAATAAGAATAGCTATATTTTTTTCTTCTCCGCTATACAGTACGTGCCAGAGCCTTGTGTAAAGGCTGATTTATTCTGGAAGACTTGCAATGTGTGGCACAGAGGCAATGGGCATTTCAACCTGGCATTCGAAACAGACCTGATTAAAATGGAAACATGCTTCCCAGCAGAGCATAGTAAAAGGGCATAAATTTCAGAGAGCTCCATCTAATTCAAGCAACTCAAAAGAAACCATTTGAATATTGTATCTCTTAGCTGAACAGGATTTTAATTTCAGGAAAATTTCCCAGAGTGATTGAGTAGCAATTAGGTTCAGTGAGATCTATTAACATTTAGAGTCATAGTCCCCCTCCCCCACAAAAAGTATATATAAGGCTTAATTAATTGCACGAACAACTGATGGTTCTGTCAAATTGGGAAGTGAGTTCATTGATCTTAAAATTAGGCTTAGCACAAGTGAAGGACTGATAAAATAATTTGCAGGCTGTGACAAGAAGGGAAGGATGAGAAGTGTCGTAAAAGGAGCACAGATGCTCCATATGCAAATGAGGCTGCATGGCTGCAGTTTCAAAGGATAGTTTTTGTCCTCACATATTATTTACATACTTGTAATCCCAACAGTTGGGTTTCCACAAGATTCCTATCATCGAATGTCACAGGTCAATTTTCAGCTTAGCCTTCGTCCCTCTGTAATATTAAGTGGCTTTCCTGAACCAGCAGAGAGTGCTCATTGTTGCTTATGTTCACTCACTTGAACGTCAGTGAACTACCCAGACTGTACAGAAATTTATTCATGTATGCAACTACAGTGGCAAGAATGTTACTTGCCCAAAAATGGAAAAAAGAAGTCACAGTGAAAGAAGAATGGATACAAAAACTTACAGAACATGCAGAAATGGAAAAACTTACCAGAAAAATAACAAATCAATATAAAGACTCTCCTCCCTGAAAGAGAGGGGAGTGGTTGTGGTCAGGAGCCCGAGCACCGCCCAGCAGGGGGCGTGGCCCCCTGCCTCCAGCTCACCTGGCTGGCGCTCACACCCCCCTGGTGGCCACCCAACCAGGTGCCGCGGAGGGGGCGTGTTCAGCAGCCTTTTGCTGCAGCGCCAGCCTCTCCCTGGCCTCATTCCTCGTCGTCGCCCCATCACGACTCACCCACCCTCCACTCCCTTTTAGTTAGGGCTTAGGTCATTGGCCTTGCTATGGACCTTAGGTTGGTCGCCCTGGTTGCCCGGGGGGCCTGGTAGGAGTTTTTCCATTTGGCATTAGGCTTTTTGGTTTTTTCGCCTACCTCGTAGCTATCGTCACAACTTTTGTGGTATTGGTGGGTAGGTTAGGCATTGGAATAATGTGTTGTGGTGTGTCGAAGTGCTAGGTGTGGCCATCGCCTATGCCTTCAATTTTAGGGGTATTCCGTTAAAGGAATCTGGGGGTCGTGTATTCCGTCCGATGCCTGCTTGGCAGGAGGCCATAGCACGACCCTCGGTGACAGCAGGGGTGAGCCTATAATTGGATTAGCATCAACAGGCTCCACCTACTGGTGAATAAACCCACTTGTTTCGATCCAATGCCTAAGCCAATACCTTTTCATTGCTGTAATCAATAAAGTTGTGGCCTTTTCTAGCCCATCAACCTTATATCACGTGTCCTTGTGTCTTCATTTCACTTCGCGGTGGTCGGGTCCCCGAACCACAACATTTTTTTATAAAAGAATGGAAATGTTTTATTGAATATTAACAAATAAACTGTAAACAGATAAGAACATTGGCGGGATTATTGTAATAACCTGCAGTTTTATAAGAGTATGTATTTAAAGTAGATGAATAAATGAGTAAATTAAGTTAATTTGGAATATGCAGAAAATATAAAAAACAAATTTAAGGAACTGCAGAAAGAGGGGGAAGGAAGTCAAGTTTTGAAATGTTAAATGAAGAAGAAGTGGAGGAGGAGGAGGAGGAGAAGAAGAAGAAGAATTTAGGCATTTCTTCTAGGAGCTATTCTTATATAGTGGTATCTCAGTTTTAGAACATCTCCATTGATGAACATTTTGTAAACCCGGAAGTAAATGCTTCGGTTTTCAAACACGTCTCAGAAGTCGAACATGCCACGCAGCTTCTGCTGAGTGTGAGGTCCTGAGACCTAGCTGTCGGCTATTGAGTTTTCAGTTTTCAAATGTTTCAGAACTCAAATGGTCTTCCGGAATGGATCACATTCAAAAACCGTGGTACCACTGTATATGTAATTGTTTTAATGTTTTGCTTTTGTAATAATAATAATAATAATAATAATAATAATAATAATAATAATCTGCAATTGTTTTTTATATGTTTTATTGTATTGAATTAGGAGGGGTAGGTGATGGCCACTATCTCCCCTCACCTTCAGCCAAATACTCCAGTGCCTAACCGCCAAACCTTACAAAGTTGTGACCATTTGCTACAAGGTAGGCGAAAAACCAAATGGCCAGTGCCAATTGGCCAAGTGGAAAAAATTCCTACCAGGCCCCTTCAACAGGTGACCAACCGAGGTCCATAGCAAGGTCAAGAGATAAAGAGCCCAACCTAAGGGAGGGAGGGTGGGAGAACTGACCGAGCAGGGAGGAAAAGGGACGCGTCCTTGGCCGCGGGAAGTTTAAATAGCCCATGGCACACCCCCAGACCGTCCAAATTGGATAGCCTAGGAATAACGTGGCTGAGGACTCTCCAATGGCGCAGGGACTATCCCACCCTGTGCGTGTGGGGAGGGCTTGCTCCTAGCCCGTAACATACATCATTTCCCTGGGAATGGGAAATGGCTTTGATAAATTATAGGTTGTGGCCAATGTTAGTCCTATCCAGAGTAAAAAGGTAAAGGGACCCCTGACCATTAGGTCCAGTCGTGACTGACTCTGGGGTTGAGGTGCTCATCTCGCTTTACTGGCCAAGGGAGCCGGCGTACAGCTTCCGGGTCATGTGGTCAGCATGACGAAGCCGCTTCTGGCGAACCAGAGCAGTGCATGGAAACGCCGTTTACCTTCCCGACGGAACGGTCCCTATTTATCTACTTGCACTTTGATGTGCTTTTTAACTGCTAGGTTGGCAGGAGCCGGGACTGAGCAACGGGAGCTCACCCGTTGCGGGGATTCGAACCGCTAACCTTCTGATCGGCAAGTCCTAGGCTCTGTGGTTTAACCCACAGTGCCACCCACGTCCCCCCTATCCAGAGTAGACCAACTCAAAATTAAGTTATTCTTTAATTTCAAAAGGTCTAATTTTAGCGGAACAAGCATTCAATACAGCCCAATGACTGGCCCTAGGACACCCATTGAGCTTCATGGCTGACTGGGGATTTGAATCTGAGCCCTAATCTAACAAACCAAACCACTAGACCACAATGGATATCTTATTGGCTGGGCACATGGAGGACAGCTGTACATATGTGTTTACTAGCTCAGTGTTTCTCAGTTCTGCTTAGAAGGGGCAGTTAAAATATATTGAAGCAGTCATTTTAAGCATTTCATAAAATAGATGATTGTAAGAAATAAATAAATGACACAGGGGTAAGCTTTTCACTATAATCTAAATTAAACACACACTCTTCTCTCTCACACAGAAATCACCCCATTGCTCCAAACAAATTCACAACTTCTGTTTTCTTGTATTTACATTAGCAGAAAATTTCCTGGCTGAAAATCTGTTCCTTGTTGTCCCACAGTAGATGGGTGAGGAATATGAATGTGATATGAAGGTGCTAAGTGGATAAATTCAATAATTAAAGAACAACTCCCAGATATAGATCCCATCAATTAGGCACAAGGTATGTGTAGGTACTTCAAATCTGAAATCTCAGTATCCTAAGTTTTATTAATTACAGCTTTTAATTAAATGGCATCTACTTCCCGAAAATGGCTGAATATTTTTATTGCCATGCTTTCATGTCTACATCCCATAAATCTTTATACAAACTGTGCTTTGCTCTGTATTTCAATTAATGCTTGGCATTAAAGAAAGTTGCTTCCCATTTCTGCCCTTACCATCTCATTTTGATACAACTCGGTTTGATCCATTATGCATTCAGGTGGATACATTATGCTAAAATTATATGGATTCTCCTACTGGAGTCTCTTGAATTATGTGTTGCATGTTTATGATTTGTAATAAACCATTTATATTCTAACCATTCTTCCAGAAACTTTCTTGCTGCTGTAGCAAATACACACACACACACACACACACACACACACACACACACACACCTTTAAATACCATTGCTTGGGGAGGGGAAATCCCTTTAACAAACCAGTTTACTCTGAACAAGTATTTGCAAACCCAAACAGGAATCAGAAATGTAATTTACTCCTACCCATCTTTAGTCATTTTATTCTCATTTTAGTTACTTTATTACTTAAAATATATCTGTTGCATGATGACGTATTTGTTGGGGCCAGCGGTCACGTTGCTGAATTTGGAGCTTTGGAGCAATAAACACAAAGTATGCATGGAAGCAATCTTCATTTTTAAGTTATAGTACATAGTGCAGAGCTTTCTTGGTTTGTTGATGGCAAAACTGTGCAATTTGTGACACACTAAACTGACTACAGCCTATGAGCCATATATTGTGACCTGCTGGGTGCAATTTTAATAGCTCCAAGTTGGCATCAAAATAAGGACATTTACTGAAGCCTTTGAGGGCTGCTGTTCATGGCATTTGGACTGTGCTTAGAGTGCATTGTGGATACAAAGCTGAAATAGGGATATGGCGCTTCAAATACTCATTCAGCCCTGAAGCTCACTGAGAAGGAGGGGATTTGAGCCAGCCTCTCTAGCCCTGTTCAAACATGCAGACATGTCCCACTGCGTTCATACATTGTGAAGGGCCATAGCTCAGTAGCGGAGTGTCTGCTTTGCATGCAGGAGGTCCCACATTTAATTCCCAGCATCTCCAGGTGGGACTGGGATAGAATTCAGTCTGAAATCATGGAGAGCTTCCTCCAGGCAATCTGGCTAATGCTGAGATGCTGCCAGGGAATGATCTGAATCAGAGGATTGGGGAATGCATTCTCAGGCAAATCAGCTCCTCTTGGAAGAGGAGGGGGGGAGATTTGTGCCACCCCCATTTCCAGCAGTTTCAGGAGCAGAGAGAGACACAGACACTGAACAGCTTAGACAGGAGTTACCTAGTTACGAGATAATGGAAAGTGAAACAGAAGGGAGGGAACAGCCAGCAGAGATGTTATTAAAGTGTTTGGGGGACCCTCTCTCTCCAAGAATTAGGAGGTCCGTCCGTATTAGTGAACAAAGAATGCAGAGAGGAGGGACTTCCTTTTGGCGCCTTGGATGTTGCGGAAGACGGAAGAAATAATAATAATAATAATAATAATAATAATAATAATAATAATAATAATTTATATCTGCCCTCCCCGGCCAAAACTGAGCTCAGAGAGGCTAACATCAAGTGTATAACACATTAACCTAAAATCAGGCAATCAATTAAAATACACCCTAAAATCAGATCAGGATCAGAATAAAATCTAATCAGGTGCCAATCAGATTAGGGTTGGGAACCTTAAATGCTCACCAGGCCCAACTGTTTGTGCTGAACTTACAGTATATGGGCCTGTGAGAAAAACTGGGAGGCCACTTTCATGCAAGTTCTTATGAAAAGTGAGGGGGAGTCAGACTGAACCCTGACCAAAGGCCTGGCAGAACAGCTCTGTCTTGCAGGCCCTGCAGAAAGATGTCAAATCCTGCAGGGCCCTGGTCTCTTGTGACAGAGCGTTCCACCAGGCCAAGGCCACGGCCATGACGAAAAAGGCCTTGGCTCTAGTCAAGGCCAGTATAATCTCTGTGAGGCTCAGGACCTCCAAAATGTTATTATTTGCAGACCGTAAGGTCCTCTGTGGGGCATACCAGGAGAGGCGGTCCTGCAGGTACGAGGGTCCTAGCCAACTGCTCTCCTTGTGGAGTGATGTGGATTTTTGCTTGCAACCAGATCACTGAATAAAAAGAATTATAAAATATAAACTGCTCATTAATTCTTGTCTGTGAAGTTACTGAAGGGAGGGGATGACTCTCCACGCCTGACAGATACATGGTCAGGCTTGGTGTGAGTCAACTTCCAATGAGGACAACAGACTGTAGCAAGGAAGCTGCTCCAGTTGTGTAGGGTCACCCAAACCTGGAAAACCAGGGTTCTAAGATGTGAAGGAGCGTAGGCTCCCAGGTATAAACAGACACCCTTCCAACTCATGGGTGATGACCAGGAACATAACAAAGAGAGTAGGGCAGGTTGATTATCTCCATATCTCCCTCCACAAGATGAACAACACTGGAAAGGGCTTCTCATATAGGGCAGAATAACCTGACTCACAGATTTTATCGTGATGATAAAATTGGAGTGTGTAGAACCTAATATGCCACCTCTAACTCTTGGGAGGTAGGTTAGTATCTAGATCTAATAAATAGCAGCCACAATCTATATTTCTATTGATAGCTGGATAAATAAGAATGATGATATTCTGAAATTCACCATGAGACAACCTGGGAAAAGGAGCTTTTCAATGGCGCTCAGTTTATGGAAACTCCCCTCCCACTTGCCTCCACCCCAAAATAAAGCAAGCTGAAGATCTGTGTGGCTTTTCAGGCATCTGTGGATACTTATTGCCGAATCTGGATAGCAGTTATCTGACCTGCTGTGAGTGGTGATGTATTTTATTGTATCTCGAGATTTGATTTTATTGGAATTATATTGAATTGTTACGAAGTGACCTGGGATTACTGGTGGAGGGAAGTATAAAAATGGTTTTAAGGAACTTGGGTTTCTCAGACCTGGTTTATCAGGTGTAGTTCATGCCACTATGAATGCCATTAGCATTATTTGAATGGCATAGTCAGATGCTTCCATAGTTGCTCTGATCAGGACAGGAGGTTCAGCACAGCCCCTTACTGATGTGGGTGGTTTCAATCTCCTATCACATGCTTGGTGCAACAGTAATTGTTTCCCCTGTACCTCTCCAGCTATTAGCTACTCCTAAAAGGAATACTTTTGTAGGAAACAGACACTTGATATATACTGGAGTGCTGATGATCCCAGAAAATGCATATGTTACAATGCTTTGTACTTAAATCTAGGTTCACATATCCAGCACAGCAATGGACCCACAGCTGGGTGTCTCTGAAACATCTATCTTTGTCAAACTCTTTTTTTTAATTGTTGAGAGGGGAATTATCTTGAAATATTTTTGCACAGCAGAAGTGCTATATAAAGGGCAAATGAGCAACATGAAAGGGGTTTCTAATTTTATACATCTTTTCTATAAATGTGTTACTTTGCAGTGAGGCTCTAGATTGCGTATGCTGGGCATAAACAAGTTTGCAATCACTATTCTAAGGAACTTTCAATTTCAGCTGAAGCACTCTGCATATTGTTCCTAAGTGCATAGAATATAGGATCCAAAATCCACTTGGTAAGCTATGACTGTTAGAGTCCCATCTCACTGGGTAACCTCCATAATTGTTGTTGCTGGATGGAAGAGCAGGTTCTGAGATGCCTCCCTGTAGCTCTTATATATGGCACAGCCAAACACTATTGACCCCACAGAGTATGTGTCATGCCTTCAGAACAGGCTGCACTTGCAGTATGAATAGCCGCCATTCAGTGTATCTCAAGGAAAATGTGACAGTGAACTGTCTCTGTGTGCCTGGTAATGCACGAATTCTCACATTCGTTAGATCTGGTTTTCTAGTTGCTACTTCACAGCTGCTTATTTGCACATGAGTAAGTCTTCAAACCACAAAAAAACTAAACAAACAAAATGGAGCCTATAGATCAAAGTTATTAGCACACAAAACTACAGTGGATTTATTTGCATTTGCATTTCCTCTGCTGTAACAGTACCTAGCTAATGTTTTCAATTCAAGTTGCAATGAAGGACACGGCTGGCATATTGAGAGCAATTCTATTCCCCAAGGTGGGGTGTGTGTGTGTGCGCGCGCGTGCTTTTGTATAGCTGGTAAGACCAGATGTGCTACAATAGCTGAATGCCTATTGCATTTTCTGGTATAATATAAATGAATTATACTTACGAACATAGGTATGCTTACTAGTAGCTTTGATATTTAGGTAGTTAGCAAGAGCATTTACAAGTGCAATGTAAGTGATGCTTAGAATAATTGCTTCTTTCTCAATGAATTACTAGTATAGCCCAATTATATAGTAATTATTCTAATATGGAAATATTAGATTAAAGGACCTCTGGATGTTTAAGTCCAGTCAAAAGCGACTATGGGGTTGCGGCGCTCATCTCACTTTTCAGGCTGAGGGAGCCAGCGTTTGTCCACAGACAGCTTTCTGGGTCATGTGGCTAGCATGACTAAACCGCTTCTGGTGCAACAGAACACCATAACAGAAGCCAAAGTGCACAGAAACACCGTTTACCTTCCTACCACAGTGGTACCTATTTATCTACTTGCACTGGCAAGCTTTCGAACTGCTAGGTTGGTAGGAGCTGGGATAGAGCAAAGGGAGCTCACTCCATTGTGGGGATTCAAACTGTCAACCTTCCGATCAGCAAGCCCAAGAGGCTCAGTGGTTTAGACCACAGCGCCACCCGCTCCAGCCAAAACTATGTTTTGTACCATTTGATATTGATACCAGCATATGTGGGATGGAGTCCCTTTTCAACATTTAATTGTCACTATTAAACACATTTTGCAGAGATCAATACGAAACATTCATGTGTTTCTTTTTTTGAACAACAACCAATAGGTACGGATAAATTCAGACTTTGAATAGAATCGAGCTAATGAGAATTAATTGTGCTAATAAGGATTTGTAACGGAATATGCTGAGTGAACCATTAGCTTTGTTTTGGTGTAACACTGCTTATGTGACAATGCTATATAACATTTGGGGCTGATGCAATTTGTGGCTGAAGGCAATGATTAATTTTGTTGTCCTTTGCTTTTAGATTTCTTCACTAGTTCCAGGAACAAGAACCCTGGTGTCTCCGGGGAATCTGTGCTAGTATCCACATGGCTTTGTACAGCGCAACTGCCAAGCCATTAAGCCACTTTCAATCCAAACTTCAAGTTCAGACAGGTGTTAGCACAGTGGGTTCTGGGAGAGTGCTAGGGAAAGTGCTGGCATCTGCAAAGAAAGATAGTTTGCATGTCACATTATGAGAGGCCTACCGCAGACTTGCATACAGCTGAGCCATGTTGCTGCCAGCCATTGATTTAGTGCCCAAATACACGAATTTTTACTAATTCAACACAGCAAGGTCATTTTAATTCACTTCATCTGGTCTTTCCATTATAGCAGCAAAGTGTTCCAAGGAAACCTTGAAGAATGTTAAGCATTGTTGTTACCTCTTGGCCTATCTGAAGCAAATTGGGAGCAGAGATTTCCTAATACAGCAGCTGTTCCAGGCAAGCCCTTTTGCTTCTGGAGCCATTGACATCATTACAAATTTGATTAAATAAGGATTTCTCTCTAATGCACTAAGATGTGAAAATAGATTCATTCTCCTTGTGATGCCGGTACTCAGGGGGCTTTGCAGTCTAAGCTCATTTGCTTTGCCATTTTTGTAGAAACATTTCCTTAGGCATATTTATGGATCAGTGTGATGTTCACAAGCAGGAGAATTTGTTAAAAGCACTGTGTGCTGGGCCGAGCGAATTGCAACACTACACAGGTTGCCTCTTCAAACTTCTGTCCAAAGCATGCGCCTAGTTATGTGAAAGGTCACGTCTGTTCTAATAACTAGCAGAGAACAAACATAATGTAAGGAAGAAACACACACAAAAGCATAGCTATCTACAGGTAGAGAGAGAAAAAGACACATGAAGATCCAGTTATACAATCCATGCCCCCATGTGATATAAGCAGAGTGCTAAATGTGAGAAATTTGTTCCACAGGAGCCACTTGAGATCTTGCCTCATATAAATGAAAGAACCAACAACCAATTTTGCCACATCCCTAATCAATGAAACTGTAGTTCTCATTGGCCCGAGGAACCCTAAATGCACTCTCCACATACATATGTGCACTGACTCCAGCCTAAATGCTATAAATCAGAGCACCTCTCAGCTCAGACAAGTTTGCAAGAAGGGGGCAAGAAGCATCGGGTCTATGCTGTGTTAGTTTTTCTCAAGCTTTTCAGCCATGACCTCCATTTTGAGTGTTGTGTTAAAATCAGAATAAAGTATTCTGGCTGAGAAGAACCATGCAAGCAGAAACCCTTCCACAGATGAATTCTAAGCTCACACCACTTGAAGAGGGGACTTTATTTTCTGAGGGAATATTCTCTACTTTCAACTTCTGGGTAAAGACTCTCATTTTAACTTCTATAAACTTTTTAAACCTAGCACTACGTAAAACCAATCTTCAAGTTTTGTTCATTTCAAAAACTGCCTGGTTTCTCGTTACAGTGGTACCTCGGGTTAAGTACTTAATTCAGAGGTCCATTCTTAACCTGAAACTGTTCTTAACCTGAAGCAACCACTTTGGCTAATGGGGCTTCCTGCTGCTGCCACGCCATCAGAGCACGATTTCTGTTCTTATCCGGAATCAAAGTTCTTAACCCGAGGTACTATTTCTGGGTTAGCAGAGTCTGTAACCTGAAGCGTATGTAACCTGAAGTGTATGTAACCTGAGGTACCACTGTATTCCTGTTTCCCACCTACCCACTTTATCTACTGATAAGAGTGGGGCTGACATCTCTATCCCCATTCCCATCCCGATACCACAACACTCAACTTCTGGCCTGGCTGTGTTTATACTTGGTCTTGATGAGGCCAGAGAAGGCTGAATGCTGGGGTCATTTGTCAACAGCTCCTTACATAGAGGAACATTCATTCATGTCATTTGTGTTCACCTGCAACCTCAGATATAGGTCCAGATATAGGTTTATGGCATCAGAGAGAATGAGGCCTCAGATATTGGAGTCAAGCAAACATCTTTGGGATGGAGAGGGTGCCAAGAAAAGGAATGATATTTTTATCCTTCAAGATAGAACACTGGCAAAACATCACCTGTATGGGCTAGTGAATAAATAGTGAATAATTGAATAAAGGAATTAATGGAAAAATGGGAGGAGAGAAAAGTTCTGAAGTTTTCTCCTCTTTCATAGTTGAAGAAGAGCTGTTGTGAAGAAGACCAGAAAGCCTACTGAAAGTTAAAGTAAAACATGCAATCCTGTGTTATGCTATCACAATAAGATAAATACACGAAAGAAATTACTATGGCTTGTGGTTGGCATTTGTGGCCTGACTTGGGCATTCAGTTATTCCCCCTCTGTTAGTTTTATGGTCACTTTGGAGTAGCAGATGAATTCATGTTTTTTTTTTCCAATTTCAGTATGAGCACAAACATATCCATATTACTACTTGAGAAGCGGTCTTACTATTCTCCAGCTCCAATAATGTTTCAACATTTTTACCTCTAGCCGTAGAAATTGGGGCCCTGTCAACATTAGACAGTTCAATGAAATTATAAGAAGTGGGCTTAGGTTTCTTCCTGATCCTGCCATTTTCTCCTTTTCACTGCAAGAGTCTATTCTGTACATTTCCCCAGCTCCATATTGTAGAAGATGTGAAACATGAAGCTGTGATAAACCACAGATGCACTGGGAATCTTTCTTATATTAAATTGTTTAAATATCTGTATCAAAGGTCAAAGATGGTGGTGATATGGGGAATTGAAGGAATGCAGTTCTGCACATTATCTGCCCAGCTAGAACTGCCAAAACCCATCGGATTCCATTAAAATGGCACATTAAAAATCTATTCTTTCATTTGAAGTCTAGATAGGACTTCCTCAAGTATATAATGTGGACAATTTGGCAGGTAAACTGCATTGCAATGATTATTAGTGAACACATTCTTTCTGATACTTAATCAGATACTTAGTCTTAGTTTTTACTTATTACTTATGCTGGAGTGATCCCTGCATGGTGAGCAGCATGCTGACATTTGTTAGCTTGTAGATTGGTTTCCAGAGATGTACAACTCTCCGTAAAGGCTGCTATCACACTTTTTTACTAATTGCACGTAAGCAGCCATAACTAGCCAATAACTATGTTGTATTTTGTTCTAGAAGCACTAGTTGCAAGGTAATCACAGAACAATGAGAAATGGATGTTCTCTCTGGGGCAGGATTAGCTTCATTAAGCACAAATCAGAATCACAGTCTGGAAATCTGCAGTTTGGATATGAGCCTTAACAAACCCAACTGTGAATTAGTCACACACCAAACAGATGATGCAGTAAAACTGTTCCTGGACCAGGAAACATGAAATAGGGTACTGCATCATTGCACACTACATGGACATGGGAAACGGCAAGTCATATTGATATTTGAGTTGTATAGGGAATTATTTTAAAGAAGAAATATCAACAATGTGACCCCCTTATGTAACCTGAAATTGTATAATCCAGGAATCTTTTCACCATTGAGTCTGTTCTTTGTGAGAGCTAGGCCTGAAATCAAATTCCAGTGCTAGATCAGTGCTTGATGATTTGCAACCCTTGTTACTGAGTCTTTCCACCACATGAGGGAACTACTAGGGTACCAACAGAAACAATGCAACAGATGCCTGGATTAAGACTAACAGTGCATACCTGCTCATTTTTCTCTAGAAGTTGATTCCACTGGTTTCAGTTGGATTCACTCCCTGGCAGGTGCATAGGGGATTGCAGCCTTAGGCAGAAATCTTATAACAGAAAGCCAGACATCAGGCACATAAACTCAGTTGAATTTACTTCATGGTAAATGAGTAGTATCATGCACAATCAGCCAAGACAAGAAGCAAAGAGGTAGAGAAATCTTCTATTGACCCAGTAACTGTTGGGGGGAAAATTAGCAACCTTCCCCTCCTAGCAAATCAAGCATAGTTGGAAGTATTCCTTCTCTAAGGCTAAAATAAAATAATCAAAGCACAGAATGCTGTCCCTCCACCTTGCTCTTCTGGTGTCGAAACTGAGACTTGTTTGTCTGTGGGACTGGGTCAAGAAAGCGGAAGACAAGGATGCAATGTGTGGGCGTGTGTCACATGAGCACCAGTGATGGACAGAGCCAAGCCAAGCTGTTTAAGCTGATACTGTCCAGTTCTTTATTCTTCAGTGCTTGGATAGCAGCTATCCCATCCTCCTTGAAAGGCAGAGCTGGTCACCTAATGAAGCAGAGTAGGCGATAGATAGTCGGTCTCATATCAGTTTTGCACTTACTTTGTACTGTTGACCAGTAGAGGAGCAATTAGTGGGATACCAGTAAATTCAATAGGTTGATTTTTTTGTTTTATTGGTCATTTTGGCAGGGATATGTGTGAAAGGTACTAAGAAGGAAGAACAGATGAACACCCTGGGGAACTTTTCACAGGTGAGTCTTGAGATTTGGGGACCCATTGGCAGGGTAACTTGTAGCTCCTTCTTACAGATGTGGGCTACTCGGTGGGCAGAAAGCCCTCCCACGTCACCCAAAGAGGTGTGATCTGGGAGGTCATGGTATTATCACATCTCCACCAGGCAGGCTAGGCTTGCCCAACAACACCAGGCTCAGTAGCCTTTCAGAGAATAATAGTTTTCAGCCCAGTCTTTTCCCATTCAGACCTCCTTTTGTTAAAATGAAATGGCCCTAGTTTCACCCAGCTCATGGTCTCTGCCTTGTCATTTCTGACCTCTGTTTACAATTCAAATCAAAATTAACCCTACCACAACTTTCTAGGCCATGTAAATAAGAAAGATACAGAAAGCCAGCCATTTCAGATTGAAAAGTTTCATCTTGGAAGTACAGAACCATGTGTGATAGACAGATCTTTTATATGTTATTATTTTGGGTAAATCTGCATCTTTCTCATCTGATCCATTTCTGATCAGATTAACTTCCCAGTTTACAACAGAACTGCAAACATGTTGGTTGCGTGGTGGATAATAAATACTTATAATTCCAATCTGTGTGTGCAAGTAATTTGTTTCTGAGAAAAGAACCTTTCCTTAATGCAATTAGCAGGCAAGGTAATTACTGCAGTTGACGTGCGCTAGAGAATTATTGATCTAAAAACTCTATAATTTGGGTCTGGCCACCATTTTATTTGTATTTTGTTGTCAAAAGAGAGAAAGACATTGTGTCCAGTTCCCCTGGACTGTCAGCGAATGTAAATTATCTACCATGCTGAGGCAGCTCACAGATATCACCACCAAAACCACACACAGCCCTATTTCCCTAAGGTATTTCTCAGGGATTATATATCTATTGTGTTGTTTCTTTGAGCTGTATAGAAATAAAAGCTAGAAATTTGTCTCTATGTATAAATGTTTCAAGGTCATGCTTTTCAGATTATAGTTAAAAATCAAAGAAGCCAAGGGCAAGAAATTGGGATATCCTTAGTCAACATACACTATAATCTGGGTCATCTTTGCTAGTGTCAAAAATAGCAAGTTTAGACCCAGTACAGACACACTTTTTAACATTAGGGCACATGCAATATTTTAGGGAATTTGAACAAGGTTCCTTTAAGCAGCCTTTTTGTGGTAGAGGAAAAGTTTGGAGATATTCATTGTAGATTATCTGCAGTCTCTTAAAACTGCCTTTTGGCATAATTGCAGCAGTTGTAATTCACAAACATCTAAATTGGTAGGGCGGTGAAGTTGATCTATTAAATAAACATATACACACATATAGATTTGTAAAGGTTTCCTGTGGTTCCTAAGGTGGCTACGCTGTACATTAAAGCTGTAATTTCCTCATTTCTTTAATTAAACCTTAAAGAGGAAATTAATTTCTGTCCGTTGAAATTTTTCCCCAGGGGAAAAAAGAAACCTAAGCTTTTAGCATAGGTTTACTGGCTCAGTATTGTGTCTCCAGTTGCAACTTTCTGTTCTGACACTTCTGAGGAAGACTTTTAATGGGTGAATCAGTAGCACATCACTATAAGACATCCCCCCACCTTCTTCTTCTTTAAAGAAGTGTTCTTCAAGCATCATCACGATCCTTGGTTTCATATCCAGTAACATGTCAGTCATTGTAATTAACATAATGGTCCTTATCACAACACATGAGGACAAAAGCTATCATTCTTGTTACACATAAGGAAAGATGGTTTAATCTACTACAAAGTAGCTGTTTTACTACAAAGGAATTTCAGAAACAGACTGGAAAGAGAAGCTGCTGAATTACAACTCATTACCAAACTCAAAACAATGGAAAAACCTGGGTTGAACAAAGACATTGGATTCTTATCTCACTATACATGACTATACCATTTCTCACCTTCTCACCCCTTGCCTTTTCCTGTAAGACCTATTACAGTCGTTAAGAGTCGTCAACAGGCTCTCCCAGCTATCTGCCTATCTCCCATTCCCACCACCCTTCTGAGTAACACCCCTCCCCACCTTCTCACTATATAGAAGGATCTGGCAACTTCTGTTTCAGTGTATCTGAAGAAGTGTGCATGCACACGAAAGCTCATACCAAGAACTAACTTAGTTGGTCTTTAAGGTGCTATTGGAAGGAATTTTTTTTATTTTAATCTACTACAATCACTTAAGAATTCTCTGTTTGAATGAATTCCTAAAATGTAAATGTAAAGCTGAGAGGGAATGAGATCTGTCCATCCCTACATTTTAGCACCATTTTACCCAATGCACTTCTTTAAAAAACTTATTTAAAGCCAAACAAAACACCAGACAGTACCCTGTGAGGATTCTGCAAGTTTGGGACGCTGGATCTGCATGCCCAGTAAATTTCTTTATCAAAAATATATATTGTTTGTTTGTTTGTTTGAATTATGTATATGCATACTGCTCTTAGCTGTTCACAAAACCTCAAAGTGAGTGAAAACACTGAAATACATTAAAATAACAATTCATTTAAATACAACTTAAATTAAAAAAGCAACAAGATTATATTGCCCAGCATCAACCAGGCAAAGAACATCACTTAGTCCAGGCACCCCCAACCTTCGGCCCTCAAGATGTTTTGGACTACAGTTCCCATCATCTCTGACCACTGGTCCTGTTAGCTAGGGATCATGGGAGTTGTAGGCCAAAACATCTGGAGGGCTGCAGGTTGGGTGATGCCTGACTTAGTCAAATGCTTGAGTGATTAGCCCTTATTTATTTAGGCAGTGATTGAATGATTTTTTTAAAAAAATATACAAATGTGACTTACTTGAAAGAAGACCTCTAAACAGTTTACAACAATCTACAATGGTTATTAAAAAAAATGGGACTGTGCACAGCCTCTATGATCTGGGACACAGCTGCAGTCCAACCCTAGATCAACCTGCAGAACACTCATAAACTGCACCCTGAATCTGATCCTGACTTAGTTTGGGAGCAGGGAGGTTTAGTTAGAGTTCAACTCCCTAACTAAACATATAGTGGGGGTGGGGGAGACAGCTTGTGTCTCCTCTCAAATTGACCAAGAACAGGGATGCTGCCCGCACTGCATTTATTGCATTAATTGTTCATTCCATTACTTATATTGATGTTATCTATTGGGAGGGCAGGGCAGTGGCGTAGCGTGGGGTGTGCAGGGGGGGCCGGCCGCACCGGGCGCAACATCTGGGGGTTAGGGTTAGGGGGCGCAAATCCACAGGTTAGGGGGCGCAAATCCACGGGTTAGGGGGCGCAAATTACTTGCCTTGCCCCGGGCGCTGACAACCCACGCTACGCCACTGGGGCAGGGAGTGGAACTGGGACCCCTGCTTCACCGCAGGTTACTTTGACATACTCCAGCAGTGGTGTGCCAAAACAGACGACTTCACAGCTGTTTTTCTTTTACCCTATTCACGATGCCATGTCGCAACTTGCAGCAGCAAAGATGTCCAAGCAGCTCACACAAAAATGACAAAGGCACGAACTAAGACTTTATATGTCAAAACAAGTACTTCAAAACTGGTTCAATAGGGTATCAGCTGCCAGTTCATAGCTTTCGACACCCATGTTATATGTTGATGGTGAGCTACTCCTGCACAAAGGGTCACTGTGGCATTCTGCACTAGGTGCAGCTTCCAAACCAGACCCAACGTCAGTCCCACATAGACTGAATTGCATCATTTCTTCAGTTTGCTATACCTGTACTTAAATGTATATTTCCAAAAGGTTGCAGAGTTCAAGTCTGTTAAACTTATTTGTGGCCTCATTTTCCAGCAACAGGCAGAGAAAGAAAGCATAATGCTGAATTATTTTGCCGCTCTGGTCTAAAAAGACACCTCCTTTAGAGCAGTTTTGCTGATCATACACCAAAAGCTAGGGGAACCCTCCAGCATTACTTCAGAATAAGTGCTTTGGCAAATTGCTCGAGTTCTTAAACAGAATCCAAAAGCCAGACCTCTGACATGCTGCAGTGCAACAGTAAAAGGGAAAAAATGGATCCAAGAGAGCACAACTTTGGTTGGGTAATCATGCATCAAAAGTGTTAGGAGACTTGTATACCCTGGAGGTGCAATGAGAATGTTATTATTCCCTGACAAGTACAGCATCTGGGACTGGTTTTGTATTGCTCTGAAAAAGGTTTTGTTTGGAGGGGAAGAATTATTGCTTTTGTATAATACACAGAAGTGCTGTTGGCTCTTTCGACTGGAACATGCATAGCAGTTCAACAGTATGAATGTGAGAGAGCTTACAACCACAACAGCACAACAAAACAAGGCAAGGCACTGAGCTCCAAGGATGCATTTGAGAGCAATGCCTATCACCCAAATTGAAACTGTCCAGTTTCCAGCTTGTTATAGTCACTTTGACTATTGATTTTATTTTATTTTTATTTTATAAAAAATGAATAGAGAATGTGACTCATTTCATTGTAACAAGTCTGTTTTTTTTTTTTTAGAGGGATTCTTCCATGCACAGCTTCTAATGTCAGATCTTTGTCTCTTTGGCTTTTTGGATTGACCTCTCCCCATATCTCCTGAATCACTCTAAAACATTTGTTATTTAATTTCCTTTTTACTAGCAGTGCCAAGCAAGGAAATGACCATCAACTGTAAACACATTCCATTTGCCAGAATATAATCCATAGTAAATGCATCAGAAATGGTTTCAGTTTCTAAGAAAGCACACAGTGTGTGTGCTGCACACAGCACTTCCTTCTTCCCTTACCAGCCTTCCACAGCCATCTCAGGCTAATCAACAGAGAAGACATTGATCTAAGTGGTATCATGACCTGCTGTTGATGGAGAAGTGGATATTATGAAACAGCTTACTCCTGTGATCACACTTTATAATGTACCATCATATTGTGTTGAGCCAAAGCTGATTGTCATTAACTCTTTGAGGCTGAAAACCTAGAAAGAACACAATGTATTTCAGCTAAACAAGTAAAAATTTGGTGTAAGGAGCTGTTGAAAGGTGACTCCAATCTTCAACTCTCCCTTGCTTCATTATCGCCAAGTATGAACGTAGCTAGGCTGGAAATTGGCTGGTGTGGTGATAGGACGGAGATGGAAGAATTGGCCCCCACCCTTATCAGTAGATAAATGTTAGCTCTTTGTGATAAAAAAATACACAAATAGTTGAAGATAAATCTCTTTACTTGTCAGGCTGGCAACAGTTTAAGAGCAAGCATTCTTTACAAAAAGGGACGTGGGTGGCGCTGTGGGTAAAACCTCAGTGCCTAGGAACTGCCGATCGTATGGTCAGCGGTTCGAATCCCCGCAGCGGGGTGAGCTCCCGCCTTTCGGTCCCAGCTCCTGCCCACCTAGCAGTTCGAAAGCACCCCTAAGTGCAAGTAGATAAATAGGTACTGCTTTATAGCGGGAAGTTAAATGGCGTTTCTGTGTGCTGCGCTGGTGCTGGCTCGCCAGAGCAGCTTTGTCACGCTGGCCACGTGACCCGGAAGTGTCTCCGGACAGTGCTGGCCCCCGGCCTCTTAAGTGAGATGGGCGCACAACCCTAGAGTCAGACACGACTGGCCCGTACGAGCAGGGGTACCTTTACCTTTTTATTCTTTACAAACTCCAGTGTCTGCACGAAGTCCTCTCACCTTCACAGTCAAAGATGGAACAAACAGGAATAGCCAACTAACTCCCAACTGTCACCTCCCAACTGCCAATTGCCAACTGCCACCTCCTTTCCCCATCTTTTCTTTGTGAAATACATTCCCTGTGGAATTACATCACAAACAGGGTGGAGCAAAAGTAGACATGCTCCTTTAGAATCCACTTTCTTTGTTCTGGACTCAAGTTTGCCGTCATCATTCACAATATCAGTAAAGAAGAACTTTACCTTTTATCTGTCTCCACTATTCTTTCCAGCTGCCAGCCTCAAATTAAACTGCCACTTCATTGTGTGTCATTACAAAGAGAGGAACTTGGGAAGTTTGGTCAAAGTTCACAAACCCATTTTTTTACAAAAGCTGGTTCTAGGGTTTTTCAATGCAGTGACATTGATCATTAGTTAACAGACATATAAGACCTTTTAACTGATTGACACATTAGTATTCCATGATTGAGTTAAACATTTCCAACTCTTTTCACAACAAATCAGTTCATTAGAGCCGAGTTGAGCCAGGGATCCAGCTATGACACAAACATGTCCATGTTTCAAAAATTCCCCTTCTTTTGGGTGCTTTTTATTCAAGGGTGCTAGAAAGAGTGTGAAAATATTGGTGGGGAAAGAGAGGAGGCGTTCCCTCTTTCCTTCTTGTAAGCAACTGGGCCAAAAACTTCCAGCTTTGATGTGGTGCATTGAAATAATGAAAATCTGCCACAGTACAGTGCAGCGAAACTGGGACCTTTGGCACAGGTGCTCTTTCAAATGGGCATCTGGGTGCACATCTGCATGCGTAGTCAAACAAGCATCCCATTTAGCCTCAGTACGATATGTGCCAGAATCTGTATCCAAACGCAGGGCACAGGGGAAAGGGAAGTCATGGTTCTGAGACAAAAGGGTGACAGTGCAGTGAGACAGGAATCTCATTGCTGTGTTGCCACGGCAACTGGGCATAGCTCCGTGTCTTTCTGCACTGTGCTGTGATGGGACTGCAATGAAAACACTCTCACACAGCAGTGCAGAAAGACAGTGAAGGTCATCTGTTTGCCTAAGCGACACATGGACACTTCCCTCACTTCTTAGTCTTGCTTTGTTTACAATGAGTTCTGGTTCTATGTAGCCAGGTCTGATTGGTTGCACTCCGAGGCCCCCAAGTAAAATAACTTCACACTGACATGTATTTTTGGTTTAAGTTATTGGGCTAAATTTAGGCCACAACTTTATTGATTACAGGAAAGTGAGTGGTATTGGCTTAGGCATTGGCAATGGACTATAACTGACTCCCACCTCTCTGGCAGGTAGTCTGGAAGGGCAAACACCAAACGAGGAGGCAACATTGATGAAGACCAACCAAAGATCACCCCTGGGTTCCTGTGGTCCTGGCATGGCCCTAGCCCCTCAACTGGACTTCGGACGAGATCCAGGACCCCCAGATTCCTTTACCAGAATACCCTTATTCATGGAGGGGCAGGTGATGGCTGCATCTTCCCTCCCACACACTTCACTAAGCCAATGCCTAACCACCAAACCTTACAAAGTTGTGATGATTGCTAAGGGGGTAGGCGAAAACCAAGTGGCCAGTGCCAATTTGCCAAGTGGACAAAACTCCTACCCGGACCCTGTTCCAAAACAGGCGACCGACCAACATCCGAAGCAAGGCCAATGCAGCAACCTATAAATAGGAACGGGAGGGTGGGTGTTCGGCAGCACAAAGCAAGTGCTGGCACTTTTAAACCCCCCCCCCCCCATCACACCACCTGCCTCGGATTGGCTCAAACGGCTTGGCATAATTGTGGGGCCATAATGACAGGCCTGGGATACGCCCAGCACCTGCCACCTAGGTGGTGTCTCAGGGGCCTGAGCACAACCAGGACCCTCATTAAGGAGGATCCCATATATGTAGTGACATGACACGATTCCTGATTGGCTTAGATCTCTCTGTCATCCAAGCCAATCAGGAATTATGCCTGTTTGTGGTGGAGTGGAGTTGCAGAATCATGAAGTTGCATAACCAATCAGACTTAGCTACACAGAGCCAGCACTCTGGGCAAACAAAATAGCAAAGAGTGTCTATTTAGGTTATTTAGGTTTTCAGGGAACTAGGAAGTTATTCCTTTTTAATGCAAGCATTTTCATAGATAAACATTAGACTCCGCATTGCAATAAATCAAATAGTGCAGTGGTCAGCGTTGTGCAACTTGTGTTTAATAGGCGACCTAAAGCAAACAAAATAAACTACACATGCAGATTGTTAGAATGTCACTGAAGAGCGTCTGTCCTGGTTGAGATTCATAATAAAATAATCATGAATCATTGGGGCTTTTTTGTTTAATGCAACTCTACAATACACATACATGACTGTGAAAACTGTGAGACGTTTCATAGAAGATTCCATATTGCCTGCTCCAAATTCTTTTTCTTCTTCCTAGACGTTCAACAGATTTTTTGAATTAATGAAGCCATTCTCAAATCCCCTGATGGATGTGAAGCAACTGGCTCCATTGAAAAACAAAATGAAACTTGACTACAGTAATTTATCTCTCATTGAATAAAACAGTTGTTTATTCATACCACACTGAAATAGTAGATAAATATTTCATGAATAGCTCTTGGAAAAGTCTTTTAGTTAGTTTTCAAGTCTTCTCATTTGTTAAACTTCTCGGAAATGTTTTCCAAGACAGTTAATGACAACTCCTATGCTCTAGGGATTACTGCTACACCTATATGATAGCTCCTATCTTCATTAAAGAGCTTTGCCTTTGTAATGGAAGAAAACAAGTCTGTCTTAACAGATACCTGCTGACGCCTTTGATAGAAACAAAAGGTTTTGCAGGAGGAAGCATGAAGAAATTTGAAACCCATCTACAGAGAAAATTCTGTGATTATCAATATAGAAGTAGCAGAAAAGAAGCATGAAATGAAATAGAAAGCTGTAAGGCAAGTACATCCACAAAAAGGGAAGTGTTAGAAAACATTACAGTCAACTTGAAAAACAGTAGTGCCACACAATCCATCCAAGTCTTACAGATGTTCATGGAGGATGAATGGTGAAATCCACACTGTAGGTTAAACACTGATTGGTAGGAATCAGATTGGATGCAAATGTGTATGGCAGTTTAGGGCTGAACTAGAGTCAGTGTCACATTTTTTATGTTGTATAGGTGATTTTTAAATATAAAAAATAGCTAAATGGTTAATAAATGTGGAGGAGGGGAAGATTAAGATCGGGGTGGTGGTGGAGAAGGGTGGCTTTAATCTTTTCCTCTGCCATAGTTTCATTCAAAACCAGCTCCCTCCCTGGATTGTACTCACATCTTCCATTGTGAAAAGTACATGTGGGGTTTGGGGGGTGAGGGCTAAATCTTTGGACAGCAGTCCAAGCCAGGAACCAGACAAACCAGGGATGATGAAGAAGAGGAGACTGAGGAACAAACCAGGACCAAGGAGAAAGTCAGGACTGAAGAGCAAAATGCAAAGTCACACAAAAATATATCACCAAGTGCAACTGCTCTGCAACAAGGAATATAAACAAGCAAACAAATAAATCACAGATGTAGTCTTTTTCTTTACAATCACTCGTGTATTTGATAGAAGCAACATCAACTCGTGAGTCAACACCCGGACGCTGTTTGGGTACATTAAGCATTTCTTCCACCAAAGGGGCTTAATCATCGAGCTGATAAGATAAATCAAGATTATAGTCAACATCTACTTCCATATGGAATGTTTGAATTACGGTGAGAAAACATCCAATATATACAATCTGTACAATGAAGACTGAACAGTATGCAATCCATAGCTTAGATAAATGGGCAAATCTATAAAAGTAGAAAAATGACAAAATTACTAAGGGAAGGACAGAACTGCCCACAAGTTCCCAGCTTCACCTTTAAATATGTGAGCCCTGTCTACATTCCCCAAGGAAGGCTAACACATAGAAGGCTGGAGAGCCTTTTTTTGTTTTTCCCTTGGGAGATATGCATATAGGGACAGACAAGTCATGTTCTATAGGTTTCCCATAAAAGTTATGGTGGCCCGGTATTAGTTCTACCTAACTTTTGCAATTAGATTAGTGATTTTGGCTTAAGTAAGACTCAGCTGAAACAGGAAACTCTTGTAGCCTTTTCTACCCAGAAGGATCTAGTGGACAGCCTGAGCAGGTGGATGGCATCAGTTCAGCTCGACAAAGGGATTCGCTCAAAAGGCTTTCCCCATAGTGGCTCATCACATGGGGAGAGCTGCACATAAGTTCATAAGGTTCTGGCTAGGGGGTCTGATTATAACTGGGGCTATTGCTGGATAGTCACAGTAGTGTGAGCTATTTATTTTTAAAAGTCAGGAAACACCAAACTATGTAACAAAGATCACATCTAGTTTGAGGTGAACATTCAGAACATTAGCAAAAACATGGTAAGTGCAGATTTGGAGTGTTGTTGGGAATGGAATGTAAAAAGTTGGGTAAAGGTGGATTGATTTTGGGGGGAAACTGTGTTTAGGGCTCTGGTAGTATTTAAATATAATTAAACAATAAATAATATGGGCCAGGAAACAATTTTACCCCCAGCTGTTGGGTTCAATCAAGCGAGGAGGGAAAATATCTATACAGTATCTGGAACCAGGAACATTTAATACAAATCTTCCAAATGGAGGATAATGTTCTGAAAGACAAATCCCTGGATAGCAGTTACACTAGTCCTTTATTGTATGTATGAAGGCGGGATGAAATATATTAGGAACTCGCAAGTCTTCAGCAATTTATTTCACTGTCGGAGGGGAGTTGGAAAACTTGCTGGAGATGAAGATGTAATGACAAAGGTGTTATACGTTACTTAATATATAGATATGAGTCTGCCATCAAGTTAGCGAGAAATCTTTTCGTTTGTCGAATTACAATTTACTGTAGTTATCTTGAACTATGTTATATTTGAAAATATACATTTGGAATAACAACAACGCTTTAAAAATATTATTACTATTTATTATTATTTTTATAGAAAACTCAGAAGTTCTGCTTGTCTTGTTTAACCTCCGTCAACTTCCAAATTTACCTAAAAGGTGAAATCTCATCACAAGCTTACGCTGCTGTGAACTGGAGGAATTAGGACCTGTGAGTTCTTTATATTCCCTATCTGTATCTATCTCTATAATCTTCTATGAGCTTTTAACCTTTCTGCCAGGAAAAGCCCAAGAGATGGGCAGGGAAGAACTTTGTTTAAATATCTCATCTAGTAATGCCTCCAGGCATTGGACTTGTGATCTTCAATCTGCAGGCATACAGCCATTTGCCCTTTTCCTATTACGCTTCATGCTCAGCCAAAACTGGGTACAAGTCAAAGAACTGGGTGTGGGATTTTGCCCTCCTGACCTACTGTCCCCAAACTTAAAATAGTTTGATCTGAGCGAAGTAGACAATGAGTGAAAGAGGAGACTGAAGACAGATTTGAGCTCCGGTGAAATCTCTAGGGATTTCATCTTGCCATGTCAATCAAATTATCTGCAAATAGGAAAGGATGGTCACAGGGGATTAGAGTTTAGCCATGGAAATTGCTTCTGAAGTCAGTACGATGAATATGGCTGCAAATAAAAGAACCGGAGCCCTCTGGGACTCAGTGAATTGAATGCATGTATGGAGAGGAATGAAATGTCTCTGGCCTAAGCTTCGATCCTAATTTAGGGTCCAGCTGAGATAACTGTTATAATGCGCTCACATATATTAATTAATTGTTGTAGATTTCTTGAACACCTTACAAACATTAATGAGGAAGAGTTTTCTTGTGGGTGAAAAAATGGATTATCTTCATTTTGCAAATTAGGAAACCAAAAAAACAACAAAGCATAACCAGTACATTAGTCAAGCCATGATCCTTAAAAGGATTTACAGTTTTAAGGTACCAAACAAATGATTGTCCTGAAATCATTACAGGAAAAAGTACATGAAAAAGAGACTCTAACTATAGCCTTATGGCAAGAATGGGGAAATTGTTGTGGGACTCCAACTGTCATCAGTCCCAGCCAGCATGACCAGAGGGGAGAGATACTCAGAACTGTAGTCCAACAAAACCTGGAGGGCCACAGATTCTCTATTTCTGTCCTACCATCACACCTGGTCCTTCACTTTTAAATGAGCATAGACATATCATTTTGGATTAGATAAGCAACTAGTACAAACAATCAAGTGAATTCTCCCCAACTATTTTTCCACCAAAAGCAGGTTGAGCTTTAGCAGATTGTCTATTTTGAATAGGGATTTAAATTTTGGAACTATAGAAGGAGAACACAGTCAACTAGTACTTTTCAGGTAGAGGAAAACCCCAAATTTGGGGGAAGACTATAATGTCTACAGTACTTAATCTCTTTTACAATCTGAGTTTACTTAACAACTTCAAGGACATGAAATGAATTGTATACAATTTATATATACTTTAGCTCAGAGCTTTTCAGACTTTTCATGTTGGTGACACACTTTTTAGATATGCATCATTTTGTGACACAGTAATTCAGTTTTACTAGCAAACTGGAGGTTAAACGAAACCCTTTCCAGCCCCAGGAGGAGCGCAGGAAACATTTGTGCAACACACCTACACACTGCAGCCGACACACTAACGTGTCACAACACACAGTTTGGAAAGCTTTGCTTTAGCCAATTGGTGTTTTTTTTTAAAAAAAACAGTAGTTTTTGGTATGTTCATAAAATGTAACTGTATAATGTCTTGCAAATATTAATTACTTATATACTCAGCATTACAGATGGAGCTCCTATCTATTGTACTCTAATGTACCTAAACATATTTTAGCCTTTGCCACTTGAGATCTAGCAATGTAAGTTGAAAGGGAAATAACATTACCCTAAGCAAAAGAAATATAATGTAAATCATAAAGCTCAGAAATGAAGCATCTTTATAACATAATTAAGCACCAGCAATAGATTTAGATGTTAAGTTAAACCATATAAGAACACTGAACTCTTCAATAGTATATCAAACACCCACAGTAAAATTAGCTAACTTGGATTTATTATTTCATCTCCCTCTATCCCATGTTTTGAAACTCAAGTTTACTTCTCTAATAAGAAGCAGTGCATGGAAGTTCTATAGCTTTTGATTCTGAACTTTTGATTTAGATGGGAAGTGTGCATGAATCCAAATATGCATTTTAAATATTTCACAATAGTTTATTTCTTGAGTGCATGTATATTGTCAAATATTCATCGGTCTGTATCCATGATGCAGAAGATGGGAAGAACCTTTTGCAAGCGAGAAGCAAGATGGAGAACAAGTTGCACTGTGTCTAACCCAGTCCTGAGAGTATAAAAAAATATTACTGGTTGTTGATATGGCCAATAGACTAGACTATCTATGTAGATCTATCAAGAAGACCCCAAAAGTATGTGGAACTAGGTAGAAGTGTTTCAGTAGAGTTTGATGGAACAGCTGTATCAGGGGCACCCAATGTGGTGTCCTTAAGATATTTAAGAATATATGTCTCCCATCATCCCTGATCAGTGGCCATGCTGGGTAAGGATGATAGGAATTGTAGTTCAAAACATCTGGAGGGCACCATGTTGACTATCACTGAGCTATGAATGAATGAAACTTTATTTGCATCAGCCACTGGCCATAGCAACAAAACAGCATTGTGATATACACAGAACAAAATAAAAAGTCATTTATATAAAACACAGTTTAGGGTCCTAAATCAGGAGTCAAACAGTGGCCCTTATTCTGATTGCCCCAGCTAAAAAACCCCCAGCTTGCAACCTTTGCTGTCACCTGCTCATCTTGATCTGTCAGGAGAAAAGACACTGTGTCAGTGGTTGGGTGACCCAGAATGGACAATAAAAGAGGGGTGATAATCTTGTTCCTCAGGTCTTTGTAAAGAGTGCACGCCAGGAGGGCATGAGCCACTGATACGGTGCTGTCATCTCTGCAGGGACATAAGTGTTTTTCGTGGGCCACTGAGCTATGTAAATATGACCATCCTTGAAGTCATAAACATCACTCAAGGCAGCAGTTTGAATAAAAGTGTTTGCTCCAGTAAGGACAGAGTCAGCTGGTTCTACTTCAGCAGGAAGAATTTACTGGAGCACTGGGACGCTTGTCCAAGTCACAGTGCCTGTTATGGGACACACTGTAAAATGGGGGCATTTGCCTTCCTTCTGTTTTACTTTACGGCATCGGAAGGGTGTGCAGTGAAACATAGGTATTGATTGGTACTTTAGTTATTCCAGCAAGGATTTAGCATGCTGACTGATGTAAAATAAGGTGCAATTGCTTGATATTGATTCAGACCTACATCAATTGGTAATGCCAAATCCTTGACACTATCCCAAGTTATAGCCATCCTTAATCATTCTGTGGAATATTTCTCTTCCCTCTACAATTACAGCACTTTAAAAAGTTTTAAAGTTTGAGAAATACATTCTGCCAGCTGTTTTTATATTCCTTTCCCACTCACATTTTTATCGTTTGTCCTATTACACACATAAAAGGGAATATATGTGGGCAATTCTCTGAAAATGAAACTATTATTGTCAGGAAACGACAAATATTATAAGACACACCAAATATAGTAATTGTTATTCTTTTAATAATAATACTACCATAATCATTTCTACTGCACTTGTATCCTGGCCTTTCTCAAGGATTTCCACTTAGTCACTGTGGCTTTTCTGACTCTCCTCCTCCAAATACCACCAAATTGGCTGGGGGGGGGGAGGCAAGAGAACCCCTAGAACAGTGTGAAGAGGAGAGGTGGGTTTGTGCCATCTGGAAAACTGAAATGCTTGTACTAATGGAATGATCAACTTAGTACAACATTGAATTCCTCCCCGTTTGTCTTCATTTAAGTTTCTATCATTCCTTGGTTGAATTCTTGGCTCCCGCTCTAGTTTTCTGCTTGATTTCTCTCCCAAGGGTTACTGCACTTTTTATAACACCAGCATTTGCTAGGTAAACACATGACATGTGAAGGGAAGATACTCCAATAGGGTCAGGAACACATGATGGCAAGCCACTATTGGACAAGGTTCCTTGGCCTTTGTTTAATGTTTTGAAATGTTTGTCTGCCTTTAGGTTTACTGTGGCAGAAAGTGTCAAGATACTGGGGTAGCTGGTCTGTCATGTACAGTGGTACCTCGGGTTACATACGCTTCAGGTTACATATGCTTCAGGTTACAGACTCTGTTAACCCAGAAATAGTGCTTCAGGTTAAGAACTTTGCTTCAGGATGAGAACAGAAATCATGCTCTGGCGGCGCGGCAGCAGCAGGAGGCCCCATTAGCTAAAGTGGTGCTTCAGGTTAAGAACAGTTTCAGGTTAAGTACGGACCTCTGGAACGAATCAAGTACTTAACGCAAGGTACCACTGTATATACAACAGCTCTTATGTTCTCCTTCTGCCCAAGAAAGCAAAGTCTATTGGGGGAAGATGGTAGCCAAGGAAGAGAGCAGGAACTGGCAGGGTAGTCAAAGTTCAGGACTTGGAGCACTAATCTAGCAAAATATATCTGCAATCCAGAGGCAGCCAACAAACAAAGGCACTGAGACACAGAGCTTTCAACACAGAACTTTGGATTATTATATCTTATTTCTATACTGGATCACAAGGCAGTTTACAATATAAAAACAAAAAAACACACAACATAGTAGTAAAGAAAAACAATACTCCCCCATACTTTAAAGGGCATAGATACCTCCCACACTGTTCTGGGTGAACTTACAACTCTCCAGGGCAAATTTTCAGGGGATATGGGGGAAGGAGGAATTGATGAAAATTGCCCACTCCTCCCTTCAGTAGGAGTGTTCACTGTTTTGAGTTTTCTTCTTAGGAACTCTGGAGTCATACTTCAGGCTATGTTATGTCTTATGACATGTGGAATGCTTAGAAAACGGTAAGTGCTTTATAAGGCAATAATAATAATAATAATAATAATAATAATAATAATAATAATAATGAAAATACTTGCCATAGTACATGCACAAAACAATGGGTCTACCACTATAGCAGAGGGCAGCAGGGTCTTGGTTTCTTGTTGCAACCTGTTTTAAGGTGGGATGTAGAATCATAGAATTGTAGAGTTGCAAGGGACCCCCAAGAGTTATCTAGTTCAACCCCCTATAATGCAGGTAAAGGGCAGAGCAATGGGAGCTCACCTCATCATGCAGATTCATACTGCCTACATTCTGATGGCAAGCCCAGGATGCTGGTTTAGACCACAGTGCCACCCGCTTCCCTATCGGTTCGAATCCACATTTCGGGGTGAGCTCCTATTTTTCTGTCCCAGCTTCTGCCAACCTAGCAGTTTGAAAATATACCAGCATGAGTAGATAAATAAGTACCGCTGTGGTGGGAAGGTAAACAGTGTATCTGTGTGCTTTGGCTTCCATCACAGTGTCCCGTTGCTCCAGAAGCAGTTTAGTCATGCTGCCCACATAACCTGGAAAGTTGTCTGTGGACAAACACTGGCTCCCTTGACCTGAAGCAAGATGAGTGCTGCACTCCATAGTCACCTTTGACTGGATGTAACCATCTAGGGGTCCTTTACGTTTACCTACTTCACCTGAAGGTTAGTCCACCATTGTCAAAGAGCTCTTATTGTAGAAATTTATTCCTAATGTTTTGTCAGAATCTTCTTTCTTGAATCCCTTTGCTTGGATCCTACTCTTAGGAGCAGCAGTTGAAAACAAGCCTGCACCATCTTTCAAGTGACAGCTCTTCATTTATTTGAAAGCGGCTATCATATCACCTCTCAGTCTCTTCTTCTTCAGGCTAAACACTAGAATGGGTACCTGAGGCTCCATAATAGGTGGAAATCAAAACTGAAAGTTGTGAAATCTCCATAGTGCTTTGAAAGAGTAGGGAGAGGGCATAATATATCTGGCTTGTATCAAAGGATATGAGTTGGAGTAGCTAGCCCTGGAATCACTTCTAAGTCTCAAAATCAGAAGGAGGAAATATCAATTGCCACATTCCTTGGACTCAAATGTGCCAGAGTTTTACCCTTGAGGTTCTGATTTCCTCTCAGAAGAAGAACTCAATCCTTTGAAGGAATTTTTCTAATCCTTCTTATGATGGACTCTTCCCTTTGGTACTGAATGTTGTGATTACTTTATGAAGTTAAGCGCATCTGTCAAAAAGTATCCAGGCCAATCTTACTTGGATACAAGTAATCTCTGAAACCACTGAGATTAATTAATAAAATTTGATTTGCTGCAAAAAGAAAAAAGGAATATTAAAATTGGTTAGCAGAGAGAGTTAAAGAGAACATCACTATGGCTAAATGTTTACAGCATAACTCTATCCATGTTGGCGATTAATTCCGTTGTATATAATTATACTAACTGGTAAATCTGTTTAAGAACACAGCTTTAGGCTGCAATCTTGTATCCATTCACCAAGGAGAAAGCTCCATTGAACTCAGTGAGATTTTCTTCTGAATAAACACGTGCTACTGGACTGAAATCCTTTACTTACCTGTGAGCAAACCCCACTGAATTGGATTTACCTTGGAATACTCTTGCACGCGATTGCACTATTAATCTTTCAGAAATACCAGTTGGTTCTGTAAGTTTAAGGGTGAGCAGATTTCCTCTTTACATGGCTAATTATCTTAGTTCACAGATAATTGCATAACCTAAGGCATGATATGCAAATAGAACGGTGTAGCCTGCACTGTGCTCCACACAATGGCACTTGACAACATTTATGCAAATGTGTATTTTAATCTGTACTGAGAGACAACTGGGTATGTATGTCTTGATACTAAGTAGGAATGCTGAGGTTTGTATCACCCTGGTTAGATGCTCATAAATATCATATCGTATCATATCATATCATATCATATCATATCATATCATATCAATCATCATAACATAGCCATCGTTTTGAATTTCTAACTCATCCTTCCTCCCCAAGGAGTCCAAGATGGCAAATAACCAAGCACTAAAACAATTAAAATGAAATGAGAACCCATAGACATAAAAATCCATAGACATTAACTTGTTTCTCCATGTTTCCACATCCATGTGTATCAGTCTGCTTATTCAAGTGAAGTTGCCCTTGTTTTGGTGAGAGAAAAGAAGCGCTGACTCTTTTCCCAATGAGCCATAATCTTTGGTTTAAATGTAAGCAGGCAGGCGAGCGAGGAATCTATTTCCTTTGACAGCCTAAAATATCCAGGATTGGGTCTTTCCCCAATTTGGACATCAAACTATTTTTTCACTTACTGTGCCTTGAACCATTTACCCTCTACATTGGTTCTAATTACATTCATCAATTGTGATGCATGTTTAATTGGATTTTAATAGGAGTGTAACTCCTTGTTTAGCAGCAAGTTTAACAGGAGTGTAATTTATTGTTGATAAGGAACCGGGCCCCTGTTCCACCTACTAAATAAGTAGTGGAGCTGCATTTAAAAGCCATCACCAGAATGACTTTCTTCTTAGAATACAAATAGCTCTCAAGTAGAAGAACATGCCGTGCATGTTTAACAGTGAGGAAGGAGCAGGTAGATCTGTATTTGGTGCTGCTGCCCCTCATCTTTTCTCCTGCAGGAAATATTGCAAGCTACTTTATATGACCATGCTATATTAGATATAGAACATATACATAAATCATATTTATACTACAAATGAATGGTCATATATGAGAAAATGGAATACATAAGGCAGTTCCCCGCTGATCGCAAGATGTACTCGTTTACAAACTGAGGCTTATAAACCTAAATCAGACAATCACTCTCATAAAAAAGGTAAAGGATCCCTGAAAGGTTAAGTCCAGTCAAAGGTGACGATGGTGTTGCAGCGCTCATCTCACTTTCAAGCCGAGGGAGCTGGCGTTTGTCCACAGACAGCTTTCCCGGGTCATGTGGCCAGCAGGACTAAATCGCTTCTGGCACAATGGGACAACATGATGGAAATCGGAGCGCAAGGAAACACTGGTTACCTTTCCGCTTCGGTGGTACCTATTTATCTACTTGCACTGGCATGCTTTCGAACTTCTAGGTTGGCAAGAGCTGGGACAGAGCAACGGGAGCTCACCCTGTCATGGGGATTTGAATCACCAACTTTCTGACCAGTAAGCCCAAGAGGCTCAGTGGTTTAGACCACAGCGCCACCTGCATCCCTCACTCTCATAACCACTCTCATAATCTAAGTAAGGAATAGGCAATATAAGATCTGCAAGCTGTATCTTGCTCATCCATAATGGCTGGTCCAGTGATCAGGTACCACATGATGGCACCACAGAGTTAAGAGGACAAGTTTTGGTGAAATGGATATGTAGAGCATTATCTGCTGGATGCATTGGCTTCTATTATTGTGACTACAGCTCACCCTTGTACATGGTTCATTGAACACTGTAGGATTATTATTTATTTACTTAAGATTTTTATTTATTAGGTATACATGCCACAATTCATTTAATGATAACAGGGCAGTTTACAGTATAAACATGCCTTCAGTTGAAAAATGGTCAGAATCTGACATTATTATTATTATTATTATTATTATTATTATTATTCCTCCCAAAGGACCGCAGGACAGCAAACACAGAAATGATAAAACAGTGATAGAACATCTAATGCAGAATCCAGAAACATTTTATTTATTTATTTTAAATAATAATAAAACACACACACAAGTTGCAACACTGATGGCTTCAGGAAGTGAAAGAAGGGAGAAAGACTCTACTACCTCATTTCATCCCCAGTTTGGCAAATAAATACACAACGTGTAAGCCTACAAGCAAACGACAAATTCACTATAAATGCAAAGTTTTAAAAGTGGCATTGTGAATTTCTTCAGTCAAGCTCACCCTCTGAATTGGATAATGGTGCAGTGGGTCAGTGTGGCTGGCTGTTAACCAGAAGGTTGCTGGTTCAAGCCCACCAAGGGATGGCTGTGGGCAGAATTCCAACTCTACAATGATTCTATGATCCAGGCCATTTTCATTTGGAAATAGTTCACACATACCAAGACTATTAGCATCTTCATCCAAATGAAGTTCCGCTATCTTGTACTTTGAATGTGGAGCTTTGTTTTATATTTATCATCACCTTATAAAATATCACCATATTATAAAATACTAATGTGGCTGACCACTTAAAGCATTGCAGAGGCAAAAGAGGGGAGGGGAATTTTCAAGAGATGCCCGAAAGTAATAAGCGATAATTCCTGCCAAATCTGTCTTGGAAGAGTGTTCCACAGCATGGGACTGGTGGCACTAAATGCTTAGCTTCTGGTTGTGGTCATTTGGGCCTCTGTCATGCAGCAGAGAACTAACAGTACTTTTGCAGATGATCTCAGTGATTAAGTTGGGATATAAGGGCTCAGTGCTCCTTATGAAATCCTGGATCTAAGTTGCTCACTTTTGTAACAGGTATATGTGAAGTTCCAGTGATGCTCAACTGCCTTATCTGGGAGCATCCAAAACCTCAGGGAATGCTATGGCTTCCATTAAATCAGATCCTTCTGACTAGCCTCTCAACATTAAGACAGAATGGTCTGGCCCTGACAGGAACCATGATTTAGGGAGCGCAACCCTGGGGGCTGACTACCTACGCAACACCACTCTTGAGGTGTATGGATTCTGCTAAAAAACCACCACCACCAAATCTGTAAGATCAAGTCTGCTGCTAGAATCCTCCAGATAATCTGAAAATAAGTAGCAAGTATATTCTTCAAGAGAGTTGAACATACTTTTCTAAGCACTGGTAGTGCTGCATCATCCAGACAAAATCTATATTATCCAGCTCATTTAGTTCAGTGAACTTTGCCTGCTGATCTCTTTTCATTGGGATTTGGCATGCTGTTTTCAATAGAAATAAACAGTATTTCTGAATGAAACCAACAGTGATTTTCTAGTGCTTAAGCAATTATCTCTGGGGTATCCCATTTTTAAAAAAGAAAAGAAAAACCACACAGACAAACACAAATCCAGTAATAACCCTTTCTTATTATAAAATTGTCTTGTTTTCTGCTTCTGAGCTGCTTTGCTAAACTGCTTAGAATTAAATTAGACACTAACTGGTGATTAAAACGTGACCCCTTTTGCTAAGCAGAAAATCTTTCTCATGTTGTAGCTATGAATGTGCCAAATGAAAGCAGAGGCTGTAAACAAACTACAAATGGAAACTACAAGCCATAGACACCGGTTAGCTGTGTCGCAGAAGCTCCCTGGAGTTATGAAGGGCATCGGAGAATGGTCTCAAACATCTTTTCCCCTTGTAATCTCTCAGTGAATCATCGAAAGGTTGGTTCTTGCTCTTTGGAAGCTGAAGTCAAACATTTAGAGACTCCTCCCCTCAGACTTTCACCTGTCTCCTCTAAAGTAGGAAACAACCCTCTTCTGTTCCAGGCTGTCTGTCCCTATGGATACATTTCCAACCATCCTTATTCAACTTCAAAGGTAACAGCTTTTGTATGTGATCCTATAATGAAGATAGGTAAAGGTAAAGGGACCCCTGACTGTTAAGTCCAGTTGTGGATGACTCTGGGGTTGCGTAGCTCACTTTATTGGCCAAGGGAGCCAGCGTACAGCTTCCAGGTCATGTGGCCAGTATGACTAAGCCACTTCTGGCAAACCAGAGGAGCGCATGGAAACGCCGTTTACCTTCCTGCCGGAGCAGTACCTATTTATCTACTTGCACTTTGACGTGCTTTCGAACTTCTAGGTTGGCAGGAGCTGGGACCGAACAACGGGAGTTCACCCCGTTGTGGGGATTCGAACCGCCGACCTTCCGATCGGCAAGCCATAGGCTCAGTGGTTTAGACCACAGCACCATTTGTGTCACTTATAATAATGAACATAGGCCATACCAATAAGTGGTTTTTGCATGCCTTCCAACATTTCTCCGGTGAAAATAGGAATATCCTATTCCCCCACATTTGTTCTCACCGCAAAAATAGACATCATATATATATCTATACAGGTCACCTTAAGTGAATTGAAACCTCTCCTCCAAACCTACCTCACAGGATTGTTGTAAAGAAAAAAAAGTGTGCAAGGGAAGGGATGAAATAGTGGTTTAAAATGAAGTTTGGGCAGAGACAGTCTACACCAAAGCACTACAAATGCCTGACTGGCCAAAAAGGATGGGGAAAGAATGAGTATAAACCTACAAATGATTAGCCCACCACCTTCAAGTTTCTTCAGGCAAATACCATAGGGGAAAGTAGCTTATAAATACACATTATTATAAATCAGTATTACAAATTATAAAAAATAAATTAACTGTGGTGTGTGTGTGTGTGAACATTTAACATTTCTTTTAAAAATATATGTTACCAACTTCTCAGGAGCTAGATTTTTCAGGATGAGAACTGCTAGCTGCCTTGCCAAATGTAAATCTGGAAACAGGGCAATTTGGCGATAACCAAGACAAGGCACATTATGGAATATGCTAAAGAGAAAAGACTGGAAAGCTGGTGGCCTTGCAGATGCCTTTGCTGTTATATACCAAGATAAAATGACAGGATAAAACAGGACTTTACTAATATAACATGGCATTGCCTGATAGAAAAGGTAATGACTAGGAATTTTTAAAGAAAGTTTCATTACAGATATATTTTAATCACCTTAGTTGTGTGTAACTGCGGGTGCAGAAATTTAATCTTCACAACCTCTCTCTTACTGCTTTCCTCCCCTATTTGAGTTTTACTGTTTCTTCAGTGATGTATTGGGAAAACACCTCCTTCTAACAGCTGCAGAACTTACTTAAAAAGGGGGAGAGTTCAGAACTTATTTGCAGTTCTTTGGAACATATTGTCCAAGGGTCTGAGCTTGTGAAGTTTGAGAATTCCGAGACAAATTCTGCTTGTGTTGCAAACTCCTTTTATTTATTTATTTTCCTTGAAATGCAGGAGGCGGCATTTGTGAATCCTATCAAAGCCAGAAGACCACAAAACCAACTCCACAGAAGTCGTGAAAAGCACAACAGAAGTACACACTGCTCTCTCTTATTCTTCTCCTTCTTTTAAATATTTCATGGTACTCCAGAAACAGTTTGCAGGGTGGGGTGGAACCACTATGCGAGCTTCGCTGTTAGTGGGCTGCTTTTGCTTACCCAGAAGGAGTGGGGGGGGGGGGGACAAGGCTGCAGGGAGGTTGGTGCAGTGCAAGCACACTTATGGGGACAATCTGGCATTCCTGTTCCTGTCTGTGTGTTTGCACTACCCTGACCCCCCTGCCACCTCACCCCTCCCACCTCTCCCTCTTAGCAGATAGAGGCCCACTTGCTAGGAAGCTAGCCTGGCCTTTCCACTCCACCCAATGAGAACCTTGAAGAGACAGAGGTGTTATTGGGTTCCAAGTTCTGAAGTCTAGGAGGTGGGAAGACAGCTTGTTCCACAGGGCATTGTGCTCCCCTGGAAGGAGCAGGTTCCTAGTTTGGGAACACTCCTGGATCCAACAATGTCACTTGAAGTCCAGGTGGCCTTTCTGTGGCTAGAAGCGTAACTCTGGCTGGCTCACCAGATATGGCACATTTTGGATAGAGATGACTTAGCCACTGTACTCGGTGCTCTGCTAACTTCCACGCTGGATTATTGCAATGCTCTCTATGCGATGTTGCCCTTAAGGAAAACTCAAAAATTTCAACTGCTTCAAGATTCAGCAACCAGATACTTTTAGAAAGTGTGTCCTCTCCAAAAGAGGGTACGTGTTGCGGTAAGACCTGGAGACTGACCTCTTGGTTGTGGGTGGGTATATTGGACAGTCACAACACCCGATTGGTAGGTCCCTCATTGCTGGTTTTAATCTGGCCAATGGGGAGCTGTCTAAACAGGCCAAGGGACCTATATATACCTATGCACATGACCCAGAGCTTCCTTTTTCAGGTGTTCATCGGAACACCCTCCCACCTCTCCCTATATTTAGGGCATTTTGTGATTGACCTTGCTATGCCGTAGTCTGTCGTCTGCTGTTGGGACAGGGGCATTTCCCCCACTTAGCTGATTGGCTGTTGCCATTTGCTGCGTAGCAAATTTTCACAACTTGGAAGGTTGTGGATAGGCACTGGTTCAGGTGATAGGGATGGGAGAATGGTCTTGCCATTCCTATGTGAAGGGTATTCCGTTAAAGGAATCCAGGGACTCAATTTGGTTTGGTTAACCCTTGAGAGGGGGTTGTGCCTGTGCCCGAGTCCAGGGGAGCATCTAGGGGAGTGGACATAATCCATTCCTGGGCTTTCTACCTACCTCAGGTGCTCACCCTTGGCTGACCTATGATAGGGTCAGCGCTACCTGCAAGGGTGCAGGGAGCTAGTAGAACCAGAGCCTATGCAACCAGTCACTTTCTGTAATCAATAAAGTTGTGGCCTAAATTCTGCCCAAAACCAAAACTAAAATTTGAGTCAAATGTATGTTTATTTAGGGGGGAGGTCTCTGGGTCTGAACACACAACTCATGCAACCCCTGTTTTAAAACAGCTACATTTTGGATTACAAACACGTCAAACCCGGAAGTGCGTGTCCCGGTTTGTGAACTTTTTTTTTGGATTACAACCCTTTTTTTTTGTATTACAGACAAAAATAAAATAAAATTGGAGGCCCCATTGGCGAAAGCGTGCCTTGGATTACAACCTGTTTTGGTTTACGAACGGACCTCCAGAACGGATTATGGTTGTAAACCAAGGTACCACGGTATTCTTATAAACAAATAAATGAGTCCTTTCTGCCTTGCTTAACAACCACAGCAGTTCTGTTTGAATGGGTGAAGGGTCAAACAAGAAAAGGCAGGACAAGTCCCGCCCTCTCAGCAACCAGGAAATCTAGATCAGGGATCTAAAGATTAGCATTAGTTCTCTTCAGGCATTACTCTGAATCAATTAATCAGGATTTCCATGTTCTGTGCTGGAAACTTACGCTCAAGGAAGGCAGCCTCTTTCAGATTCATGCCTATTACTCATTGGCTGGGCCTCACTTTGTACATTCTCATCTCAAATTGAATGCTTGAACAAGGCTCATGTTAATCTCTAGATCCCTGATTTTAAATTTAAAAAACCACCCATACAAACATTAATTTCACCTGCAATATATTTATAGAACTGATTACACTGATTGCTCCATTTGTTTCCTCTGAAGGGTCTACATTTATCACGATTAAAAGTTGATTACCGTACTTTTGATTTGTATTCCATTTTATTTATTTTTTTAGAACAGCATTGCAAATCTCTAGATTATATATCAGCGCATGTATAGAGACAGTCCTCTTTCGTCGTTGTTGTTGTTTTTAAAAGGGGGTCATTTAAGCACATGAAGGATTTTTCAGATCAAAAGCATGTGCTTCTATAAAGCTTAGTGGTAATTTTTCTACACACAATTCCATTAGGCTTACAGAAAACATCTCCAGAGAATACCTTGAAAATCCATGGCATTCCATTTAATAAAATGATGTTGCAACGAAATGCTAATGTTATTTCTTTATTACTGCACCGATAATTACCCTAGTATTGTGCAGAAAATAGACTCCTCAGACCTACAGACACCAGGAACCTGTCTCAAAACTAGGATTGACAACCAAACAATGCGGGCGGGGGACATGGCTTGGTTTCATTTCTTTTTTTCCTTGTGATCCACTAACAAAACCTCTCCTCCCTCTAACTGCTTCAGTTCCTTGGTCATTTCTTTAATGCTGCGATTTTAAGCAAACAGACAGATTTGCATTGCTTCCAGAAACACACCAAAATATCAGATTCTACCTTCATCTCAGTGCCCCTGAAATTGTGTGTTTTTTAAAAAAAAATATATATTAAATTTTAAAGTTTTATGTTCACCACAATAGCATTATTTCAAAGAAAAAGAAAAATACTGTTCCCACACTCGCCCCCCCCCCCGACTTCCCTCAACTTCCTTCTCTGGTTCTTTACACGTTAACGTCTCCTGCTTGTTTTGTTGTACCTTAATATTACAATCTTTTAGTTAAATTTTATCATATTCTCCTCATTTGTATACCATAGTTGTTTTCAAATTACCTCTTACATTTTATTGTTTTCCTGTTATTACCTCTTAATCTCTCTATTTTATTGATTGTAAGTGTTTACTGAAACCCTGCTAGTGAGTCCACTTCCTTGCAATATTTCTGTAAATATGACATAAATGGTTCCCAATCTTTTTTGAAATCTCTATTGCCTTTGTCTCTAAGTTTTCCAGTTAGCCTCGCCATTTCAGCATACTCTATCAATTTTTCTTGCCATTCTTCTTTAGTTGGTATCTTGTCATCCTTCCTTTTTTGGGCTAGTAGTACCCTAGCCAGTGTTGTAGCATACATGAATAGTTTTCTGTACTTTTTTGGCAAGTCATCGCCCCTTAAATCGTTAATGGATTAGCATAGTCAATCCTGGCATGACACATAGAATGATAGAATCTTAGAGCTGGAAGGGACGCAAGGGTAATTTAGTCCAACCCCCTCCCCCTGTAATGAACGAATCTCAGCTAAAGCATCTATGACAGATGGCCATCCAACCTCTGCTTAAAAACCTCCAAGGAAGGAGAGTCTCCCACCTCTTGTGGGAGTCCAAGGCCCAATACATATAGGCCCCACCAACATTTGTCCGATGAAAATAGGCATGTCCTATTCCATAATAACAATATCAGCAACAATATTTTTATTATTTATACCCCGCCCAGCTGACTGGGTTGCCCCAACCATTCTATGCAGCTTCCAACATATATAAAAACATATTCAACCATTAAATATTTTTTTAAAAAAACCACTTTTCCCATACAGGGCTGCCTTCCAATGTCTTCTAAAGGTTGAATACAGTGGTATCTTGGTTTACGAACTTAATCCATTCCGAAAGTCCATTCTTAAACCAAAGCCCTTCTTAAACTGAGGCACGCTTTTCCTAATGAGGACTCCTGCCGCCGGTGCCCTTCCACTGCTTGGCTTCCGTTTGTAGACCTAGGTAAAGTTTGCTAACTGGGACACTACTTCCGGTTTTGTGGAGTTCATATACTGAATAGTTCATAAACAGGGCTGTTCTTAAACCAAGGTACCACTGTACTTACTTCTATCCTTGGCTCAAGGGTCCCATAACTCCTTACCCTCCAACATTTATCTGATGAAAATAGGGACGTCCTAAGGAAAAGTGGTCAGCATCTTAAAAAGTAGAGACATCACCTTGCCAAGATAGGTTCGTATAGTAAAAGCTATGGTTTTCCCAGTAGTGATGTATGGAAGTGAAAGCTGGACCATAAAGAAGGCTGATCGCCGAAGAATTGATGCTTTTGAATTATGGTGCTGGAGGAGACTCTTGAGAGTCCCATGGACTGCAAGAAGATCAAACCTCTCCATTCTGAAGGAAATCAGCCCTGAGTGCTCACTGGAAGGACAGATCATGAAGCTGAGGCTCCAATACTTTGGCCACCTCATGAGAAGAGAAGACTCCCTGGAAAAGACCCTGATGTTGGGAAAGATGGAGGGCACAAGGAGAAGGGGATGACAGAGGACGAGATGGTTGGATAGTGTTCTCGAAGCTACCAGCATGAGTTTGACCAAACTGTGGGAGGCAGTGGAAGATAGGAGTGCCTGGCGTGCTCTGGTCCATGGGGTCACGAAGAGTCGGAGACGGCTAAACGACTAAACAACAACAAAGGAAAAGTGGGATATTCCGGAAAATAGGGACACTTGGAGTTTCTGGTGTTGTTGTTGTTGTTTGTTTGTTTTGTGCTCCCTCAGCCACCCACACTACCTGAAATCTGACACTGCTTGAGAGACCACATTATCCCTTATTCATCCAGTAGATATCTGCGGTCAAGATTTACCGCAAGTTCCAAAGATCTCAGAAGCCTTCTCCACAGTATCTTGGAGCAGGTCTTTTAGTGTGGCTGCCCCTGTTCTATGGAATAGCATTCTTGCCAAGATATTTATAACAGGTGCTCACTATCTGAACTTTCTGGAAACAATGCAAGTTATTTTTGTTAGAGTTTCCCAGCTGGATAAATGGTCTTTTCTGCAAGACTCTGCTTTGCTAGGGTTCTAGTCTTGTTTCAAAAAGTATTTGCTGCTTTTGTGTTTTAAACTGTTTTTAATTGTCAATCGCCTCGAGTTGCTTGTTTAGAAAGCAATTTATAAATCATCATCATCAACAACATAAATCCTACCAAAGATCAATAATAATTTCATACTTCAAGCACATGGAGAAAAACCATATGCCTTTCACAGACCTGGCAGGCAGCTTAATAGGTTCTCCAATTTGAAGTTTTGAAGGTGTTTTTTTACTTTAAAAAATCCTTTTTATCATGCACGTTTCTCCAGAAGCAGCAGCTGAATTTTGCTTATTTATTAATAGTGTCTTTATGGGGAAGACAGCCTGTTTCCCAGCAATAAACTGCATGTTAACAGATCATTTCTGACTAGCAGCCTGGTGCTCAAGTACCCATTTTTGTAGCAAGCAGAGCATATAATTACTACATCTTTGGTCCCCTTAATTGGCCAAAGAGGCAACAGCTGCCATTTTTGCCTTAATCAAAATATATGCTTCAAAAATGCATGCACAGAAATCATAGGTAAAGTAGTAGGAACAGTAATATTATTACCACTTCACTTCAATATACATGCTTGGCTTTTTCTTCCATCCGCCCCATGCCAGCTCCATCACTCTCCGTTTATTGGATCTGCCACAGAAACTTGTCTGGCTATTGATCCTGCAGAGTGTGCCAGTTTAGTATTGCAAGGTCACTCATAATTGCATCTCGGCTGCTTTTCCCTCCCTTCTTCCACCCCTTATTTTTTTCCAATTCCTCAACCTGCTCACTTTCGCAAGGCAAACAGCTCTGGAAAGCAGCTACACTGGCACACTGAGAACTGGAATCCAACCAGTAATAAAAGCATTTTCATCTTTGAATTGGGCTGGGGAACGGGGGGGGGGGGGGAATGGTGGAAGGATTTAAAACTCATTTTGTAGGCCTGGTTTCGTTTGCAGATGATGGCGGTATGGCAGGCGTCGCAGACCATTCTGCTCAGAGGTAATTTGCTTGAAAGTGGTAAACTGTGGATGTGTGCAGGCAGACAGACACACACACACAGCCCAGCATGTTGCAGCAGCTTTTAACAAACCCTTGGGGAGTTTGCAGTGTCAAAGCTGCGAGCTTCTTTTTTTTGTTACCAACAGGGATGGCATTTGCAGTTCTATGCCCTCTGGTCACATTTACACCTAAATAACAGAGTCAGACATTATGCCTTTTCTCGTTTCCTCTTCACAGAGTACAATAACCTTAGCACAGAGGGAGCAGCAGCGACATTTTCTTCCTTTACCCTCCAGTTACAACTCGGGTCAGGCGAGACAGCAAGCAGCAGCCAAATCCCAGCAGAATAATAACACAATGGCACTGATCTTCTCACTTGATTTACATCTTTGAACAGAGCAAAAGGAGGCAGAATTAAAGCAGGGCTCTCATTTACCCAGCTGCAAATTGCATTCAAGGATCCAAGATGTTCTGATTCCAAGAGAGCTACTGCTTATTATTTGGCTTCAATTCAAGACAGATACATACCTATTTATTTATTTCTATGCAGGCCTTCCAGAGAAGATCACTGCAGTCAACAGGAATTCTCACTTTTCTTGAGCCCTGTGCCACAAGTTTGCTAAGTCAATGTAGACAAACTAAAAACGAGTCAACATGGTGAATAGCTTGTATGTTGGAACTGTCCCTAGGCTGTAGCATTACAGGCTTCAGCTGCAGAAGTGTCCAATTGCTTCCTCATAATATACATATAATCAGTGCTATTTTTTCTAGAAAAAGAGGTTATGGAACTCACCATTAACACCTCTCCTTGTTCTCTTATAATGGCAATGGCACCCACCTGAGAGGTGCAGGAATGGAGTTCTGGTGAGTTCCAGCTAAAATAATCTTCCACACAGAGGACTACATATCAGTGTAATATAATCAAAAGTTGCCAGATGCACAGAAGTTTGTTCAACTTTTCAGAAGTTCCATGGGGGGGGGGGAGCCACAGATACTTCCCACCCCCCAACCTGACAGTTTGTAAACTTGGCACACTTGTGAGAGCTGCTCATTAGCTGTCCAAGCAATACTTCCTTTGCAAAACTTACCATTTTGAAGTAGATGGGCTTGGCTTCTAGGTGTGAAAGTTCATGTACCAGCAAGGACAGGTGGGAAAAGCTTTTATTTATGGTAAAGGACTCCTCTTTGAAGCTCGGAGGCTCAAAAAACTTGGTGAGGTCGAGGCCCAGATAAGGCCTCTTTTGTCATAGAATTGTAGAATACGTCAGTATATATTTCTTACAAGAAATGGTAAGAGCGTATTTCCTTTCCTTGCAAATAGTGAAGCCAGTCTATGGTGAAGTTAGATAATTTTAGACTCTGGACAGTTTCAGACCCTCCAAGTGTGTCCCTGATTTAGATAAGTCATCCTGGTTTCTGATTTGATCCCACAATGTCCCACTTTTCCTTAGGATGTCCCTGTTTACATTGGAGAAATGTTGGAGGGTATTCAGTATCCAGCTAACTCATTCAGTCCTTTGTGGAAGCAGAAAATTCTTCCATGGATGGAATGAATTAGCTGGATACCACCCACTTATCCTACAGGCCTCTCCCCATTAGATGGTAATATGATTACTGTGATGGGCTGGGATTCGGACTTGGAGGCTGAACCTGAGGAATCCCAGCCTGCACAGGATTCCCCACCTCCAGAACCAGCTGAGCTGGGGCTGGGGCTTAAGCCTGAAAGGTCCTCACCAGGGCTGAATCCTCAGGTGCAGGCACCAGCTGAGTCTGCTCTGGCTCTGGGGTGATGGAGGACCCATTGCCTGCAGGTGCTCCACTCTCAGCCCCGTCAGGGGAGGCTGAGGTTGCCTCTGGGTCCGGTAACCCTCCAGCCCCTCCTGAGCTGCAGAGGCTCAGGGCAGAGAGGTGGAGGGAACTAAGTTCCCACAGGAGGAGTGCTTGCCTCCAGGCCAGGAGAGGCGAGTCACCTGTGGACCGAGGCCGCCCTATGCCTCGGGGCAGATAAAAACCAGCCAGCCCCAGTCCCCAGTTGTGGGAGCAACATTGTTGGTAGCCAGTTCTGCACCCTGTCCTGCCAGATCTCCTGACCTCACCTGACTCCCTGCCTTGGACCCAGCATCAGCTTTGATGGACGACCTCAATACTGTACCTTCGACCTTGGACTGGACTCGGACCTCGCCTCACAGATACCCACGGGACCAGCACAATTACTTTACTTACTTCAAAAAGGGAAATGTCAGCTCATTCTGATGAGTGGGAACTTGGAAAACTTTGCCAGAATCCTGTCCTGATGGCACTAATGCCTTCTTTGATTCTTCTTTTACCTGACTGCAAAACTTGATTATTAATATGATTGTGTTCTGGACCCACAAGTAGGAGCCAAATAATAGCACTAGATAGACGTAACATTGCTTAGCGAGACAAGCCAAGTAGAAAGTTTGTAGTGTAAATCTCTGCTTGAGATACTAATTTTCTCTGTGTGTGAATTCAGGGGTGGAGGAAGGGGCGTGCGGTGGGTGGGATCCGCCTCGGGTGTCACCACTGAAGGGGGGGTGACAAAATGCTGGGCGGCACTCACCGCGGGGCCTGCAGTGCGCCCGAGCCACTTGTCTCTCCTGGGAGAGATGCAGCGGCTTGGGCGCATTCAGGCTCTGCGCTGCCCAAACGGTCCACCCACTGCCTATCCCCCAGCTGTAGGGCGGCTGAGTGGGAGAAGGCAGGCAGACTCCAGAGGCCCCATGGTGCACCCCGCCCCTATGGGCAGCTCGCCCGATTCTTGGGCGTGCCGCCCCAGGTGCCCAAGAAGCTTCCTCCGTTACTGCATGGATTGCTCCCCGCTATGGAAAATTATTCAAACATATTACATCACACTCCTCTTTGCAGTCTAAAGTAGTATAGTCCAAGAACAGTTTGCCAGTTGATTATGGGAAAATAAGTTTGTGTTTAGATTGATATCCAAGACAAGCCTGATTCAGAGCTCTTGCACTGAATGTCGTGCAACTTGTCAATCAGTGTATGGAAAGAGTTTTGTGGAGAAAGCTGAAATCCATTTATTGGAGAGCAAATTGAATTGCACTCAGAAGGACTTACTTATGAGTAAATATTCAAAGGTGCAGGCTGCATGTATGTCAAAGTAAGATTATTTTCAATTTATTGAGTTTCATCTGAATTGTACAGCGCGACAAAACATATGAGGCTAGAAACCACACAGGGAGCTAATTTAAAAGTGTCAGGGAACTGTTTATTTTCCATGTAACAATATTAATAGAGATGTTGGCTAATCCAGCATTTTGAATTATATCAGGATTAGTGGTATAGTTTGGGGACAAGGCTATTTATAGGAATTGCAAATTATCTGCCGTTTAACGCGACCCGTGGATTAACTTCAGCCATCATAAACATGTTCATCTTCTGATGTTTGTGGTTTTTCAGTTCTCTTTGACAGAGGCTTTTTCAAGCCTCCTACATGGGGGTGTGGAAATACCCTACTGTATAATAGAAGACACCAGAGTATTTAAATAAATGTATAATAAAAGTAGGGGGGTACTATTGACTGCACATATATCCACTTTCCTTACAGCAACCCCTTAGGGTGGAAAGGGGACCTAGGTGCAAAATGGGATGGATGGAGCGGAATCAATGTCAGAGCTGCTAAAGAGCACATGAAACTAATGTCTGTAGGCAAGAGTAGGTAACTGGATAGAATATGGTCAAAGAAAACCACAATTACGATATTTTTTCACAAGGGTGGGGGAAAAGGGTGAAGCAAGGGGCACAACTCAGAATGTACAATTTAATATATGTACAATTGCCAGTGTTTTGGGATTAGTGGGCAAATTTGAAATTCTAAGGGACTGCTCAGCCACAAAATCTGAGAGCATCCGTCACTAACAAGAACAATAACAATAATTCTAGTTACAGGTAGGTAGCTGTGTTGGTCTGCCGTAGTCGAAACAAAGTAAAAAAAATCCTTCCAGTAGCTGAAGAAGTGTGCATGCACACGAAGCTCATACCAATAACAAACTTATAGTAATAATAATAATAATAATAATAATAATAATAATAATAATAATTTGTAGCCCACCCATCTGACTGACTGGTTTTCGCCTACCTCGTACCAATAATCACAACTTTGTAAGGTTTGACGGTTAGGCATTGTTTGATCTTATGATGGGGGAGGTGAGGTGTGGCCATCACCTGCCCCTCCAAGCTTAAGGGTATTCAGTTAAAGGAATCCAGGGGTGTTGATCTTGTCTGAAGCCCGGGGAGGGGCTAGGGCCATGCCCCAACCCCATCAGGAACCCAGGGGGAGCTAAAGATGGTTTGCATTGACGGGGCTCCCCCTGCTGGTAGTTGACCCTTACGGGACTCCCTGCGTGATGGGCAGGAGTCTGTTTTATTTATGTTTCATTGATTTAATATGCTGTAAACCGCTTTGAGATTTTTCTGAAGAAATATAAAACTGTATAGAAATTTAAAAAATAAAATAAAATAAATATGATATAAAACATTTATTTAATCCTTTATTGTTTTGCCCATGGAAATGCCAAATAATGATTAGCTCATTTTGTTTGTTGTTTATATGCATTTTTCTGAAATGCAGGTCAACATCTGGTGCCTAAAAACCACACTCCATTTCAAAAGAATCATTTTATACCTCAAACAGATTGTGCAGCTTGGGGAGAAAGAAATGCTGTTTCTGTTTTTCGCTCATTGTTACTTTATGAACTTTTACTAATGCCTGGTATGCCAAACAGAATCTGTTTCCCAATGAATACTCTGGTGAGCTAGCCAGCAGAAACTCTACCTATATTTGAAACCAGCACATTCCCTTCTGCCGCCAATCTGGAAGCTGTTTATTTCTTTGTAGCACTTCAAGATCCACTTTCTGGCAGTCCTTAAGTCTCCCGTGACCCGCCATTTAGAAAGCGCCGCTGCATAAAACCTCAGATTGACTTTTGGAAATAATTCATTACCTTAGAATTAAGAGAATAGTGTGCCCAGTCCCCTTAAATGCAGTATAGTTTCAGTGGGAAAAGAAGATGCCTGTATCTAAACACTCTGGAAGATGGTTTATTGATCCAAGTGCAGACAGGTTGTCTTCAGGTCAATGCACTGGGCAATACTTTGCATTTGTCCACAACTATGTTTGTATTTCTATGTTTGCTCTTCTAAGCTGTTTTTTAGTGGCGGTGGGAGAGAAAGAAAAGAAAATGTTGCAAACATGTTGAAACATGATGTAATGTTCTGTTTCAGATAAGATTTGCTCTTTTTAAATATCTAGCTACATTTTTTGGGTGGGGGAGGATAATCTGAACCATTTTTTAAAACAAATACACAAAGGAGAGGAACTTAAAGCTGCATTTTGTTTTACAATTGTAAGTCATTACTAATGCCATTTTACTCGAATCAAAGCACTTCTTCAAAGTTTAAAATTAGAAACCTTAATTACAAATTTCTGTAAAATAAATGTGCAATGATTTCTTGCTAGACAAATAATGATTTATTTTTTTAAAAAAGAAAAAAGTCTTTTTTAATTTAAATGCTATTACGAGTCATGATTAAAGCTTAAGAGTTGCAATAATCATAGGAAAATTACATAAACCCTTAATTAAAAAGTTTTAATGTTCATTACAGCTAGACGAGTTGGAAAAAGAAAAGGCCTTAAAGTTCAGATAGTGCACTGCTCAAAATCGTTAAAACAGCTGAAAATTCTAATTCAGCTGCCTTTCCCTAAAGCTCATGTATTGAACAGGCAGCGTGGGTGAACTTTGGGGGGTCTAAATGTACTTTACTAAGCTTTAGTGCTTCAGCGCAGAGCTCAGCATGGTTTATTATTCTGCTAAATGGAAATTTCAAATTTGTAATAGCGGTCTGACACATGTAACCCATGAGGTCTCTACTAACGTCATCCAGTCAGGGGGAAAAAACTGATAAGGGGAAAATGAGCCATTCTTCAATGATGAGGGAATTAATCCTTGCAACGACTATCTCAGAATTCAGTGTTTTGCTTTGTTTTTGTCAGTGTAGCTTGTGTGTATTGTTCCTACTGAAATCAATGGACGCAACCATCACTCATGAACATAGAGTAGTCTATAGGGTAAAGGTCCTGCTAAAATCTCCTTTGCTCCTGTTCTTTATTCTGGTCATGGTTAAACACCATTTTAAGACCAATGATGTATTGTTGGCATCTAACAGTGAGTGAAATTGCTAACATGTACTAAACAAGTTCAAAATTGCATTGGAAATGTAAAGAGAAAGAGGGTACTTTTTACCATATGTGGTGGACAAGTACATTGGTAAAGGCTTTCTGGGAAATGATATATAATGAACCAAAGAAAATGTTTAAAAATACATTTGTTAAAAAACCAGAAGCCTTTTTACTAGATATAATAAGTGAAGAGTTACCAAGAGAAGACAAAAGACATTTTAGGTATGCAACTATGGCAGTGAGAATGCTACTAGCCCAGAGATGGAAGGAAGGAGAAGTACCAACAAAAGAAGAATGGCAGATGGAACTGATGGAACTGACCGGGAAGATACCAAACCAGGAAGATCAAGTATTTTCTAAAGACTGGAGTAAATTTGTAATTTACTTAATAGATCACTCTAAGGCCCAGGGGCCAGATCCAGCCTTGTAAATCCAGCCCGTGGATGGTCTGAGAATCAGTGTGTTTTTACATGAGTAGAATGTGTGCTTTTATTAAAAATACATCTCTGGGTTATTTGTGGGGCACAGGAATTTGTTCATATATATTTTTTTCAAAGTATAGTCCGGCTCACCACAAGGTTTGAGGGACAGTGGACCAGCCCCCTGCTGAAAAAGTTTGCTGACCCCTGCTCTAAACAGTTAAGTTTTTTGGCAGGGATGTAATGACCCTTGTAATGTGGAATTATTCATGATAATTATGGTTATATAACAGGTGGATAATGGTAAAAGATACAGCAAATTTAATATTAAACATGGAACCCATATTTATTCTAAATTTGCATAAATATATGCGTGTGCAAATCTTATGCAGAATAGTATTGTCTTTTGATGATGCAAATCATCTTTTTCAGTGATGAATATGTGAACACCCAAACATTTGCATTTTTTTTTTTTGGGAAACATTAAAAGTTATTATCTAGCCCTTTATTTCCTTGATTTCAGCCTTGAAACGATATTGTTTACAACTACAATGGAAATTACAGTGGCACATTTCATATTGTAAAAGAATATGCATAAATTACACTTCAGCTCAATTGGTGATTAATGAATTTAAAGTTGCATTCAAACATTTCAAAGAGAGCTTTTATCTCCCACAAGTGCCTTGTATTTTGGAAAACTTCTTGGTTCTGTTGAGTTTTCAGAAGCAAAGGACTAACTTAAAACACAGGCATTCTGTGTCCCACAACAATTCCTACATATATCTCTTTACAGTTTACTCTTTGGGTTGTTGTGTGGCAAGGCCCCCAAACCAGCCCCTTGTTAGAATAAAATTTACACTGACACAGAATTTTGGTTTAAGGTTATTGAACAAACTTTTAGGCCACAACTTTATTGATTACAGAAATGTGAACGATATTGGCTTAGGCATCGGACTCCTGCCCCCTTTACAGGAAGTCAGTAGGGTAAACCACCCAAAGAGGAAGCCACATTGGGGAAACCCGCCTGTAGCTCTTCTCAGTGTCCCCAGAGGCTTGGCATAGCCGTAGCCCCTCAAGCAGACTTCAGACAGGAACCAGGCCCTCAATTCCTCTAACAGAATACCCTTGGTCAATGGAGGGGCAGGCGATGGCTGACCTCCCCTCCCCCCCAAATCAATGAACCAATGCCTAACTGCCAAACCTTACAAAGTTGTGACGATTGCTAAGAGGTAGGCGAAAACCAAGTGGCCTGTGCCAATCTGTCAAATGGAAAAAATCCTACCTGGCTCCCATCCCAAGACAGGTGACCAACCGAAGTCCAAAGCAAGGCTAGAGGAAATCTAAAATAAAGGGCAGGTGGGCGGGTGTTTGGCAGCGCGAAGCAGGGGCTTGGCAAGCATCATGCTGCCACTTTTATATCCCCCCACAATCACCCCACACATAAGTGATTGGCCAAGAAGCCGGGGTGATTGTGGTGCCACCCTGGCATGATGGCATTACTCCACCCACGCCAGGGGAGGAGGAACCGGCCTGGGGGCCTGCCCACAACCAGGACCATCCTTAAAGATGATCCCACTTGTTGTTTTTTAATAGCTGAAACAGACTCACCTTTGCTGTTTAGAAGGGGGTGAATTCCTATTGTTGCTGTTTTATGAATTTGTCGTGTTTGGTTCAGATGCAACCGTTCCTGTGCTAAGTAGACTCCGCCTTTTTTTTTTTTTTTAAAAAAAAATAAATTTAAAAATAATGATCTGTTTCAAAATACTCCAGCTTTCAAGGACTGAAAAAAAAATTAATCTGCTAAGTCTTTAACAAGATGATGAGGGGTAGGAATGGGAATTATGGTATATGACAAGAAATTCCAAAGTCTATATAACAAGAGATCTCAAATTCTGCAATGAGGAACTAACTGAGCAGTGTGCCAAAATCTATTTATTTCACATGCTTTGTTCTGGTTGTGGTTCTCTTAGCTCCCAGTGGGGATAGTAGTTGGATATCACTCATTAATTGTAACATCATCTTAAGGCAGGGGTCCCCAAACTAAGGCCCACGTGCTGGATAAGGCCCAAGGGACTCGTTTATCTGACCCGCGGCAACCCCTGCCGCCCTCTGCCGCTGCCCGCTCTTACCAGCGCTGCCCGGCTGCCCACTTCCAGGTCGGAGGAGCACCAGAAATAGCTTGTGCGCATGCACAAGCGTTATTTGTGTATGTGCAAGCGTTAGTTCCGGTGCACATCCGGGTCGGAGGAGACCCATGCACATGCGCACAAGCTATTTCCTGTGCTCCTCCGACCTGGAAGTGCGCCAGAAATAGTGTGTGTGCATGTGTATGGACATACGCTCCCCCGCCTCTGGCCTGCCGCACGATCGGCACTGGAGACACCGGCCCGAGGCGCAGTAAGTTTGCTGACCCCTGTCTTAAGGTATACTTACGTATGACTGCTGCTTCTTGGACCCCAGTAATTAAAGTTCCTTTACTGATAAATTTTATGTAAGCATTGTTGTTATGTACTGAGTTGAATAGGATCCAAACTGCAGCAGTCTGATTGGTCCTAGAACAATAGGATTCAGAATGCAGCAGTCTGATTGGTCCTAGAACAATGCAGCAGTATGATTGGTTGGCAGGAACCACCCAATCATGCTCCAGATAGAAGTGAATCCACAACCTGATTGGCTTACAGTAGAATTCCGGAATTAGCCAATCATGTGCAGCCCATTGTGTAAATAATGTATATAAAGCAGATACTGTGAGGGGACTTCCATTCATTCCTCCTCACCACTATGAGCTGAATAAAGAGCATGAAATCACTTTGCGACTCTGAGTATATTTCAATTGTTCTTTGAGAGCTTCTAGCGTCAGTACGATGCAGATTGTGTCATTAAATTCTTACGTATTTTCTGTTCTTTATATTGTGATTTTATGTTGTTAACCACCCTGAGATCTACAGGTATAGGGTGGCATACAAATTTAAGAAATAATAATGAAATAATATCAAGAACACGTTCCTAAAGGCTTGTTTCTGGAAAGGGGTTGGAGAGGGCACCCAGGAGTGATCGTATCAGTGTCCTTGATCTCACCGTTCCATGACAGGGACACTGTTAGCCTGAAAATCCCACAGAGCATTCAGGGCCATCTTAATTGGATCCCCAACCATGCAAGGGAAGGAAAATGACTACTATCAGATTACAGTCATACCTTGGGTTAAATACGCTTTGAGTTGAGCATGTTCGAGTTGCGCTCCTTGACAACCCAGAAATAACGGAGTGTGTTACTTCTGGGTTTTGCCGCTTGCACATGCATAGACGCTCAAAATGACATCACACGCATGCGCAGAAGCGGTGAAAAGTGACACGTGTGTGCGCAGACGTGCCGCCGCTAGTTACGTTTACCTCTAGATGTGAACAGGGCTCCGGAACGGATCCCATTCGTATCTAGAGGTACCACTGTACACTTAATGAGGAAATGGTTGGTCCATGACAACAGGGTGATGACAATTCCACCCACAGAAACGATCACCTATTGGGCGAAAGGGATAGATCCAGGGTCTGCCCTGCTTCCTGGGTCAGGCTGAGGCAGCCTCATAGCTGTCATGGCAGCGATGAAATCCTGAGCCAGCCCTGCTGAGCATGAATGAAGGGTGGCTGCACTGTCTTTGCATAAGCTTGAATGGGCCAGGGCAGAATCTGACAAAGCAGGATCTCCACTTGAGGAGAGGTACCTACTTGCATTCAAGCAAATGTGAGTAGAAGCTCCCTGCAAATCTTCCTCATGCAACATGGTGTACAGGTCAGGAGAAAAGGTCAGTGATCCTGAAGATGTTGGGAGTGAAGCTTGCATTCCATATCCACACTTTGAACCTGAACACACCTTAGATATCCCGTTGAATGATTTGCCAATATATATTAGTGCAAGCCCCTTTTAATCAAGAGCATGAAGAGATAGTGTTTGAAATCTTGCCCTTGTGGCACATGCAGTGACTGGGGAACACCAAATGAATAAAAACTGGGCCAGTGCTTTTATTTGGACACTGTAAAAATGGAGAAGTATCTGCCACTTGAAAAAGCAAATAAAATGATGGCACACAATGGTAGACTGAGAGGAATCTGGCTGAAATAAATAACTGGATTTTTTATTTTAAAAATTGCAGAAAGTGTGTGATAAACAATGCGAGCCCAATACCATAAGGGCTGCAAAAAAAATGCTCTGGATTAACAAACAAGATTGTTAATTATATTGGAACAGTAAAGCAGCATATGCAAAATGGCTTCATTACCGTGCTAGTTAGGGAAATATTTCCTGCCCAAGACCAGCATTAGCTAACAATTTAGCTACAATAAAAGAGTGCAAAAGTCAAGGAATATAAACCTAATAAAGAATGAGTACCATATGTTGAAGAGAATGATTACACTTTTTAAATGATTCTCTAGTACTCCTTGAATGCAATTAAAATTGCTGTTAGGTTTTTTAATTTTATTTCTTTCATCCTCTGCTTCTCCAAGATGTAGGAAGTTCCAGGGCCAGCTTGTGAAAGGTCAGATGCCCCTTTAAGGAGACTGTTTCTAAGGGTGTTTTTAAAATACCTGTTTGGGCCGTTTCCAGACTGGTGTTTTATTGTGAGTGTATTCTGCAAGATGTTCTTGACGCAATAATAGAGGTGAACTTATTCTTCCCCAAAGACAACACATTACTGCAGTCTGAAGGGACAATATTGCACATGGAGTGTGTTAGATTTACCGTAGCTATATACTGGTGGTGGTTGTGGTGGTGGTGGCTGGTTTCTCCTCTCTTTTGTTTTTGACCCTTGACAAATTTGTTATGGCCACTCATAACAGCATGAGGTTCTCCACAGATTATTGGGCATTTCTGGGTCCAGAATGCTGACTGTGAATATGATATAGAATATCAGAGCAATGGTTTTGTCTGTCTTTTGCACCTGGATTTTGCAGCCTACAAGGTAAATGGATGTGCTAGGCTGTTCACATATTTTCCTTTTCTTTTCTCTTCCCGCCATTGTGACTTAAGGATCTCAAAGCAACACATATTTTCAAAAATAACTAATGGTGCTCGCCAAGTGGATGTTTTGTAATTTCTTTGGCAAATAATGGGTAAGGAGCGAAACAGAAGATGCTTGACCTGTGCAAAGTGAACAGAGAGACAATAATGACTTGCCGTTCCTATATTGTTCTTCCGCTTGCCGCATGTATAAGCTTTTTTTTAGCTTTTGCTTGGAATATTCTCTTGAGTTAGAAATTGGAGTCACTTTATGTTCTGGGGGGGGGGGAGAGCAGCTTTGAACTATAAAGAGAGTGTAGAGGGAAATGCCTTTTATGAAAGTAGATGTATTTGTTTGTTTTAAAAAGAAAGAAAGAAAGAAAGAAAGAAAGAAAGAAAGAAAGAAAGAAAGAAAGAAAGAAAATGGTTTCAACAACTTACAGCATCAACCCAGAATCTGTAAGCAAAACTCTTACAGTTTAGCAAGATTCCTCAAAGCACTTAATCCCAAATCATTGATTTTGGTGAGATTACTCCAGGGGCAAGTATGTGACCAGAACATAACCTGTTCGAGAAGAACAACTTGTTCTGCTGTGCTAATCAGCATTGGAGAAGAAAAAACAAAAACAAGATTCAACATTTCAATCAGAAATCTGTTAAGAAATTTCCATTACACATAATCACTTTCCTGGTTATAACCACACCAATGATTATCCCATTTTTTATTGTCATTAATGCACCACTACCTAAAGCCTGCTCACCTTCTCTGTCCTCATTAAGAAATCTCTTGTTTAGAACTTATAGGGCAAAACATTCCCCTTTGATTTGTTGCTCTCAATATTGAAAGTGACTGCAACACACATTAATGCTTTCACCACTAGTAGACATGCATTCCAACAATCACAACAACAGAATGAGCACTAGTTGTTGGCATTTAAGTAATAATCCCCTTTATTTTCTTTTAACTGAACAGAAAATGGCATGATATATATTTCAGGTTTTTTCCAAGGTACACAGGCATTTATTATCTGAATAGGGGACATTCATGCTTGTTTACTTTATTGTTATGTAGTAAAGATGGGATGTGTAATCATATTACATTCAGGACAATCTCATTTGCCATAGATTCATATTTGGGGTCATTTTATTATGCAGAATATAGCATTACTGCCTGTATACACACATGCAAACATGTATATCCCTTGACTGGGCTCAAGTTTCACACGGGTAGTTTGCTTACAAGTTCCCTATGTGTTAATTTTACTCCATGTTGTTGTTGGCACCCGTCTGTCTAGCAAGACAATGGAGGTCAAACTGTTGGAAGGTTGCAGCACCTGCTGTGGCTGTAGAGACCAATACAGGAGAGAGATGTTTTGTTGCAGCTGAAGCAGCTGAAGATGTCTGTTTTTGCTGCTGCTGCTGCTGCTACTACTGTTGCTGCACTATGGATTTTCTTCTCTCTGTGGTCCTCCCAGAGGTCATTCCTCCTCTGGTCACTTCTGTGGCTGCATGTCACCTGACTGTCTGTCTCCAGGCACTGCAGTTGTCTGCAAGGGATTCACACACAGCAAGGTTGGTGTTCCTAGCCTTCGTGTCACATTTCCATGTAGACAACCATAAAAAGAGAAAGCCAGTTTTCTGCCTGAACTGGCCTCTTTCCCACACACCACTTCACTGCAGACTCAATTTGTATATCCTATGAGAATTGGAAATGATGGCTTCAATCAATTACAAGGTATTTTATGAGGCAAAAATTAAAAAATAAGTTCCATGAATTTTACTGTATCTCCCTGTATATTTCTATGAAGCCTCTGAAATATGTTATCAGGATATTTGGGGTACAGGATGCAGATGGCACTCAGCTATATTTCTAATCAGGTGAGGCTTTGCAGAGCTGGACCATTGACTTGATGTGGTGATGGGCCAATAAACGGAAACAATAAGATAGAGGGTGTGGGGTTCTCAGGTCTGGGAATTAGGAAAATGGCATGTTCTAGATTAGGGACTCAGCGATATTAGTCAAAAACAGTGTGTTGAATGCATTATAAACCTGCAACACCAGAAGCCCAAAAAAAAAAAATCTTTGTGATTTTCCATAGCGTTTTTAAAAATTTTGTTATCACGATTAAATGTCTGACTTATTTATAGCATCCCCCCCCCACCCGTATGTAGATCCACCCCAGGTTTGTATCTCAGACATTGATAGTAATAGTGAGCAAAATACAATGATTGTGTGGAAGATACTCCAGAAGAGTGTCTCAGCTTCTGATGGGCTATCAAGAATTTAGGCTGACGGGTTGCTCAAATGAGAGCTTATTTGAGAGCCAAACCCACTGTGTGTTTTCATCAGCAAGCCTTCTTTGGTGGCTACAGTTTGTTAACTCTGTCTGCTGAATGCCAGCAATCACTCCTGGTGACTGAAATGTGTTGCTAACTGAACTGTGGGCTGCATTAGTGCTTGGACTAATATGTTCTCTAGGCTGCCACCGTAGGAACACAGCAGGTGCAAGATAAAGCAATAAAAAAAAATATTGAGCAGACCTTAAGTGCTATGATTATTACTGTGGACCAGTTTTTATCTGCCCTTTAGAAAGTGTGCTTCTTGCTTCAGGAAGTATTGATGGCTACATTAGTTTCCTATTTTCTTTCCTGGTGGTGGGAGAAACAACATACTGTAAAGAAAAGATTGCATGTGCCTGGACAGGAGAAATTGGAGATGGATGTAGAGATTTCTCTCCTAAGAATGCCGACATAAATGTTAAGAAAAAACTTCAGCTTCTGCCAAGTAAGCTTATACAAAGATGGTATTTCAGATCACTGCAGAGACAATATCGTATTATGTTTATTCATTAGCTGATAACAGCAGATGCATATCCTCATGAAATTTGGTATTGCATCACAAATTTGCCCACCGCATAACTGTGAACAACTTGCAAGACAGATGACACAAGACTCTGCATGTTGTAGCAATCTAGTCATCCAAATTTTGCATTCCCTTTAAGTTGGCACTGCACTTAAAGGGTTTGATCTTTACCTGGAAAATTGTGGTTTGAAAATCTTGCATTTTATTAGCATTGTTAAAATATACATTAAAATGTGTCTCCCCCCACCAAATGCCTGAGGTTTTACACCTGTTAACAGTTTTTGTTCACCTGATCTGCTGGTTTTCTGATACCATCGCTGTACCACCCACTCCTGTCAGAAATGACATCATTGTTTTGCACAATCCTAGACCGTCAGTGATTATGTACTAAATGTGATGATATGACGGAACCACATAGCAGTCAGGTTGGGTTACATGATCAATAAATATCATGTCACTGAGGTCTCTCCTACACCCGAGAGCAGAGAAGACACGCTACTGTTGTCCAGCCAGCCTGTGCTGGTATTTTCAATGACTGCCCATGCTGCATAACAAGATTAGTATCCTGATCTTACATGTGCTAGGTATAAGTTATTCATGGCTGGGTATGGCAAAGTGTGGCAAGCAAGGATGCATTTCTATGTTCAAATGGACACTCTGAAACATATGTAGCCTGTATATGTAGATTGTATATGTAGCCTGTATACAATCCATTCACAAAGTAATAAGTGCAAAAATCTGCAACAGCAGTTGCAAAACCAACTGGCGAATATTAAATCTGTGTATTTGGTCCATCAAATTGTTTTTGTTGTTATCATTTCAATTTATATACAGTGACACCTCAGGTTACAAATGCTTCGGGTTACAAACACTTCAGGTTACAAACTCCGCTAACCCGAAAGTAGTACCTCGGGTTGAGAACTTTGCCCCAGGATGAGAACAGAAATTGCACGCTGGCAGTGCAGTGGCAGCGGGAGGCCCCATTAGCAAAAGCTCACCTCAGGTTAAGAACGGTTTCGGGTTAAGAACGGACTCCAGAGCGAATTAGGTTCATAACCCGAGGTACCACTGTACTGTCCTTTATCAGAAGATCCCAGGGTCGTGTACAACATTAAAAAACACATTACAGAACATCAATGATGAAAACATAATAAAAAGCATACTGACAGCCTAATAATAAAATCACTATCATAATAACAGTCCACTCCCCATTTTCGCAGACCATAGATTATGTAATAGCCATAAGCCTGAGTAAAGAGGAATGTTTTTGCCTGGCACCTAAAGACAGGTAGTGATGGTGCCAGGTCAGCCTCTCTGGGGAGAGCATTCCACAATTGGGGAGCTAACAGAAAAGGCCTGTTCTCTTGTTGCCACCCTTCAAACCTCTATGGGATGGGCCTCCAACAAAGAGAAGGGCCTCAGATGACAAGCGCAGGAGCCATTCTACAATGTGGATTGATTTTTCAGATAGGTCTAACTGTAGCTCTAAATACAGGAAGGGTTTCATCTTGTTGCTTGAAATTGAACACTTGTCAGCTAGGTGCAGATGGCCCGACTTTGGGATGTTGCCTAGTCCTTGCCTTTTTCTTTTGCTATGCATGACAGAAGGGCATTACGATGTGGTCACCAAGTTCTTTCCACTAACCGTTTTAGAGGGACTTGCTGTGCAACAGCCACTTAAATCTGCCTGTTTAACTGATGCTGCAAGAGAAAATATGATCATCCCACTGCAGATGCATGAAGAAATAGTGAAGGCATCACTATCCAGATATCAATAACTGAAATATTAAATGGCTGGGCGAATGACATTAGGAAAAAAATAATTATGCTCTTATTAAAGCACAAAGGAAGTTTCTTGCAATTAATAACAAATTGCCTAACAAACGCAATGTTGCAAAAGTATAAATTTTTGTTAACCCAAGACTTTTGAAATTACTTTCTGTTTATTTAGGTGATGGGATTTGTTTTTTACATACATAACATCTGCATTAACAGAGCTAATTAAAAACTGAACCAGTGTTCCAGACATACTGCCAATACAGCAAAAAAATGGTTTCCAAAAGGTAATTAGTGCTCACAGTATCTTGAGGAACTGCAAGGATACCATTATATTTACTTTTGCTCTGATTAGCTATCTGCTTTTTAAATCAGAGAACAAGTCCTGTCAACACACCTTTGTTGATGAAACACATGAAATGCATATTTCAAAACACATCCTTACAAACACTAGAGAAGAATGGGTTGCTAAGAACATGCAGTTAAGACAGTGCTACAGAACACCCCCAAACACCCCCTCCCCCGTTCATCTATTTCATTGATGCTGAAGACTATATAGGATTGTTGTGGAAGCCTGTGACAGCACATAGTCATGATGAGTGGGAGAGACCTAGGACTTGTTGCCACATGATAATAGCTCCCAACTGATCACCAGTTGTGGTGTCTATTCATTTTGTAATGAATGAAAAATCAAAATGAATGGAGCCATTCATTTTCTTTGTTTTTCATTACAAAATGAATACTGGAGTGAATAATGAGTTCAGAATGGCGATATATTCATTATTTACTCATTCTGGGTAACAGGAAAGCAGCTAGGTCTTCCACTAAAAGCAACAGAAAATAAAACATAGATGAAATAATTGCAAATGAAGAACAAAACAAATGCAATTTTAATGAATGAAGAATGAAGTGAATGAAGTTTTTAGTGAAAGCAAAACAAACAAAAAATATCAGAAGTGTGCAGGATCAGCCATATGCTTCAGTGGTACTTCAGGTTAAGTACTTAATTCGTTCTGGAGGTCCGTTCTTAACCTGAAACTGTTCTTAACCCGAGGTACCACTTTAGCTAATGGGCCTCCCGCTGCCACTGCACCACTGAAGCACAATTTCTGTTCTCATCCTGAAGCAAAGTTCTTAACCTGAGGTACTATTTCTGGGTTAGTAGAGTCTGTAACCAGAAGCATCTGTAACCTGAAGCATCTGTAACCCAAGGTACCACTGTATTTCTAGTGTGCAGAATTGGGCTTAAATGCTATAATGCATTGGTCATGTTATAATATGGAATCACCTTATACTTTATAAACTTTAAAATAAACTTTATTAGAATTTTCCTGTTAGTAGACCAATTCTAGTATTTAAATATTTTGCATTAAGTGTCTTCATATGACAACATAATGACACAATCGTATCCCTCCAACACATATCTACATGTTTATACATTATACATAAACTTCAGCCCAGCTTGTATACCCACATTTTAAACAAAGAAGTGGGAGAATGTCCTAAAGGCTTTGGCTCCATGGAAAGTATCATCACATGGCCCTTTAGTAAATCAGCCTATTGGTCCATCTAGTCTACTACTGTCAATTGTGATTGACAGTGGTCCTCCAGTCTCAGGTAGAGGGGCTTTCTTGCCCCGCTACCCAAAATCCATTATTTGAGCTATCAAGGATTCAGCACAGGAGCATATCCCTTCTTCACTCTGCCCTTAAGGAACAATTTGTGCATAGCGGCATTTACTATGAAAAATTCCAGTTTATGTAGCCTGAATTCATAGTTCTGTGTTGTAGAAAGGCTAAAACCAGTTCAAGGTTTAGATCAGTAGATCTAAACTAACTCAGCTAACTCCATTCCACCCCAAAAGAGTTATGACCAAATTCTCAGTACCCAGACCTATTCACAGTAAGTGAAAATAATAAGAAAACAAGCATTGCCTTTTCGATTACCTTCCATGATATTTGTTAAATTTCAAGTTCAGATCCATTTCATGGCATTGCTAGAAGGGTTGATGTTCAACAGGAAATGAATTAGGTTTCCCTTTCAATTTCGCTCTGTGGCTTTCAGCTAGACTTAATAACTCTTACATTTAACATTCAAATCACCAATCCATAATAGTTTCTAGTCACAAAGATATTTATGCTACATTACACAATACATAACTTTTACCAAGGATAAAGCTGAGTAGATCTTCAGGCTCCTTCTAATAGCCTTTCAGAAATATTGCAACATTAAATCCATTTCCTCTGCCCCATTAATTAATGCTACATTTGTTTTTGCTTGAATTATTTAATAACACTTCCCCCCCCTCCCCGCAACAAACTAAGTAGTCTTGTCGAAAGTGACATTTTATTTTCTGCTTGGCTACTTGCTGCGTGAGCCAGAGCAATTTAAGCAAAGGGTTTTGGTGTAACACTTGTCTCCCAAGAGAATACTAAATGTGCCTCTTTCATTAAGGAATCAAAAAGTAAACTGTGGTAATAAACAGGAAAGTAATTTCAGCTGTGCTGTTACAATACTTGCTGCTGCTAAACCTTAAGCAACACCCGGAGTCAAGTATCAAGATATATGGAGCCTGCTATTGCCCAGCTCAGTCAAAGAGAGTGAAAATGAACACAATACAGAAAGTGGCACTCGAGCAATATGCATGTGTAGTGTGGTGTAGTGGTTAAGAGCGGTAGTCACGTAATCTGGGTAACCGGGTTCGTGTCTCCGCTCCTCCACATGCAGCTGCTGGGTGACCTTGGGCCAGTCACACTTCTGTGAAGTCTCTCAGCCCCACTCACCTCACAGAGTGTTTGTTGTGGGGAAGGAAGGGAAAGGAGATTGTTAGCCGCTTTGAGACTCCTTAAAGGGAGTGAAAGGCGGGGTATCAAATCCAAACTCTTCTTCTTCTTCTTCTTTTACATCTCTTGGGTCTCCCAGTAAACAGAACTTGACCTCTTCTACAGAGAAGCTCATTTTGGTTCAAATGTATCACTTGGCATAATTCAGTGCATTAAAGAGAAACGTAGAAGCGATGGGGAGTTAAATACAAAGCATGTCTTTTGAGAGTTTTGCAACTGAGTTCATAGTTGCAATGAGGCTCTCCAGGAAAGGCCGCAGGCAAATGCCTAAGCAGAAACTTAGAATTGTGGAGTACACTTTTAGGCTCACCTAGTTCAACACCCACCTTGTTCAGGAATCTCAGCTAAAGCATCCATGACAGATGATCATCCATCCCCTATTTAAGAGAGTCCAACACCTCTTATGGGAGTCTGTTCCCCTGTCAAACAGCTCTTACTGTTACAAAGTTCTTTCTGGTGTTTAGACAGAAACTCCTTTCTTGTAACTTGAATCCATTGGTTCAGGTTCTAGCCTACGGAGCAGGAGAAAACAAGCTTGCTCCATCCTCCAACTAGGTAAATAGCATGTTTATAAATAAGTATGGAAGTGTTCTTCAGAGGCTGAAATTCTGTACACACTTATGCAAAGTCCTACTGAATTCCATGAACAGAAATGTATAGAAGTGATACCTGCTTCCCAGCTTCCTGACCTAACAAACTCTGCTCAGTGGAGTAAACCGCAAAAGGTCATTCTGGCCTTGGTCACCAGCCTGAGGACTGAGGACCACTGGAAGAAAACCACAACAAAGGATGGACTGCTTGCCTAACCCATTAGCCAGAGCAGGGGTCAGCAACCTTTTTCAGCTGTGGACTGGTCCACCGTCCTTCAGACCATGTGGTGGGCCAGACCATATTTTGAAAATAAATAAATAAACAAATTCCTATGCCCGACAAATAACCCAGAGATGCATTTTAAATAAAAGCACACATTCTACTCATGTAAAATACCAGACAGGCCCCACAAATAACCCAGAGATGCATTTTAAATAAAAGCACACATTCTACTCATGTAAAATACCAGACAGGCCCCACAAATAACCCAGAGATGCATTTTAAATAAAAGGACACATTCTACTCATGTAAAAACACGCTGATTCCCCAGACCATTCGCGGGCCAGATTTAGAAGGTAATTGGGCTGCTTCCAGCCCCCGGGCCTTAGGTTGCCTACCCCGACCCAGAGAATATGCTTGCTTCTCCTCCCTCCGAACAAGAACACTGTTTCTAATGTTCCACTTTGATTGATGTGATTAACGGAAGGGCATGACTGCAGCAAGGGCCACTGGGTAGTTGCACCACCTCCATTTCACAAGAAAGCTAGACGGAAAGATAAAGCTGATCTCAATAACTCATATCTTATGCAAGCCAAGGAGATAAGTAACTATGCCACCTTTAGAAGATACCTGAATGCAGGGAAGTTTGTTTTTTGTGTGTATGTGTGTGTGTGTGCTGCCCAGAGTGGCTGGGGCAACCCAGGCAGATGGATGGGGTATAAATATTATTATTGTTATTGTTGTTGTTGTTGTTGTTGTTGAATAGGACATCTCTGTTTTCATCAGAGAAATGTTGGAGGGTATGTTGTGGTATTCTTTTTCAAATTTATAGACTGCTTCACAGTATAAAACCATTGAAGTTTTATATGAAGTAAATGCTTTAAAACCAATAAAATAAATTCAACTATCTCTAAAAACATTTCTGGCCTTTTCAAATTGATCTCCTACCTTAGTTTCATTTACGTACACTTTCTGTTGGTGACACATGTGTTTTGGATTGCAATCATTGTGAGTGACTTTGGGACATAGCATTTATCTGGACGGTGGGATTGAAATATAAGAAACATGGTTCCAGTATTTTTCCCCCTCCATGCACCATTGATTAGCCTCTGGCAGTGGTCTAAACCTGGTGCAGGGCATGGAATCGCCCCTCCACATAAGTGCACTTGCAGACCCATTTCCCCCCTGCAGCTTCAGTTGTCTCTCTCTCAGATAATTGCCCCCCGAAGCTGCTATTTCCCCTGGGGCTAGTAGCACCTTAGGGCAGACATTTTCGTCGGAAGCAAAGGAGGGAGATGGTCAAATCCCACTCTCCATGCACCACAGGGTTTGAGCAACTATGGCTGTTAATTAGAAGATTAAAAACCAGGCATGCTAAATGCAACTATTCATTTATTTGGTTCTTAGTGATGTGTACCTCTCTTAGTGACTCGGCCTCAGCTCTGTCAGTTTACATCAGGCATGGCCAAACTTGACCCTCCAGATGTTTTGGGACTACAATTCCCATCATCCCCGACCACCGGTCCTGTTAGCGAGGGATGATGGGAGTTGTGGTCCCAAAACATCTGGAAGCCCAAGTTTGGCCATGCCTGGCTTACATCTTCTAGGCACCCTTACAGGAGGTCATTACACACAAGTGTAATGAAGCAGCTAAGTCTGCATACGATTGCATCAATGTTGCTCAATCATACACATAATTTGGAATTAAATCCCATTGACTTCAGGCAGGTGAACTTATATCACAGTCCTATTCATTTCTACTCAAAAGTAAATTCAGCTGATTTCAGCAAGGTCAGCTTCCAAGTACGTGAGTAGAGGATTGCAACCTAGATATCAGAAAGGAATAATAGCTACATGAAGTGTTGATTCTCTAGTTCAGGGTAACTAAAAAAGTTCTGCATAAGAAAATGTAAAATTACTATTTTGTTAATGCTTTCAGAATAAGTGATGGGTAAGAACTGATAATGAGACTATTGGAGCATTACCAAAATGTTAATACTGCTCCCAAAAAATTGAACTTAATGAATATTAATGTTGTAATTAAGTTAATGAGGTAATAAGATATAATTAATTATTCATCTGGGTTAATTTATATCTGTGGAGTACATAGGTAGAAAAATGGTCAGCTCTTATTGTTAAATGTACATGCCACATTTGTACAGACTTTGATAGTGAAGATCTGGAGAAAAGCTCCACATAAGTTACCCTGCTTCTTTTTGAATCTTCAGAAAATCATGTTGTTGTGGGTAATGATATCCTTATTAATTATCTGGAATGAAGCGAACACCATTTCAGTGGTATAGCATGGGGGGCACAGGGGCGATTGCCCTGGGCGTAAAATTGTCGGGGGCACAAAATTTTAACACCTGGTGCAGCCTCAGTGCAGCTGTACACTTCTGTTGCTGAGCAACATTGAAAACGGTTTCTCCATGTAAACTAGGAAGTGACCTCTCCAGACAACGGAATAACTATTCTTTTCTTATCTCTGCAGCTGCATATATCCTGGTTGATGCAGAAGCAGTTAGGCAATTGAATGCGCATATGTACTCCATCTGTTTCCCTCTCCACCACTCCATGTGGTCCTGGGCACTGGCAACCCACGCTATGCCACTGCACCATTTTATTCTAAAATTAAACAATTCCTTCTCATTATGACTTCAGTTATAATTCGTTAACTACTAGCCAGGTTTATCTTGGGCTGGAGCAGAGCAGGGAAATTGCAGAAGGGACTCAGCTACACAGGTCAATTACAGCGTTAAAATGAGTTATATAATTTGACACCAGGTGCTGGGGCAAATAGAAATTTGCATTGAGAGCTATGTATTTTTTTCTTAGCATTTTTTAAAAGATTTGTGTAGATCCAGCCAAAGTGAAAGAGGTCAGAGTAATAAGTGATGTATTTGCTTGTTATAGTTGCTTATTAGGACAAATGTATTAAACTAAAGGCCTCATGGGTCGTGTAAGAACATAAGAAGAACCCTGCTGGAGAAGACCAAAGACCCATCTTATTCAGAACCTTGCTTTCACAGTGGCTAACTAGATATCTATGAAAACCTTCAAGCAGTACCTAAGCGAGCAATGTGATTCCCAGTAACTGGCGTTCTGCGACATCCTACCTCTCACAGTTTAGGTAGAACACAACCACCCTGATTGGTAGGCAGTATAAGCCTTATATTCCATGAAATTTGACTAATCCTCTTCTAAAAGCCATCAAAGTTGGTGGTCACCATGATACCTTGTGGGATTTGTAGGCTTAAAGAAACATGTCCCTTTATACCCTTTGTCTCGGAAATCTTTGAAATTTAATTCATCTACATTTACATTCTTTGAGTATTCTTGCATTTTGGAATAAAATTACAATCACTATAAAATAAAAACTTCTGCCTGAGACAGACAATTTATTCTTTTTGTTGCTCAGACTTAATAAGTACTGAGTCAACTTCAAGGGTAGCCCCATGCAGAATACATTATAATAACCTAATTTGTAAATTACAAGAGCATGGATTACAGTTGCCAAGTCATTTCTGTCCAAATGAGGCCACAGCTGGTGAACTAGACAGAGTTGGAAAAAGGCATTCCTAGCCACCAAGGTGCCCCCAAGACTGCAACTCTGTCCACAGCAGGTTGCCCCTGCGACACACAACACCTATGTCTTTTCAGGATTCAGCTTCAATTTATTGGCTCACATCCAGCCTATCACAGCCTCCAGGCACCAGTCTGACACTTCACCTGCCTGTCCTGATTTAGATGGAACAGACAGTAAGAGCTGGATGTCATCTGCATATTGACAACACTTCATTTCATATCTCCTGCTGATAGCTCCTAGCAACTTCAGATAGATGTCCAATAGCATGAAAGAACAAGACTCAAACCTGCAGGAGGCCACAGGAGGCCCATGGTACTGAACAGTAGCCTCCCATAACTACTTTCTGGAAATGGCCCTAGACATAGGAGCAGAACAGTGACCCCCAACTCTGGCTTTGTGGTTGAAAGCTGCTGAGAATGAGCTGGGTGGCAGTCTCCCTATTTTTCTTCCAACAAATGTCATTAGCCAGGGTTACCGTGTCAGTTTCAGTGCCGTGGCCAAGCCTGAAGCCAGACTGGAATGGATCCATGTAATCAGTTTCCTCCAAGCATACCTGAAGCCAAAGCATCCCACCTTCTCAAGCACCTTGCCCCCAAACTGGTTATTCGCCACTCAGTGGCAGTTATCTTAAGGAGAGGATGCACCACTGCCTCCTTCAAGACAGATGGTATTCCCCCCTCCAATGAAGCATTAATATGCATTAAAATGGTAGTTTGCAACAAGGGATAAGTATTCTCCCTCTGAATTTGATTTAGCTGCCCTGTAGCTGTCATTGCAAGATAATATAGATTGACATGTCAGAGGTGGGTAGATTTACTCAGTGAATGATGGTAATGAACAATGGTGGCAATTAGAAACCTGGACAATGTATCACTGGGCAGAGACCCTTGTTAATGCCATGAAATATATCTCTGTCCTTCTCCCTTGTCATATCGGTGACATTTCTAGCTTCATTACTTTTTATCGCCATATCGAAAAGTCCTACCTTCTTAAGAGCTTTAATGATTACATGTGAGAAGTCTGTGCTCATTTTCTTTTTTTCTTTTTCCCTTGAAGAAATTTTGGCTAAATATCTTCATTTAATTTTAATGTCTCATATATAGCTGCATATTAAAGTATCTTATTTACAGATGGATAATCAAATGGTACTCTAGGACTAATTTATCTCTCACAAAATATGGGTAAAGTGAATGGAGGTCTCGACCATATGACCATACTGGGATAATACATATGCTTGTTGGGAGTACTGGGGTGGAATTCAACCATTCATTTTTTTTGTCAAAGGTTTTGCAGCTCTACTCTAGGAAGGGAGAACCTCAGGCCTGAATCTAGCTGATCCTTTGAAGTCTTCCCAGACTCCACATCTTCCTGTGCCACTCTCCTCATGAGCTCTGATGAACACCCTCATTGAATGCTTTTTGGACTGGTTGGAATGTGTTCTTGAACACTGATAATGCTTTTCCTTGGCTTGGAAGGAGGATAGAGATGTAAGAGTGAGTTTGAAGAACCAAAGGCAACTTTCACACTTATTGATCAGCCTGTTATTTCCTCTGCCCCTGCCCCTTGCCACACTGTCTGGCTTACTAGCAGTACATGTGAAAAGGATCTAGGGGTCTTGGTGGGCCACAAACTTCATCGTGGTGGACCACAATAAGTCAACAATGTGATACAGCAACAACAAAAGCTGATGCTATTCTAGGCTGGATCAACAAAAGTCCAAATCAAGGGAAGTACTGTTCTATTCTGCCTTGGTCAGACCACATCTGGAGCTTTATGTCCAGTTCTGGGCATCACAGTTTTTAAATGATGTTGACAAGCTGGAAGGGAGGTCAACCAAGATGATCAAGGGTCTAGAAACCAAGCCTTATGAGGAATGCTTGAAGGAGCTGGGTATGTTAAGCCTGGAAAAGAGGAGACTGAGAAGAAATAGGATAGCCATCTTCAAGAATCTGAAGGGCTGTCACATGGATGATGGAGCAAGTTTGTTTTCTCCTGCTCTGGAGGGGGTGGGGGACTCAAACCAATAGCTTCCAGAAAGGAAATTCTGACTAAACATCAGGAAGAACTTTCTGACAGTAAGAGCTGTTCGACAGTGGAATGGTCTCCCTCAAAAGGTTATGGCGTCTCCTTTCTTGGAGGTTTCTAAGCAGAGGTTGGATGGCCATCTGTCATGGATGCTTTAGTTGAGATTCCTGCAGGGGGTTGGACTAGATGGCCCTTGGAGTCCCTTCCAACTCTACAATTTTACGATTCTATGACCCACAATGTAATCCTAGTGCTGCTGTTTGCTTTCCCTTCCTTGTTGGGTCTGTGGGTGTGATGACCCTTCACCAATTCTGAAGGACTGTTGAGCACATGATTTACATGCAAAAGGTATCAGCTTCAGTTCTTAGCATCTCTAAGTAGGTCTCCAGAAGAAAGCCTCCCATGTTCCAAAACCCAAAACTCTCTAAGATGCTTTATATAGTCCTGCCCCCAGCACACACAAAACCCAAATATCCATCACCACATTCAGAAAAGTATTGGTATAAAAACAGGACGTTCTCTCCCATTTGAAGATCTATAGCTGTCCCCACCCCACTGTTTTATATCTATCTACCAAAATACTGGGGTGATGGTGAGATCAACATCTAGAAGATGGAAAATTCTGATTTAGGGCATACAGGTTCAGATCTTGGTTTGGGTGACTTTTGGCATGGGGTCATTTCATAGCCTACTTTTAAAATTTGCTATAATGGTGCAAATAGTGAAATAATTTATGCAAAGTTATATAGATGACTGAGGTAGTTCCAAGCAGCTCTCTGAACTGCAATCTATTTGGGAACTCTTCTGTGCTCCTTGGAGTTAGCATTGGATGCAAAGGTAACAAAACTTTTTGAACCAATCAAAAATGGTTTATACAGTTCTGAACAATGTTCCCCGAGGAGCAAGAGTATACATAACAGGCAATGCAACAATTGCTTATCTCTGCTGGAGTACACAGTCATTTGTACTATCATGACTATGATGACACATTATGTGATGTAAGTATGGGGAATGCCATTGTTCTTGTCTTGCCACAGCTTCTTATTATATAGTGCTATCCGGTGATATTTTTCTAGAAAAAGAAGTGCTGGAGCTCACTATGAACCTCAGCTTGTTCTCTTAGAATGGCAATGGCGTCCACCTGAACTCTGGTGAGCTCCAGCTGGGAAATAAAAAGCCCTGGTGCTGCCAGCAATCATGAACATGCTCACTAGGAGGTATGCCCTACTGAACTTCCATCCAGTAAACATGTTTGTTTTTGGACTGAGTATTGCATAAATAGGGTTGCAGTGGTGTAGATGGCTGTGTAGGTGATTCTATAGAGGGCATGGTGAGTACAGTGGTACCTCAGGTTACAGACGTTTCAGGTTACAGACTCCGCTAACTCAGAAATAGTACCTCAGGTTAAGAACTTTGCTTCAGGATGAGAACACAAATCGTGCAGCAGCGGCGCAGCGGCAGTGGGAGACCCCATTAGCTAAAGTGGTGCTTCAGGTTAAGAACAGTTTCAGGTTTAAAACGGACCTCGAGAATGAATTAAGTTCTTAACCCGAGGTACAATTGTATAGCAAATCCCATGTTATCTCTCTTGCCAGTGCATATGATAGTGCCACTTTCCCGATTCTGGGATTAACTAATTCTGGTCCAATGACCCACACTGTCCCAGTGCAACAGTCTTTCAGTGTGATCCTCTGTGCTTATTGGCTGGTGTTTCAGTTCATAAGAGTATAAAACAAATAATGGGGATGAGCTGAAAATCACTTGGAAGATTCAGAATAAACAAATCACATCAATTTCTAGTCTCACATCAAAATTTATCCACGACTGAATTAGTGAACAAACATTTATTCTGTTAAGATTGACTTATTCTCTGAGAAACTGACCTCTAAATTCTAATTATATCTTACAATCTAAGTAAATATTAAATGGCTGCCAAATCCATCTATATAAATCCCTAACAATCTCATGTGTTTTCATTACCAGCTTCTAGAAAAATGGGATATTGTTAGCCTGCAAATAAGAAAAGTAGGCAAAGATAATAAAACACTAACTCTTTTAGGGAAACTAGTTTTCCAAAGGTGTATTTGTAAAGCATTAATTATATTTGAAAAAGATTTAATTAATGAAAGAGAAGAATTCAAATGAATGCTCCGAGGATGTTTTTTTAAAAAAAATAAATGAAGATGAACATTTATGATTCAGTAGCAGTGAAGTTTTCAATTTGGTAGAAAAAGTTAGCAGGCACCTTTTCAGACTGTGGAAAGGTTCTTGATTTTAGGTATTTTAGTTTATTTTAGACTCTGAAGAGCAGGGGTAATTGTAGTCCTGAGTATTATTCTCATAAGAACATAAATTCAATATGTTAATCAGGTATTGTGCTAAACTATTAGCAATAGTAGTACTAATATCAATATTAATTTGATTTATAGGGCCTTACATCAATAAAAAAATATTACAAATGAACAAAATAATGCTAAAAACTTATAACATATTATGATTACAATAATAAAAAAGCAATATAAGGCAGTGAAACAAAAAGACACAACAGAGACAACCTAAACCCTGCTGGATAAAAAACCATTCAATGAAGCCCTAGAGAAGGCATCAAATGTACTTCTATGCAGAGGTTATTCATTCATTCATTCGTTTCTTTTATTTGTATGCCACGTTTAGACACACACACACACAAAATTGTGTTCAAAGCGACTTACAATAAATAAAGTGGGGTGTGGGTGCCGTTGTGGTCTAAACCACTGAGCCTCTTGGGCTTGCTGATCAGAAGGTTGGCGGTTCAAATCCGCACAACAGGGTGAGCTCCCGTTGCTCTGTCCCAGCTCCTGCCAACCTAGAAGTTCGAAAGAATACCACTGCAAGTAGATAAATAGCGGGAAGGTAAACGGTGTTTCTGTGCGCTTTGGTTTTCGTGAGATTCAGATAAATCTCTTTATATGGATATGTATTTAGTACTGTTTTAAACTTTTTTCTTTTTGTAAAATCTAATGAAAAATAATAAATATTTTTTTCTTTTTGTAAAATCTAATAAAAAATGAATTTCAAAACAAAACAATTTCCATAACAGCATAGCAAAACAATAACATAGTAACAATTTCATACAACTCCCCCACATTTCAATACTATGGTCGTTGGCATCCATCTGTCTCGAGTGACAAAGACTGCACCTCCAGGGGTGAAGTCAAACTGCTGCATTAGCAGCACTGAAGGGACCACCTCGGAGCTCCAGCCTGGGCACTGTGTATGGAGGTCCTGAGCTGCCCAGAGGAAAAGATTCCCCTCTTAGCCTCCCTGATGTGGTCGAAAGGAAAGCAGAGCGATACATTTGCCACCAGCTTGGCTACAGCAGTTTCTGGAATGAGGTGTACAAGGTGTTATCCAACTATCTTAGGGACTCCACTCTGGAGTTGTGTAGAGCGGCAATGTCCAACTGGTAGACCACGATCGACAGGTAGATCACCAGGCTTCTCCAGGTCTACCGTGGGAGTTAAAGAAGAGATCACCCACTTGCTCCTGAGCAATCGTGACGCACCCCAACCCTGACGCTATGTTCTATCAGCGCCACTGGCAGTGCTATTAAAGCTCTAATTCCCTTTGTCTTTGGCAGAGTGGCAGAAGGAGGAAGAGTTGCGGACTGTTTGATGAGCAATTTTATGCAACCCTTCCCCAAAAATGCTGCGATTCTGGTCGCTCCCCCTTAAAAAAGCTCAACAACTATGGGCAATGACAATGGATAGATCACTGCCAGTTTTATTATACTAGGAGTAGATCACAGTCTCTATAGAGTTGGACGTGCCTGGTGTAGAGTTTACTTCTTAGCCTTTTCTTTTCTTTTCTTGAAGATATCCCACAATGCAGTGGAGATTTAAGATCAGTGTTTTCCTTCTTCTAGATGGGCTGCCTTCCCAGGTGAATGAACCCCATATGCCCCTTTCTTCCCTCTACAGCACGTGCAGAAACTGTCTTCTTGACCACTTTTGATTTTGTCTGCTCAATTTGCTGGAGCCTGTCTTCACGTGCAGGGGAAGTCCCTAACTCACCGAGGGTTTGAGACCCATCAGCTACCCTCACTTAGTTTTGCTGGCCAGTCAAAGCTGTCCCCGGTGTGTTGCCACTGTTGCATGCCAGCAGCTTCCAGGAGCCACAGGTGAGAGCTAAATGTAAGGTCAGAACTAAAGGTGAACAAACTATGCCAGAAGGAGCATGACGTTCCCCCCACCAGAGGTACTACCCCTCCCCTAACATCCCCCCACACCCCAATGCTATGAATATAAAGCAAAAATAAAAAGGGAGCATAACAGTTTCACCTTAGTCCTAGAAACACCCCTCCCATGATGTTGCTCACAGTCCTCTTCTGCTGCCACTTGCAATGCTTCCAAGGGATGGGTAGCTGGAAACATCCCTGCCATGATATCGCTCCATAGTCCCAGTGGCAGACTTTGGGTTCTCAAATTTCAGTGGTGCCCTGTGCAATGGCAAAATTTGGTGCCCCTCGCCTCTTGTCTTCCATTCTGCATTATGGCCTCTGATAGTCCTTGTTTTCTATAGTCACCCACCTCACTTCACATGATGAGGGCACCTGGAGCAGGCTTCTGAAAAGAATCATACTGCTCTCTCTTACCTGTCCTGAATTCTTGACAATCTCTCAACAGACTGAGCCAGGGAGTTGCTGTAACATGAGAAACGTAATCCATATAATATGGAGGTGTTACTGGTTATGGGAATCTGATGCTCTTGGAAGAGGTATGTGACCTACCCCAATGGGGTTTCATTTCCTCTGTGGCAGCTTTGGGTTTGCAGCTTCAGTTGCTCCTAAATCCAGAACTTCTCCAGGATGCTGACTTTTACCATGTCCATCTGGTAAGCCAGCTGTACCCTTGCCTGAAAAAATCAAGCTCCGCTCATTTATGCCTTCTATATGGAGCTGCTCAAGAAAACTTATTGGAAAACTCCCCACCCCCAAATGGGCAAACAATGGGAGAGAAACTCTTGGAAAAAGAAAACAAAACATAGACAGGGTAGTGCAAGTGTGGATCTCCAGCCCTACTTCTGCTCTGCTGGTAGGATTTTGGATAAGGTTGCTGAACTGCCTTTGGTTAGCAAAAAAGGAAACTAACCAGTGGCCCATCAATCTCAGTATTGTCTATATTGACTGATAGCTGCTCTCCAGGGTTTCGGACAGGGCTCTCTCCTAGCACTACCTGGAGACTTCAGGGATCAGACCTAAGACCTTCTGCATCCAGTGCTCCACAAGTGAGTCATAGTTCCCATCCACCCCATTCACCATAGGAATTCACAGTTCTATATTAGGCACTGTTAGTCATCAGGGAATCCGATTCCCCCACTGTAGGCTGCCAGGAATAGATAGACAAGGAAGTTCTCCCCAACGTCTTTTATTCAATATTCACAGAGAGAGGCTTAGAAATGCTGTCTCTTAGAGTAATTGCATTGTTCCAAGTAATCTCCAGCCCCCTTCTCTCCTCAATCGTCAACAGCACCACCCACCTTATGGTGGCCGCTTAGGGCCATTTGTCTTCTAGCCCTTTGCTCTCCTACTTTCAATGCTCACCGGGTTCTGGGAGAAGGGGGGGGGGTCTGGAATGCTTTCTAGTGAAAATATGTCAGCCACTGCTCCAGCTCTGCCTCCCCCTATTCCTCTCCCATTCTCTCCCAACTTTGCCCCTCATCTCCCTCTGAGCTATGACCTCCCGCAAACCACTGTTGTAAATCTATGCTGTCATCCTCTTCTCTGGAAGGTCCAGGAGAAGGATGCGGTCTCCACCATTCCTCCTCTGTCCAGTCCAGCACATTTCAGTAGGAACAATAAGTTTACTCCTTAGCATTTTCATTTCTCCCAAGTTTATTTAAAGAATGTCACATTATCTTGTAAGAAGCATATCTATAATCAGTTAATTATGTACACAGCGCAAGTGATACTTCAGATGGGTGGGAAACCATCAGTCAAATCTAATATATTATCAACACAAGAAATCAATGACTTTTGCCTAACTGTGAATTCTGCAGCTATAAATAATGAATATTAATAGTGCTATTCCCTTCTGAATTTAGTGAACATTTACTGCAGTTGGGAGTGGTGTTAGCTTTGGCTTCTGTGGGAGTTAGCCTACTCTTGCAGAGATTTACCAAAGGCAAGAACTTCAGTTTCAAAAGTTGTCTTGTTTTGGAAAGTTGTGACGAGACAGCATTGTTTCAAAGCCTCCCCTTAAGCTTTGAATTTGGAGCTGGATACAGCTTTGCAGAGATGAGCAGCCTCCCCAGCTTCCTGTTCTTTACTTGAAGCCCGGGAGAAGACATCATGAGGTCACTCTTCCCATGCAGTTTTTTTCAGATCAGGAGGCCTGGACAGCCAAGAAGGCTGCAGACTGCTGGAAAACTGGCTAATGGAAAGAAGAACACATTGCTCACAGCACCCTAAGCCACGTCACAACAACAAGGGTAGGCAGTAAGCCACTAGGAATAACACACAGCGAGAACATTGTTTAGGGAAGTTTTTAATGTTTGATATTTTATCGTGCTTTTAATACAGTGGTACCTTGATTTTCGAGCGTCTGGGAAGCCAAACATTCCCATTTTCGAAAACCTGGAAGTAATTGCTTCCATTTTTGAACGCACCTCGGAAGTCGAATGGCTTCTGCTGCATGTTTTCCAGTTTTTCCAACTGAACTTGCAGCCAGCCCTTTTGCGCCTCGGTTTTCCAGCATTTCGGAAGTCGAGCAGATTAGGTTCGAGAACCAGGGTACCACTGTATTCTGTTGGAGTCACCCAGAATGGCTGGGGAAACCCAGCCAGATGGGCGGGGTATAAATAATAAGTTGTTGTTGTTGTTGCTGCTGCTGCTGCTGCTGCTGCTGCTGTTGTTGTACTCAGGTACTGCTTGCTGGCTTCCAGTAGTCTTCTGGTTGGCCACTGTGAAGATTCTGGGCTATGGGCTCTTAGGTTCTCATGCAAGCTCAACTCCACCCCACCAACAACACTCTAAGGAAATTCTAAAGCCTTCTGAGAATGAGGCAGAAAAACAGACACCCCTTTTGCAGCTGAAGGAGAGTAGAAGTATTATTCCAGGGGAATGCTTATTGCCTGCAGACCAATTTATGGATCTTAAGGAAAAGGCAACCTGTTGTGCCCTTGCCATAATGGCTCCCCCTCCCCATACTATACTCTTTTTTTTTTTTTGTTTGTTCCATATGGATCTCTGCCCTGCAGGCTGACCCTGTTGTCCCAGCATCTACTGGTTGGGCTGCTTGCAATTTTATTTAGAAAGGCATTCACATGCTTTCCTTTTACTGAAATATGCTCCAATTTTTATTGTACTTGGTTTTTATGCAGTTTTCTGGTTTTATATTATATCTGATGCTATTATGCTTAGGCTGTGTAATGTTTCTTTGATGTCCTTTTTATATCTTTATCTTTATATGCACGCCACTTTGGCCTCCCTGTTTAAAGAGGGAAATAGTTTAAATCTTAAAATGAAGGGGTAAATATTTTTTTTATTAAAAAAACGAGCTTTCAGTAGTTTGCAAAAAGGCAGCAAATGATTTGCTGAAATGAAAAGTATTTTTCCTTCAAGAATTTTTATCTGCAGTTCCATGTTGTTGGCAGCTTTTTGAAAAAATTAAATTGAAGTAGTGTCTTGCAGGCCTATGCTGGATATCTAGTATTATATGGTAAGGTCGCCATGTTGTTGAGCTCTTTTGGACCCTATTTTACCAAAATCTACACTTCCAGCATGGATTTTCCTGGACATTTCCACCCAGGTGAATATGATAGCCCTAATATAGCCTGTTTGTCACAGCGAGTTTGCATATTGTCCTTTATTTAACTGTGCAATAGTTTTATATATTCTTGAATACATAGGATTCAATGTAACTGTGACAAATCTGGAAGATGTTCCAACTCTTATTTCTGGTATAAACAAATCTTTTTTTGGAATAGGTTTTCTGGTAATAGCAGAAGCCCCAAGTCAGCTGATGCATTAATTAAATAATATTTATGCACCACTAAATCGCCAAAGGGACTTCTATACAGTTTACAAGTATAAAATGTATATATGTGTGCACAATATAAAAATCCCACCCCCAATCCCATCAATTTATTATATACAATAATACTGATTTGTATGTCATTCCTGAAAAATAGACAAAACAAAATTGTTGGTCTATGGCAGGCATGGCCAAACTTGGCCCTCCAGCTGTTTTGGGACTACAGTTCCCATTATCCCTGAGCGCTGGTCCTGTTAGCTAGGGATGATGGGAATTGTAGTCCGAAAACAGCTGGAGGGACAAGTTTGGCCATGCCTGGTTTATGGTGATCAGCACACCTGCCTAGCAGCTCAGATGACTGTGCAGTGAATTTGACATACATGTGGAATGCGTCATTCATTTTAATCACAGGGAGGGCCCAGTTTGCGGATTTCCTGAACTTTGAAAACAACCATCGAGAATATTGAATTTCATTCCTGCATTGGAGCAGCAGGAGTTTTGTGGACAGGTCTACAGTTTAAGCTATGTAGACCAAAGTAAAATCCTGAGCACATCTTATTGTTTACTTCCTGAAATAAATCTTGCCTTTACTGGACTATAACAGTAACGCTCATGATGAGCATTTATATTTTTTCATGTATCCGATGAAGTGAGCTCTATAAAAGCTTATCCCACAATGCATGTGTTGGTTTCCTAACTAGTTGCAACAATATTCTTTGCTGCTTTAGCATCCCTACGGGATTTTTTTTGCATGCTCCTTGCAATAATTGTGCCGTGTGTGTAACCCATATGACAAACCAGAAAGCTAGGCTGGTATGTTATTGCTTATGTAAAGGGGAATGCTAAGAAAAAGAGCTTGCCTAAAATGTGAAGATTTTTATGGTAAAAGTAAGCGTGATTTAAAAAAATGGTTAAAAATTATGATATATGTAAACTGCTAAAGATGAGGTAAAATGAAAATCAGATAGTGGGGACTTGGAGAAGCCCACCTAACAATGTTTAGAAAAAATAAGTATTGTTTGGGCTTTTGGGCTTTTTTCTGTTTGTGTTGTTTAGTTGTGTTATAAAATAAATATTTTTTTTTGGGGGGGGGGCGAAATAAAAAATAAAAGCTTCCTAGTGAGCTCATGGCAAAGTGAGAGTTCAGCTAGGGATTACACAGCTCACAACAGGAACATAGGAAGTTGCCAACGCAATCAGTGCTGGAGAAAGGGGGGTGAGGTGGGGCGTCATCCCAGAGGGGGGTGGCATCGCTGCCCTGCCCCTCTGGGACACTCACCGTTGGTGGCTAGCCCCGCCCCCGCTGTTCCCGGGTGCCAGAGCAGCTAGCTCCGCCTCTGAATGCAATGCTCAGGGGATATGGTTCTTGAAGAATCCTGGAGTACAGATCTTACTGCGCATGCTTAGTAAGATATTTGGAGCTGGACAAAGCCAATATTATGGGCACTTAGCCAATAGTACCTCAGAGCTGTTAGGATGGTGTCTATCTACCTCCATTAAGTCAAGTCAGTACAGAGTTCCTCAAAACTCCAGGTTTCTTGTTTTTGTTTTATCCTACTTTAAGTTATAATTAAATTTACTTTGATTCCCCTAAATGGAGCTGACTGCCATTTTGAGAAGATTGTTCATTTACCTCAGCAACACAACAGAGGCCAAGTGACCAAGCAGAGAGGTTCTCTAATGACAACCAGAAAGACAGGACTTTGGGAGAATGGTGCTCTGGTTTATTGTTCTGTGTCATTTATCTAAAATCCTTATGAACAAATCGCATACCCTCCAACATTGTTCCGATGAAAATAGGGACACCCTATTCCATAATAATATTAACAACAAAAAATTTACTATTTATACTCTATCCATCTGACTCGGTTGCCCTAGCCACTCTGGGTGGCTTCCAACATATATAAAAGCATAACAAAACATTTAACTTTTTTTAAAAAAAACAGCAACAACCAACAACTTCCTTATACAGGGCTGCCTTCGGATGGCTCGAGGGTCAGATAACTCCATACCCTCCAACATTTCTCCAATGGACGTAGGGACATTTTAAGGGAAAGTGGGACATTCCAGGATCAAATCAGAAACTGGGATGGCTTCTGTAAAACTGGGACTGTCCTTGGAAAATAGGGACACTTGGAGGGTCTGTGGTGGACAGAGGCAAGGCCTACAACCCCTGAGAAGGGGTGAGCAGCCAGTATTGCACCACTGAGCTTTTCCCCATAAGCTGTTACATAGTCATTTCATTTCATTAGTGCTTTCTGTCCAAATGATTATATATATATATATATATATATATATATATATATATATATTAACAGTTAAGTTCACAGTTTCAAAGCATTTAAACACCAAAAATATGCCCCTGTTGAATTAGGGCAGTTCTGTGCTCTTCATTTATCAAAACACTTCCTAATTCTTCCAGTGGAACATACACAATAATGCTCTCAGGCACAACTTTAGTTTCAGCCTTTTGAACATAATCCATAATAGCAATAAAATGTTCCCTCTATAATGGAATAATCCACATATGGTACAAGCGGCTGCTGGAAAAAAAAATCTTCCCTGTGGTATATAAAAATCCAGGCACAGTCAACCAGTGATGTGAAGAATAGAAGACAGCTTCCTTTGATTTCGTTTTTACCTTGCAGGATTCTTTGAAAATTGTTCAGATGACACCATTCAGGGCAGATGTGCTTGTATGCCTGACAATGATCTGATAATGCATGAAAATCTCCTTAACAGTGTAAAATTAAAGCACATTACCATGTTTTAAGTAATAAGCTTAGGGCTTATTACTGCTCTGCATTTTGTACCTGTTATAAAGAATACTTAGGAACAAAAAAAGAAAAATGAATCAATGGCAGAGCTTCAGGATACTTATAGAATTTAACAATCCACATTTGAAGCAGTGGGAAATAATGTTCTTTTCCCCCAATTGCAACCTGTTCCTCTGGCCTAATGTATTCAGAAAATTACATGGAAGTCGTATCTCTGAAAGAAACTAGTCTGCCCTGTATATCAAGAAAGAACACTGTACCTAACAATCTCAAATTGATTAGATCACCCAGAATAAAATTCGCCAGAAGCACGGAACAGGGTGGAGTGCAGTATGTCACTTATTTAGTGTCACTTAATTAGACCCATCAGTTAATAAAGACCTGGAAAGAAGCAGAACCTATAAAACAAATCCCACTTTGAATCTGGGGGTGAGTTTTGTGGAATGTCTTGACCATGTTCTGGAAATTTTGGATAAAGTTTCTGGTACACCATTTAGCTTGCCTGATTACAAAAGTCACCTTAGCATAATCTGTAAAATAGTAGCAATATGCACATGAAGGGACATCATCATAGGAGCCAGCTCCAGGTGGCCATGGGTGCTTGGGCACTCACAATAATATAATATAGGCACCCACAAAGTCAGTGAGAAAAGGCGGCAGCGGCGCTTCCTTCTGAGAGACCAGCAGTTCAGTTCTGCCCTCTGCAGCCAGCAAGTGAGACAACCTTTTACAGGGGGGGTGGGGGGTGGGCTTGGACATGGAGGCAGAGTCTCTCTCCTCCCCACAGAATAGGGTGCCTTGCTGCTTGCGAAGAGGAGGAAGAAGAGGAGCCAGAATGCAGATGTGCGACATCACATCCACACACCTGCACATAGTGAATGTGATGTCACATTTTTTTCCTTTCTTTCAACAGAAAAAGGTGCCAGTACTCATCAGGAAGTTGTTATAATAAAAATAATAAATTTTATTTATACCCCGCCCTCCCCAGCCAAGACCGGGCTCAGGGCAGCTAACACCAGGTATAAAAACAATTGATTGAAATACAGCTTAAAAACAAGATTAAAATACAACATTTAAATGCAGCCTCATTTCAGTAGGAACTCAAATCAAATCAAAAACTTTTTTTGGGATGAAAACGTCAAGTCTTCACTAAGGCCAACTATCCAGACTGGTCCTACGTGGGCCAGAAAAAAGCCAGGGAAGTCCCCAAATAGGAGTTCCATCACAGAAGGAGAAAGGAAAAAGGAAAGAGGGAGAGGGGATCAAGTTGATTCCAAGCCAAAGGCCAGGCGGAACAACTCTGTCTTACAATAAGTGTTACAGTAAGTGACACACTTTTAACACGGGGGGGGGGGTGTTGCCCGTCCTGTGTACCCTTGTGTACCCAGGGCCATCTTAAGCATATGCAGTGCCGGGGTACAAAGATCCATCCGGGGCCCCCCTTGTTGCCCAGAGATGTGGGAGGAACCCCAAAGTTGTTGACCTTTTTTAAGGAAAGGTTCCCTGGAGTTGTTGACTTTTTTTTAAGGGAGCTCTGACACCACACTTATCTCTACTCAAGAACAGGAAACAGGAAACATAAGAAATATTTAATGTATATGGAATCTAAATCTCAGGTGACACTGGCGGGGTTGAAATAACTCTAACAGCGGGAAAGGCCTATGTAAAAGAGTTAAAAAGTACGTGACTATATAATTTATTCAATACTAACCAAAGTAGTGGAGGGGAGTCCAAGGCTCAGTTGAGACTAACTCAGTTATATATTTTATTTATGATTTGTGAAGTGGATATAATTTGTATAAGGTATGTGGTGGATTTTTTGTTTATGTTTTTCCTGTATATATGTGCAAATATGAATAAAAAATTATGAAGAAAAAAAAAGAAATAAACTGCCCTGCCCCCCCAAAAAAACAAAAAACAAAAAAAAAAGGAATCAGGAAACATAAGGAGCCCATCACAACAAACCAGCCCAAGGCATCAGTGTCGGGTGCCTCATGGAGTAAGCAGCGTGCTCTGGGTGGGCCTCTCCACAGCCCTAAGCCAATCCCAGGTGCGCAGGAGGGCAGAGCCACCCACCCACCTCAGCGCCTCACTGGCTTGCTCACCCCCGAACTCGTGGCGCAGAGCCGACCACAGCAGAAGGGCCAACAGTGGCGCTCCACTCAACGGGTGGGCTCTTCCCCGGACTTCAACTCTCGGGCCCCGGACTCTTAGCCTGGTGCCCCTGAGAGGCCGGTGCCCAAGTGCCCTGCACCCCTGGCGCCTATGGTTAAGATTGCCCTGTATGTACCCCCCAGAAAAAACACTGCATAAAGACAAACCAAATGTTTGCACATATTTAATAATCCACTTTGAGGTAAGACTAAGATCAATAAGGTTTAATAATACCGAAAATATTAACCACAGGCAACCAGTAGATAGAAATGCTTAGATTTTAATTTGGTCAAAAGCTGCTGGGACACGTTTGCATCTGGGAGATGCTACCTGACATAGGGAAGAACCTATGATGGCATAATATTATAAGCCTCTTGTGCATAATGCTATCATCACAAGGAGACACGGAGCTTCATGTGTGATTTGCTGATGGCACGCTGGAAGCAGATGCTGCCGACAGATGCTGCATTGTGCAAAGTATGCAAAGTGTGTTACACAAATAGATGAAGACAGAGCATTATGAAGGTGAGGTGATGGTTGTCTTATTTCTGGGAGCCTTTGCAATTTGTGAACCATCAAGATGAATTCATATTGTCAGCCATGCACTGTGTCCCTGCACAGTGTTTGATGATCGCCACCTTCTACACTAACAGGAAGAGAGGGGATTTAGAGAGTCCCTGTAAGATCACAACACATGATTCATAGCTTCTTTCAGCTTGGGTCACAGCCACATTATCTATTTAAAGCACTCTTCTACCACTTTAAGAATCATAGCTTCCTCCAAAGAATCCTGGGAAAGGTAGTTTGTTAAAGATTGCAGGGACCTCCGACAGAGTTGGAATTCCCAACAAATTTCAGACCCTCCAAGTGTCCCTATTTTCGAGGGACAGTCCCAGATTTACAGAAGCCGTTCCAGTTTCTGATATGATCCTGGAATGCCCTGCTTTTTTTTTTAGGATGTCCCTATTTTCACGGAAGAAATGTTGGAAGGTATGGAGTTAGGCAACTCCTGAGCCTAGGAGATAAGAAGCTATACAACCATTAGAAGGCATCTGAAGGCAGCCCTGCATAGGGAAGTCTTTCCCCCCTCAAATTTTTAATGTTTTACTATGTTTTTAAATGGGACACGGGTGGTGCTGTGGGTTAAACCACAGAGCCTAGGACTTGCCATTCAGAAGGTCGGCGGTTCGAATCCCCACAACGGGGTGAGCTCCCATTGCTCGGTCCCTGCTCCTGCCAACCTAGCAGTTTGAAAGCACATCAAAGTGCAAGTAGATAAATAGGTACCACTCTGGCGGGAAGGTAAACGGCGTTTCTGTGTGCTGCTCTGGTTCGCCATGACCTGGAAGCTGTACGCCCGCTCCCTTGGCCAATAAAGCGAGATGAGTGCTGCAACCCCAGAATCGGTCACGACTGGACCTAACGGTCAGGGGTCCCTTTACCTTTACCTTTATGTTTTTAAATAAATGTTGGAAGCTGCCCAGAGTGGCTGGGGCAGCCCCGTGAAATGGGCTGGTTATTATTAGTATTTAGTGATAATGGTGATGATGATGATAATGGTGGAATAGGACGTCCCCATTTTCATCAGAAAAATGTTGGAGAGTATGGAGTTATTCAACCCTGAGCCAAGGAGATAAATAACCATACAACCTTTAGCAAACATCTGAAGGCAGCCCTGTATAGGTAAGTTCTTTTAAATGTTCTATTAAGTTTTTATATTTGTTGGATTATTATTATTATTATTATTCAATAGGATGTACCTATTTTCATTGGAGAAATGTTGGAGGGTATGAAATTTTCGTTCCTAGAATTCTTTGAGGGAAGCCATGCCTGATTAAGTGGCATAAGAGAAGATTGCTTCAAGTATATGATGTGGATGCTAACAAATTATAAAGATGCAATATAGCACAATCAATGTAAATTGTACATCATAGACTAAGGTCAACACACATCCATAACCTGATGAGTTTACAGTTCAAATATCAGCACTGGAGGAAACTACTTCAGAATAAGGCTGGAGTGTTAGGTATTTCAACAATATGTCAGTCTAAGCCTTCACTTTCAGGTGGGACAAATGGGATATAAAGAATATAATCATTCTTTGCTTCCACAGCAACATCTTCTAATAGTATCAAATTAAAACTTGCAGTTTCAGCTAAGCGTTTCATTTTATTCAGTAGAAGGTTTTATAGTATTGAGAGATGTGTTGAAAAACAGGTTTGGGCAGGTTTGGGTCCATGGCGTATAAACATTTTATGGCTGTGACTGCTGGTCTATATTGATACTGATGTGATTTTTAAAAAATCAATTGATAGTTTGCACTACAATGCACCTTTCCTCCTATGATGTTTTAAGGCTTTGATATGATCATGATGGAGAATTCAGCTGGGCATATTTGCATTATACACTATGGCAGGCAGACAGACAATTGACCAAAAGGTCACAAATCACAGGTGATAGGATATAAAGAAATGCCCGTCCCCTGAGGTCACACACAACAGCTGACTCCGAAGCTGTGGAACATAATGGAATTCTCTCTTTTTTTTGTAGCACTTCATCAGCAGATTTGCCACATGCACCCTTTTTTAAAAAAAATAAAAAGTAAGCAGCTACGACTACGCTAATATCAGGTAGTCAATATTTCAATTAAATCTCAGGACAGGACAGATGTAACTCGTCCCATGTAGATTTTTGCAGATCGAGAATCACAGGCAGACAGGGATGCTGCAGACTACAACAGAAATGTATTGTTATCATACCCTCCAAAATTTCTCAGATGAAAATAGGGACACTCTGTTCTATATTAAGATCACTCAACAATTAATAACACATTTTTAATGCTTTATTGGTTGAAAATTATATAACAAAAATAATCAGTGAATGTTAAAGACAAAATAAAGATGAACACAGAAATAAAACAGTCATTCATTCCTTAACTGATACTTGCTTTGTACATAGTTTTGTAATTGAATTTGACATGACCTCCAATCTTCCCATTATGTTCCCAGGTTAAATTCCTTAAATACGCACTTAACTTTATTTTCTGCATGTTGCTTAACTTACTTTAAATTTTATAAAATTATCCTATCTGCACACAGAAGTTCAATCAAAATCTGCCAACGGATTAATATTTTGACATTGTTCTTTTACATACTCTGTATATGTCCCTCTCTCTGATAAATTTTTCCATCTGTAATATCCCATAGCCTTGCTGATTGTCAATTAATAACACATTAGAAGTATAGAAAACTTTCAAATAATAAGTCAAGCTAGCGAAGAGAAAGAGATTAACAAAGTTGAACTACTCTTCACAGCAGTCCCAACCAAATATATGGAATAGGAACACACCCAAACATCCCAACTAAGAGCCCCGCTTTTGTCCTAGACTGTTTCAGCTCAGTGTGATCCTAACTCCAGCCCCTGAAGACAAGGCAGAAGTGCTATGAGGCACTTCAGACAGCTCACCCTCCAGCAACATAAAGAGATATATTAAAATTCCTCCTGCAAACTTGTCTATGAAGCTGGCTCACCCAGCAGGCTGAATCCTCTACAGAGCTTGTAGTATTTTTTAAACGAGTTACTCAGTTTATTCTTTTTGTATATCTTGAGATGCCATATGTATTTTATGAAATTCAGACTTATTCTCCGAATGCCAGTTGCTATAACAACTCCATGCTTTGATCTCTGCCCTCCCTGTTTTCCTTGCATCATTTCAGAGCTTTGGTTTACGGATGCCAGTATTTCTAGGTTGTGGCAATAGGATTGATTTTCCCCTCTTTTCTTTTGCTTAAGAGTCATTGTCTGGTAAAGAAAATGGGTATCTCAGTGTTTATGAACTTTCACTGTAGGGTTTTCAAAAATCATGTATGCTGCTTTGAAGTTATTTGACTGGAAAAAAAGCGGCCGATACGTATGGATATAAGTAACAGATAAACAAGCCAATATTTTTACAGAAAAAAATAATGTGTGTGTAAAGAATAAGGAGATGTCTGCGGAAAGTGAGGTTACAGGGAACCTGGCAGAGGGCCTTCTCGGTAGTGGCGCCCGCCCAGTGGAATGCCCTCCCATCAGATGTCAAGGAAATAAACAACTATCTGACTTTTAGAAGACATCTGAAGGCAGTCCTGTTTAGGGAAGTTTTTAATGTTTGAGGTTTTATTGTGTTTTTAATATTGTCTTGGGAGCAGCCAAGGATGGATGGGGGTATTATTATTATTATTATTATTATTATTATTATTATTATTATTATTATTATTTCCTTTCCCTTATCCCATCCTGAAACCTTCCTCTCCCAAGAAACCCAAAACATTACTGCCAGGTTCATCTTCCTGAAAATGGAAGGATCAGACCTGTTGTTGTTGTTGTTGCTGTTGCATTTATATCCCATCTTTATTAAAACGAATTCAAGGTGCTGCACATGGTTATCACTTTCTTCATTTTATCCTCACAACAACCCTGTGGGGTAGGTTAGGCTAAGGAAAAGTGGCTGACCCCCCCAAGTGCTCTTCAAGGGGTTTTAACTCTGTTCTCCTAGGTCCTAGTCCAGTGCCCTAACTGCTACACAGCACTGCCTCTCCAGCTTTATAACATATTTATTCACAGACTTTGCCAGCTTTGCTGCTACCATATTCCCAGCCTCACTTCTTCTGACTTCACTTGAGCAGCTTCAGAATTAGCTTTTTTGTTCCTTGCAAATCCACACATTATGATAAACTTTTCTGCTGTTAGTTCAGCACAAAAAGGGGAAAGGAGGGGGGAAACAGATAAAGAGATTTCTCATCAAAATCCCAGCTGCATCTCTTCTGAGGGAACAGATACGTTCAGATGTTTGTTTCATCCTGGCCTAAATACAGCGTGTTGAAAAACCGTTTGATTTGCATAAGTGCTATCAGCCTACAGTGCTCTTTACTCTAGATCCCCCCTCTCATTTCATAACATTGGCATTTTATTTTATTTTGATGAAGTGCTCATGATGTTTGAAAAAAGAAAAAAAACCTGCTTGAATTTAAGCTTGTGTCCTCTTCAGAAAATCTTGATAATCCACATTAGTTTCAGGTACTTTTCAAGGTCAGGTCAAAACAGAATTTAAGGATAACAGAAAAACGATTCTCCCGAGATACAAATATTCAGTGAGTTAAAAACGGAAAGGATTGCCAGCATTGTTTTGGCAGCTTTCCAAGGACTGGCATTGATACATTAAATAAATAAGCCTTTAACAAATGCTAATAGCTATTTAGGTTGGCGCTAAGGGCGTTAAAGAATTCTAGGCATACAAAGAGGAGCAAGTTCTGAGATTAGCCACACAAGAAGGTTCTTAAGGTGTTATCTGAACACAGCCACACACAGTTTATCATCTCTCTGTGTTTGTGTTGCCTCTACGCCTTAGAAGGGATATAACAGGAGGATACTAGTTTGTCAGTGTAAATAATTGTGGTCTTTGTGAGCCAATGGCCAGACTTCCTAACACTATAAGGATTTCCTGTGCAACCTTCCAACACATATGTTTAAAAACAAGTATGAGATACATGTACCTACCAAATGGAATGTGAGTTTCACCTCTGCTCTTTGGGCCAAATACTCATTTAAGAAAATGTCTTCTTGGGCGATCGCTCATAGCTGAGTAAAATTGTCTTCCATAAACACCGTTTTAACAGTGAGTCCATAAGTGACTGTGGAAGCCAATTCTGGATCCTCACGTCCTTCCACAGTGGGGACATAGGCTTCCGGGCGGGAGTTGATCATTGTAAGGGTTTGCCAAATGTGCCTTCCTCTTAGCACGTCTCTCCCTTTCATCCTGAGTTTGAGCGTCTTCAAAGCCCATGATACCTTTGGGAAAGGCTGTTCTCCAACTGGAGTGCTCGCAGGCCAGTGTTTCCCAATTGTCGGTATTTATACTACTTTTTTTAAGATTTGCCTTGAGAGAGCCTTTGGACTTCTTCTGTTGACCACCATTGTCTACTATGTACTGGTTCACCCTTGTGGTTTAGTTTCATTTGATCTGAGGCTTTCTCCATGGAAATAGGACACATTAGTGCCTCCCGTTACATTCGTTTCAACTGATTTATCAGTGAAAAGCAAATACCAATAATAATAATAATAGTAATAATAGTAATTATTTATACCCTGCCCATCTGACTGGGCTTCCCCATGTCAGGGATGTCCCTTCCCAGAACAACAGCGAAGAAGAAGAGTTTGGATTTGATATCCCACTTTATCACTACCCGAAGGAGTCTCAAAGTGGCTAACATTTTCCTTTCCATTCCTCCCCCGCAACAAACACTCTGTGAGGTGAGTGAGACTGAGAGACTTCAGAGAAGTGTGAGGTCACCCAGCAGCTGCATGTGGAGGAGCGGAGACGCGAACCCGGTTCACCAGATTACGAGTCTACCCTTCTTAACCACTACACAACACTGGCTCTCCGGAAGTCTCCAGAAAGGAAGGGGGCAGGGTGGAAGAAGTAGAGGCTTGATTCCATGTGGTACAGAGCTTAGCCCATGCTTTGTTTCCCTATTTGACAATTAATGCTGCTGTGTTTGTGAACATGGAAGCAGGGAGTTAAACAGGTCAAGTAACCCTACAATAAGGGTGGTGGAGGGGGAAAAGGTAGCATGGAACTCCAAGAAAGACTGGCATGGGGGAACTGTCACCCCCAACAAGGACCATGTTTTTCCAAGGGCTTGTTGGTGGGTGGCTAAGGGTCCCACCACAGATTTGTGGGTTTATACTGATTTACATGAGGGAAGAAGGTAGTTGAAAAATTTCATAACTCACCAGGAAAGACTTGGAAGAAGGAAACATTACCTCCCATGAAGCACCCTGGAAGAACCCTGAAATTTGGGAGGATGCAGAGGATACAGATATTTCTATTAACTTGCATAGGGAAGGGCAGACTTTCACTTAAAAAGGCAGTTGTAAATTCTTTCCCCACGACTGTGGTTGGAATGCCCTGGGGGAATAATTCATTTTGATGAAAAGCTAGATCTCTGTGGCTAAACAAAATATTTTTCCCCACCTCCACACACACCCTCTCAAGCTCTGGACATTTTCCTAGTCAGCTTGGTTTCATTTCTCAGTGAGGGGAAAAAACAAGCAGTGTTGCAGTCTATATGTTTGAGACCATGCAGCCACTTGGAAGCTTAGGAAGTCCCTGATCTGTCTCGAGTTGACACATTTTAATGCCTCAGAAATAAGAGAGCCATCCTCAAATAACCCTAATTCATTTCATAATTCATGATGCATGTAGAACCAAGGCACATCCCCAAAATGCACATCTATCTCTATCTATCTATCTATCTATCTATCTATCTATCTATCTATCTATCATCTATCTATCAATCATCTATCTATCTGTCTATCTATCATCTATCTATCTATCAATCATCTATATCTCTGTCTATCTATCTATCTATCTATCTATCTATCTATCTGTCTATCTATCATCTATATCTCTGTCTATCTATCTATCTATCTATCTATCATCTATCTATCTATCTATCTATCTGTCTGTCTATCTATCATCTATCTGTCTATCATCTATCTGTCTATCATCTATCTGTCTATCATCTATCTATCTATCATCTATATCTATCTATCTATCTATCTATCTATCTATCTATCTATCTATCTGTCTATCATCTATCTATCTATCATCTATGTCTGTCTATCTATCTATCTATCTATCTATCTATCTATCTATCTATCTATCATCTATCAATCATCTATCTGTCTGTCTGTCTGTGTATTATCTATCTATCTATCTATCTATCTATCATCTATCTATCTATCTATCTATCTGTCTGTCTATCTATCATCTATCTGTCTATCATCTATCTGTCTATCATCTATCTGTCTATCATCTATCTATCTATCATCTATATCTATCTATCTATCTATCTATCTATCTATCTATCTATCTGTCTATCATCTATCTATCTATCATCTATGTCTGTCTATCTATCTATCATCTATCTATCTATCTATCTATCTATCTATCTATCATCTATATGTCTATCTACTATCTATCTATCTATCTATCTATCATCTATCAATCATCTGTCTGTCTGTCTGTCTATTATCTATCTATCTATCTATCTATATCTATCTATCTATCTATCATCTATATGTCTATCTACTATCTATCTATCTATCTATCTATCTATCTATCTATCTATCTATCATCTATCAATCATCTATCTGTCTGTCTGTCTGTCTGTCTGTCTGTCTATTATCTATCTATCTATCTATCTATCTATCTATCTATCTATCATCTATATGTCTATCTACTATCTATCTATCTATCTATCTATCTATCTATCATCTATCAATCATCTATCTGTCTGTCTGTCTGTCTGTCTATTATCTATCTATCTATCTATCTATCTATCTATCTATCTATCTATCATCTATCATCATCTATCATCTATCATCTATCATCTATCATCTATCATCTATCATCTATCATCTATCATCTATCATCTATCATCTATCATCTATCTATCATCTATCTATCTATCTATCTATCTATCTATCTATCTATCTATTCCAAGAGTGGTGCGTATATCTAACTGAAGTTCATAATAACATATTAGTACTGAGGTTTTGTACACATACAGAGCAAATGTTAATAAATCTACTGAAGATTCGTAACAACATTGACTTTTGTAGTTGATTCAGGAGACATATGACTAAGAATGTGAAGGAAAGTGCTGGCTTCCTTTCGATAGCTATTGATTTCTTTTAGATGTGTTAAGTTTGGAGGGCTGTGTGGGTGTTGAAGATAATCTTAGTACAAATGAGTCACAAGACTTGTGTTAGTGTGTTGTGTTCTAGGACTAAAAAGAGTCAAGAAAGAGTTTTTGTGATTTCCTTTTAGCACGTGTTAACGGTAATGTGATAAAGTGATGGAGTGCAACGAAGGCTGTCAACAAATTAAAGAAACCATGCAGCCTGATCCTTTGCATATTTAGTTAGAGAGAAGTCCACTGTGTTTAATGGTGCTTGCTGCTGGGAAATTTTATAACTAGGATTCTAGCCTTACTCAGTTAATAATATGGGTTTAATTAATTAATGCATTTGTGTATGGATGAAAGAATACTTTTAAGTTTAGATGAACAAGCAGGAATGACAAATAATGATAACATCAAAAACAAAAATACTAAGCTTATAGGATCTGAACTGGTAGTGACTGAGCAGGAATGAGATCTCTCTCTCTCTCTCTCTCTCTCTCTCTCTCTCACACACACACACACACACACACACACACACACACCTACATAAGAAGAAGAAGAAGAGTTTGGATTTGATATCCCACTTTATCACTACCCGAAGGAGTCTCAAAGCGGCTAACATTCTCCTTTCCCTTCCTCCCCCACAACAAACACCCTGTGAGGTGAGTGAGGCTGAGAGACTTGTGACTAGCCCAAGGTCACCCAGCAGCTGCATGTGGAGGAGCGGAGACGTGAACCCGGTTCACCAGATTACGAGTCTACCGCTCTTAACCACTACACCACACTGGCTCTTATCTTCAACACCCATGACATCCCTTTGGCTGACTGTGTCTGAAAATGGAAGGATTTTTGGATAGAGCCAGTGGCGTAGCGTGGGTTGTCAGCACCCGGGGCAAGGCAAGTAATTTGCGCCCCCTAACCCGTGGATTTGCGCCCCCTAACCCTAACCCCCAGATGTTGCGCCCAGTGCGGCCGGCCCCCCCTGCACCCCCCACGCTACGCCACTGGATAGAGCCATGAAAGTATTTGCAGTGATGTGAGCTAGTAATTTCCCCAGTTTTGACCTCTACATTGACTTCTAATGTTACAGAGATTATTGGTTAAAATCACATACATGTGTATACATAAACTGAGTTCAATGGGGCTTAGTCTCAAATAAGTGGGGTTGCCATATTTTGAAGAACAAAAAAGAGAGCACTATGACGACTCTCATTTTAGATATCCCTACTACATGTAGGCTATTAAAACTGTGATATATAGCTCGGGGGGGGCAGGAGAAGAGAAGAGGAAAGCAAGTCTTCAGCCACCAGTTATGTCTATGTCTCATCCAGAAAGTATAGCCAGAGACATTTTGGCAAATTTTAAAAATCCACCCAGCCAAAAAAAATTACTCCTGAAAAAGAGGATGTGTCCTGGAAAAAGAGGACACATGGCAACCCTCAGTGGGTACAGGATTGCAGCAGCCTAAGTTGCCTTGTCAGTTGACAAATCCAGACTCCAAACTTCATGATTCACCCATCCATATTAGTTCTATAGAAGCTAAGCCTAGAGTGAAACTATGATCAGGGGAACCCTAATACAGTGGTACCTTAGTTTAAGAACAGCCCTATTTACGAACTACAGTGGTACCTCAGGTTAAGTACTTAATTCGTTCCGGAGGTCTGTTCTTAACCTGAAACTGTTCTTAACCTGAAGCACCACTTTAGCTAATGGGGCCTCCTGCTGCTGCCGCGCCACCGTCGTGCAATATCTGTTCTCATCCTTAAGCAAAGTTCTTCACCTGAAGCACTATTTCTGGGTTAGCGGAGTGTGTAACCTGAAGCATATGTAATCTGAAGCGTATGTAACCCGAGGTACCACTGTATTCGGTTTACAAACTCTGCAAAACTGGAAGTAGTGTCCCAGTTTGTGAACTTTACCTCAGTCAAAGAACGGAATCTGAACGGTGGAAGGGCACCGGCAGCGGGAGGCCTCATTAGGGAAAGAGCACCTCGGTTTAAGAACATTTTTGGTTTAAGAACGGACATCCGGAATGGATTACATCCGTAAACCGAGGTACCACTGTATGGAGAGCATTGGTCCCATCTACATTTAAGGCAGTGACAATGTCCTGCTTTACTGCGGGGATAAGGAATCAGTGATCCATGACTTCAAGTATGTCTTTCAGGAATGTTGATAGTCACCCTGATATATATATATAGAGAGAGAGAGAGTTGAAGAGGAGGAGGAATTATATTTGAAGAAATGCAATTTTTCATGCAGGCAGGGACTTGCTTCACACTAGCAAATTTCAATTATAAGCTCTATAAGATTGCCAACGTGGCACCGATGTGTGGATTTATCTACACAAATCCAGATGCGACACGTTTTAAGCAAACAGGGGATGATACAAGTTGTTTTTCCCAGCTGCCACTTGCCACGTTGCATCAGCGTACAGGTAATTGGAAATCATTGTTTCTGTAGGAAATTCACAGCCATCCAAGGGAGATGACTCTTTATCTATTAAGGTCAAAGGTACACATGCCTCTGCACTTTAGCCAGATGAATGGCTTAGTGTTATGAGGCAGTCTATATCTATCGATCTTCTCAGAAATTGCTGCAAAAGCAGAAGCGACCCTGAGCTGGCCAGCCTGTCCCTAATTTGGGGTGACACATACGACTTTCATGTTGCTATGAAAGAAATCCTTCAGCATCGTGCTTTTCACAAACGGTCCAAGGAAAACATTTGGCAGAATGGCAGGCAAGTCATAGGAATCAGAGCTTAACTAGTTTTTATACCATTGTTGTTTGCTTATTAAAATGTATTGCTCACCCATTGCCAGCAACACTTGGTGAATAATCATATTAGGAGGAGATATGGAAGCCAATGGCAAAATTAGCCTTTGCTTTAATTCAAATTATCTGAAGATGAGATTAATTTCTGTTTAAATTCCATTGCTGTCTCCCCCCTCCCTATTTATTTTGCAAAAAAAAAAAAAGAAGAAGAAGTTAACTCTCACACTTCTCAACTTGGAGTCAGCCACTATATACTGCTTGTGATGATATAATTCGCTCATGCTATTTCATTTTTTTTAAAGAACCTTATCACTACCTTGCCAGTGTTATCATTGCAGTTAAAGTTGTGCTTTCCAGTCATCACCAGCACGAGAGGGCTTTTTCATGGTGTCTGAAATGGATTACATTTCCATAGTGCCTTGAAGAATGGTGTGTATTTTTTTTTAGGTGCTGAATGTTTTCTTGACTTTTGGGGAGTTGAAGGTCATGCTACTTATTGTACTGAAGATGTGATTTGTTTCAGCTTTGGTAAGAAGGAGTCCCAGTCACTTTATAGAACTTTGGAGTCATAAAGTGTCAAGAGCATGGTGGACCTTTTCGTCTTCTCTTCTTTGTTACCACTAGGATACAGGGTGTTCTAAGCCAAGGGTTGGCAACCTCTGGCCCTCCAGAAGTTGTTAGGCTATGAGTCCCATTGGCCATGGTGGCTGGCATGGGGCCAGGAGTCCAATAACATCTTGAAAGCCAGAGGTTAGTCATCCCTTTTCTACACCAAGAGCATCCCTAAGAACCTAGGAGGTTGCCTCAGAGCAGTGGTCAATGGCTGCAGGATTTCACATGGCATCCAATTCTACCTGGAGATGTAAAGGATGGGACTTGGGGGTCTTTTGCATGGAGAGCATGTGCCCTGCCAATGAATGATGGCAAACCTAGTAAGAGAATCTTACCACTCTTGGTAGAATTGTGGGTTACCCCTTGGTGCTAAGCCATATTGTACATATGACCTTTTTGTTTTGTTCATCCTGTTTCCTGCATCTTCAAACTAGGAATAGGGAACTTGTGACCCTCCAGTTGTTGGTTTCCAACTCTCATCCCCCACAATCACTATCACATGCTCAATAGTCCGCCGTAATTGAACTTGTAATCCATCCAACATCACCTTGCCGACAAAGGTCTGTATAGTTAAAGCTATGGTTTTCCCAGTAGTGATGCATGGAAGTAAGAGCTGGACCCATAGCTGTCAACGTTTCCCCTTTTTTAAGGGAAATTTCCTTATACAGAATAGGATTCCTTGCAAGAAAAGGGAAAAGTTGACAGCTTTGGCTGGACCATAAAGAAGGCTGATCGCCGAAGAATTGATGCTTTTGAATTATGGTACTGGAGGAGAGTCCCATAGACTGCAAGAAGATCAAACCTATCCATTCTGAAGGAAATCAGCCCTGAGTGCTCACTGGAAGGACAGATCCTGAAGCTGAGGCTCCAATACTTTGGGCACCTCATGAGAAGAGAAGACTCCCTGGAAAAGACCCTGATGTTGGGAAAGATTGAGGGCACAAGGAGAAGGGGATGGCAGAGGACGAGATGGTTGGATAGTGTTCTCGAAGCTACCAGCATGAGTTTGACCAAACTGCGGGAGGCAGTGAAAGACAGGAGTGCCTGGTGTGCTCTGCTCCATGGGGTCACGAAGAGTTGGACACGACTAAACAACTAAACAACAACAACAATCCAACAACAAGTGGAGGGCCACAAATTAGGGAGATGGGGTTCATCAACCTGGGAAGGCAGCCCAACTAGGAGAAGGAGAACTCTGATCCTAAACCTCCCCTTCCTTGTGGGATATCCTTGGGAGAAGAAAAGACTAAGGAGTAAACCATGCCCGGACACCAGCTGACATTGCGAGCGCAATGTCAGGACGTTGTGTCCGTCCCCCTGAATCCTATGGAGAAGGTGACCCTCTGTCTCATTCCTTTCTCATAATATTTACCTAGAAAATATAACCATTACACAGTTAAAAATGAAGAATTCCTTGATTTAGGTAGATATTGGTGTGTGCAATTCTTCTCAACCCACTAAGGAAGTGCTGATATTAAAGGTTGCATTCATCCTGGTTATGTGTGCATTTACCTTGAGACAGAATAGCCTGAAGTGTTCACATACGAAACACTGGCAGTTCTTATGTAAACAGTCAGCTACAGTCATCATGGTTATTTTATTTTTTTGTTACTTAAGTGGTTAGATTCCATGTTTACCTTGGGCTACTCTGTGGAGTCAACATGCTACTTATGCATCATGCTGCCTCAGGAACAACTAACAATCAAAACAACGTGATTCAACTATTTTGTCTCTTTACCTGCTGCGGTTTTCCAACTCTGTGTATCTCGTCTTAGTCTCTGCTTTCCGGGGCATTCTTGCAGCTCAGTTCTCTTATCCTTCGCCTTTAGTGAGGAAACTGGGGAGAACAAACTTGGTGCTGGCAACGTTGGTGATCTGAGAATTAAATTATGTGCTATTTTAGCACAGAGGTTCTTTAGGACTGCTTCAAAGTTATCAATTCTCACATAGATATACTTGACACAGATACTGGATTTTGTTGCATTCCATTATTTTGATGGGTTGTGTTGTTGGTTGTAAAGCTGCATATCATCTTAGAGATCTTTTGAGAGAGATCCTGTGTATTATACAATTAATGTGATGGCTGCATTGAGCTGATTTTGCTGCATGCAGATATAACAGGAAGCTGTGATCTTTTGTAGCTTCCAAGTGGATTCACATATGAAAATAAATAATACATACAGGACCACCACATGACAATCTACCGTATATGCTGCATACATGTAATTTCTTGCACTTAAAAGATTCATGCAACACTTTAAGCCTGCAGCAATTCATAATCCAATCATTTATTTCAGTGATGTATCATCTGGGATGCTGGCAAGAAATACGGCCGTCTTATGCCAAATGATGTTATCTGAATGTTTATAAATAGCTATCAGGCATCGTGCTTCCTGCTCTGATTTTTCTGTCCAGCTCACCAAACCTTCAGAAAGGATAAAGATAAGCTTAGTGTTGTGTCTAGATTGTCCCTTGTCTGGGATGCTGGTGTCTGAACGGTGCAAATATGCATCTATTTAACACTTTGTCACATCATGAAGATGTGTACAGCAACACAGGACTCTTAGTGAAAGGGAAAGCTGTAATTAGTATTTCATCATGAAGTGGTAAACAATCTAGGTGCCAGCTATGACACACTCATTCTTCTGCTGGCCCACACATAAAATCATTTTGCACTGGCTAGTGTACGTTGATATTTGCTATTATACAGTTTTCAGATGAAATATCACACCATATCAAGCTTCGGGCCCCTATAGGACGCTTCCTCAACCTTTAGCAAATGCAAGTGATCCCATAACTGGAAATTTTAAATAAACAACTTAAAATCAGTTTTATTTCATTCTGCTTTTTTATTCCATTATTTCCTGTGTGAAGCCACCCTATGGCTTCAGATGAGAACAACGGTGCACCAAAAAAATTAACAAAGTTTATTATATTTTAATTACATTTTTTTAAACAAAATAGAAACTTTATTGAACATTTTTAAAACAATTGCCAGGCATAAAGTGTTGTCATCCAGAACAATACATGTACATATGTTAAGACTTTTATGCAGTCATCCACACGGCCTCAAAACAGACTTGGAAAATATTCTGCGTCACAGATTAAGTTCACATCCACAGGGTATACTTAAATCTAGAGCATTAAGATAATTTCTCCATGGTTGCTGCTGTGACTGAGACAGAAGGGAGATTACTTTACTATTGTTAATAAATGATACAAATTGAGACCATACGGAGTCAAGCCTGTATTAGATTTTAAGTAATTAATTAATTCCGTCAAAGAACAGGGTGCAATATATTTATAATTTTTTTAAAAAAAACCTCAATTTGCTTTCTAAATTAAATTAAATAGAATGCCACAAATCTAAGGCAGAAAACAGAGACAGAATTGAAAATTTGATTTAAAAAGGTTAAATCAAAGCCAAGGAAGATGCAGAAATCTAGAAGCAGAATCATTGTTTCAGCAGAGGTCATTGTGGAGCCAATAAGGTGCTTTTCTGGGCAAAGGAAAAAGGTTTTTTCTGGGGGGGATGCAGGGGTACGCATACCCCTAAACATTTTGTGAATCTTTGTACTTTTGTCCATTTACTGTATTTTTCCCCCCGATTTGAACTATAAAATGGTGATTTTCTTGAGTTAAAATGAGAGTACCCCTAAACATTTTTTTAAAGAAAAAAGCACTGGGTATACATATTATCTGCCTGCCTCGGTCCTGATTGGCCTGTTAGTCACTGATAAGCAGAGAAAAGCAGTCTTACATGATATGTATCTGGGACAGACAGTCTTGAAGGTGTTTCTCAAATCAGGAACAATTTCAAAAGCTTCCAATTCTTTTTGAATATTGTTTTAATTTTCTACTGGACCCTACAAACCAAATGCCAGTTGCTTAACTGAAGCACAGTATTTCAGAAGCTTCAGAACTTTGGGGTTCGGTGTTTCACGCTGAGGAGGAGCTTCTCATCTCAAATACATTTGGTGCCGAGTAAATTAAGCTGGATGAAGGCCTACACTTACATTCCAAACAGGGTTTCCAGTTATTATTGTATCATTGTCACCATGGCGTAGCATGGGAAGGCCACAGGGGTGGTTGCCCTGGGTGCAAAATTGTTAGAGGCACAAAATTCCCACACCCAGTGCTGCCTCAATACAGCTGTGTGCTTCCGTCGTTGGGCTCCATTGAAAATGGCATGCATACTCCATCTGTTTCCCTCCCTCTCACCCCCTCCATGCGGCCCCGGACATTGGCAACCCATGCTATGCCCACGGCATTGTTGCCATCATCATTACCATCTCCTTGTTTTTCAGGATGCAAATCAGGCTTCCTCAACCTCAGCCCTCCAGATGTTTTTGGCCTACAACTCCCATGATCCCTACCTAGCAGGACCAATGGTCAGGGATGATGGGAATTGTAGTCTCAAAACATTTGGAGGGCCGAGGTTGAGGAAGCCTGATGCGAATCCTTTCATCGTGGCTTGCACAGATAACATCCTTGCACATATTGAGGGGTCTGGACACAATAGGCCAGGCATAGGCAAACTCCAACCATCCAGATGTTTGGGACTACAGTTCATTCCCATCATCCTTGACCACTGGTCCTGTTAGCTAGGGGTGATGGGAACTGTAGTCCCAAACATCTGGAGAGCCGGAGTTTGCCTATGCCTGCTATAGGCAATACCAGCATATCACCAGTCATGCCACCAGGGCAGCTGGGGTTGGTGGTGGGAAGCAGACAGCCCAGCTAGAAGAAGGGAAGGCTGCTGCTGACATCTTCTGCAGATGAAGCAGCTGATTGCAGCTGAGGAGGACAAGGTGATACTGCTATGCCACTAATATGCTGCTAAACAACATACTTAAAATGACAGTGCAACCCTGTGCACATCTACTAGGAAGTAATTCCCCCTGAGTTAAATGGAGCTCACTCCCAAGTAAGTATTGGATCACAACTTAGGTTGGTCCCACTAGTTCAGTTTGGATAAATTCCTGGGAGAAGAACAGGAAAGTGTATTTTCATGAGTCTGGGAGTATTGTGAGTTCCTTGGAGATCCCTGCCACCACACTAGGGCTGTTATTCCCCAATGTCCATGGAAATAAGCCAGAAGTATTCAAAGTTGTCATGCGTATGTGTATAACCTAGCCACAGCATCAGAAAAGGCCTAATATAATCAAGTACTGTTTCTGAGGAAAGTAAAATCAAGCAGAGCTTGTAATCAATAATAGTTTAGTAACATTTTTGAATACAGTCATACCACATGTTATGGATGCTTCAGGTTAAGTGTTTTTGGGTTGCGGACCACGGGAAACTCGGAAGTACCTGAACAGGTTACTTCTGGGTTTTGCCACTCGCGCATGTGCAGAAGTGCTAAATTGCGCCAACGCCTGCGCAAATGCAGCACTTTAGGATACGAACACTGCGGGTTGCGGACATGCCTCCGCCACGGATTACATCTACAACCTGAGGTTCCCCTGTAAATATGAATGCAAGGATGAAACACGTAAAGTGCTTGCTATATGTGCTGGTGTTTATTTATCTGTATTTGTGTTGTCATGGTCATTTTTCAGTGCCTCAGGGAACTATTTAAGAGACCAAATAATGTGTGCTGCGGCCTCCACAATGCACTTTAGCTACTAAATAGTGGGAATCCCACATTAAGTTCAAATGTTGTTGGTTTTTTTGGCCATATAATTGGTTCCCCAAGGCAAACAAAACTCATGAAAAACATAAACCTGACTACCAAGACATTCAGGTTTACCCCAAAGTGTAGTCTTTGTAAACACAATATTTCATGTTGTCAGGGGCTCAGGAACAGAGGCACAGGGGAGAGAGGAAATGGAGAGCGAAGGGGAAGGATCTGAGGGCAGCGTAGGGGAGTATGACAGTGACCCGAGAGATTCCATGAGCTTCTCCAGCGAATCAGAAGATTCCCAGAAGGAGGCGCCGATGGTCAGGGCAAGGGGGGGTCCCAGGGGGAACGCACCAGAAACAAGGGGCCAGCGGGGACTCCCAAAGCGGCAGCTGGAGATCAGGACCAGCTTCCCCACCAGAGCGTAGTGGGGGGGAAGAGTCACATGTGTCAGGGCCAGCGTCTCCTCCAGCAGGGAGAGAATATGAGTCAGGCCTCTATCGGAGAGTGGGGGAACGGAGGGGAGGTCAGGTCCAGCTAGCCTCCCCGAAGGGGGAAGCAGTGACGGGAGCAGTGTAACGGTCAGGAGGAAGGTTACCGGCTGGGCGGGCACGCCAAGTTCGAATGTACAGGCGCGCGGGACAGCAGAAAACCCGGATTGGGAACCAGGTCCTAAAGCCCGCCGGAAGCAGGGGGAAGACTCAGGGGACTCAGCGTCAGAAGAGTCTAGGAAGGGCGAGACCCCAGCTGACAGGCGGACCCAGAGGAGGAAAGAGCAAAGGAAGAGGTGGAGCAAGGCTAGAGTCTTAAACTGGTGTCTGGGGAGAGGAGATTCAGATGGAGCTTCAGCGGTCTAGAGTTTCAGACGTAGAGCTGCACGCTGTGGCTGTGAAAGCGAAAATGAACTTCAATAAAGACTTTTGTATATAACAACGAAGTGGCGTTGGTCCTTTGTGAGCTGGGACCTCGGGCAGCTCTGACACATGTGTTTGAATTTAAATGCTAACACCTTAAAACCTGTTCCAAGATCTAAGTGTTCCAGCCTTTGGCTCTTGAAACACAGTGAAAAATCATTACCAAGTCCACACCATTGTGTGGTCTTCCCTTGCCTTGCATAAAAAGCTACAAGTTTTGACCATACATTAAAAATAAAATTACCTGCTATCCATCAGAATGAAAAGAGACAATTAACCTGTCCAGCAATAACAACCTTCATAATGCAACCGGGCCTAACTGAAATAGTTTGTAAGGAATGCAAAGAATCAGCTTAAGATTTATCTGGCAATTCTGTTTTTATCGCCTGCTGAAGATAAATTTGTGTAAAGTTGAACAAGCATCATATTTTGAGTGAATACTACATGCCTGTTTTATTCTTTTAAAAAAGCTTCTTCATTTGTTTAGTTCTTGGAAGATATGGATAGAGAGGCTTGAGAAATGATAGTTTTGAAAATCCCAATCTGAACAGACTTTGTGCATACCTCCGTTACCAATGTGCAGATCAGAACATCCTTTGGATTTGCACTTCTTCAGAATTTGCATGGCAATTGTAAAGAAACATCAAAATACATTTTAAAGAGTGTATTCTGAGATAAAATACATTGGTCCCACAAGGCAAATGTGAGAAATGGTTTCTTTAAAATATAGCTAGAAATTTGAGGAAACACATGCAAAATACATATTTAAATAATATTTCAATTTGAATTTTCATGCAGATTTCTGAAAACCCACCGATTAATTTGGAAACAGGAGAGATTGAATTTATGAACAAACATTTGTGAAGGCGATGAAGATTAGGAACAGAGTGATCTGTCTATCCTTAATTATAATAGCCTTTTCAGACAACAGTTTTAAGAAGGTGGAACCACAAACAATCAAAGCATAGTAAGTGGGATGTCTTTTTCCCCTCCAGGCCATGCAAACAGTCTATAAGTAATAGCTGGAATTAAAGCATAAATGGTACTTTCTCGGTTTCAAGATGCTTCAGAGTTCAGAGAAATGTTAAAACAAGCCTGTCTCAGCATATGAGTTCCATCATTAGTGTTTTAACAATTGTCTCTTACGCTTTATCTGAAAGTTGTGCATACATTGATGGAGTGCTTTAAACATCTAGTAGAAGGAGGAAGGCCTGTTTATGTTTGAAGGAAATGCCTTGTCAGTGGTAAACTGTCAAGGAGAAAACTAGATGGGGCTGGAAGGCAAAGGGGGAAAAATGCATAGTGGAGCACATAGACACAAACACTGGACAAAGATTATGATAGTAAAAAAGAAAAAGAAGACAACTTGGGGGGGTGGAAGTGAATGATAAGGAAGAAAATATAATGAGAATACAGAACTGGAAATAAAAAATTGGCAAAAATGGAAAAGAGGAACGATAGCTAGGAGAGATGTATTTATTGAATTTCTAGCCCCCAGTTATGTTTTGTTCTGCCCGTAATACAAATATAAATGCAAAAGTGGGCGAGCTGCAAAAATTATATCCTTTCTTTCATTTTGATGGTCTCTTCAAAGGTTGTTTTATACACAGGTGGATTGTTTTCCATTTATAGTGGTCCACCTTCACAAAGCAAATGCGACAAGGCCTTCTAATTTAATGAAATAGGCTGGGCCCATTAGTATGTCCTTTCTCTTGACAAGAAGGTTGCTTGTTTTCCAGGACCACCAGGTTAGGTGGAATCTGACCCAAGGTGAACTCCAGACCCTCTGAGAATTTCCAACACTGAGGACCAGACGTTGACAAGCTGGAACTAGTGCTGCCCTCAGAATAATGTAAGGTTCAGCAGGATGGCACATTTGGTCAGAAGGGGTGCGGGTGGCGCTGTGGGTTAAACCACAGAGCCTAGGACATGCTGATCAGAAGGTTGGCAGTTCGAATCCCCAGGGCAGGGTGAGTTCCATTGCTCAGTCCCTGCTCCTGCCACCCTAGCAGTTCGAAAGCACGTCAAAGTGCAAGTAGATAAATAGGTACCGCTCCAGCGGGAAGGTAAACGGCGTTTCCGTGCGCTGCTCTGGTTTGTCAGAAGCAGCTTAGTCATGCTGGCCACATGACCTGGAAGCTGTACGCCTGCTCCCTTGGCCAATAAAGCGAGATGAGCGCCACAACCCCAGAGTCGGTCACGACTGGACCCAATGGTCAGGGGTCCCTTTACCTTTTCCTCTACCTCACTACTATTTGAGGCTGAGTCTCAAGGCTGTAACCTGAGCCTTTGTGATTTGGGTTACCGTTGTTGTTCAAGGATGAAAGTATTCTCTATTTCTGTGGTTTCTAGCAACTGCCTCTGAGAGTGGAGGTAAAAGATAAGCATCAGGGTTAGCAGCAATTGATAAGCTTGAATTTGTCAAGTTTTTTTTTTAAACCACCCACGTTGGTGGCTTTCACTGCCACCAAGAAGAGTGAGTCCCTTTGTTTATGCACCTTGTGAAAAGTACACTCTCTTATCTGTCCTGAATCTTCTAACATTCAACTCCATTGTATGTCCCTGTATTCTAGCCTTATAAGAGAGGAAGAAAAACATTGCCATGTCAATTTTCTTCATGCCACACATAAATTTATACATTTCTTTTAATTTTCAGTGAAGATAGTTTACTTATCAAGGGGAGAGTCACCAAGTTAGAAGAAATAAATTTGTTAAAATACAAATAATTACATGTTTGGCCAGTAAGCATGTCTTCCATGCTGTGCTACGTACCCAATACTTTTGTATGGTTACACAACTGAGCTAGTCCTGTAGTACCTGGAAAGCCTTTAAAAAGGCCCATCTTGGAATAAATGTCAATCTCAGCCACACTTATTTGTGTAACCAATTATTTACCATTTTATAAGCTGCCTCTGCGCTGCATTTGGTGATATTTGGGGATACATGTTTCTAGGAGCAGGCTTGAAACATGAGGGATTTTATTACAATCATGATTCATTCAATATTTAAGGAAGCTTTTGGCTATGCTAACAGCTACATTTTTATGTGCCTGTAATCAACGACATGATTTTCTTTTGCCTAGTCAAATGATTTCATGGCATTGGGATTTTTGCCTTGAAAAGCATAAATATCAATCACATATGATAAATGGAAAATAATAAAAAAAATATTCTGGCACTCCAAAGACTAGCTATGGCAGAAACTTTAATGTACAACCATCCACTTAATCACCTGTCCTATCCTGAGAGTATCCTGCAACTGCAGCTGATCTTAAGGTGACCATAATGCCTTTTTAATGGACCTTGATTGCCCTTTTTAAACCACACAGCATATCTTAATCATAGAATCATAGAGTTGGAATTGACCACAAGGGCCATCGAGTCCAACCCCCTGCCAAGCAGGAGTAATCAATTTACTGTGATACCTCGGTTTACTAACTTAATCTGTTCCAGAAGTCCGTTCTTAAACTGAGGCACTTTTTCCCTAATGAGGCCTCCCACTGCCGGTGTCCTTCCATCGTTTGAATTCCATTCTTAGACTGATGTAAAGTTCTCAAACCAGGACACTATTTCTGGTTTTGCAGAGTTTGTAAACTGAATCGTTCTTAAACCAGACTGTTCCTAAACCAAGGTACCACTGTAGTTCGTAAACAGGGCTGTTCTTAAACCAAGGTAGCACTGTACTAGTGACACAGTTATCTGTGTTATCAGCTACACTTTGTATGTCAATGGCCACTGTTACTATAAGGTAATTGTTAACTTTTCTATGTTTCATTTTCTACTGACCTCACAGTTTACAACACCTGCCCTGATATAGGCACCTGCAGTTTAGCATACTGCTTCATGTACCTGATGAAGTTGATTGCAGAAAATGAAAGAAGAAAAAAAGCTGTTAGTTATTCAGGGACTCGTCATTGTTTTTGAAGCAAAAGACTTAACTTGGCCAGCCCTCTGGAATCTGATAAACCAGAAATATGTTGAAATAGAGACTACCCATGTAACATTTTACTTTAAGTAATTAAATACTTTGGATACTAATCTTAGAATGATTACTTACTACAAAGTTTCTAATGGGAGAGAAATGTCTAGCCCTGTATTCCTTCCTCTTTTTTCTCGGTGTGCCAAATCTTTTCAGCCACTATATGAAAAACTTCATGAAAGATCCCAAACTGATACTTCCTTCAAATCCTAAAAGTAGGAATTCAGTTGTAGGCAGGTATCCTTTCTCTATTCTTATAAATACTTTTCTCTGCACAAATCTGGGCAGAAGACCTTTTTATTTCTTTTTTGGCATGAAGAAGCAAAATGTTTGATCTTTGACCTCTCAAGTTGAAAAGCAGCTAATATGTATCAGAAAGTGTTTGTTCAATCACTTCTGCTTGGAACATGACAGCTGAAACAGCAGGTGTATCTGGCATACTATGGGAGAAGGTCAACCGATGGCAACAGCAGGCTTCAGTGCAGGATAAGGCTTTCCACGCAACACCATGTTGCAATTACTTCTAAGCTGCACCTGATGCATTATGTCTAGCTCCAGATTTTAAGCAGGAAACATTTTACCTTTGCCACAAACTGGATTCACTTGGAATGGCTGGGGCTGGCATGTTTCAAAGCAGATCCTCCATGCGTGTTTGATTTTGGCCGGGAGAAGCCAAACGGAAAGGAGCGAGAGCAAATTGATGACATGTCCAAAGTTTAGTAACTGTTTACCAAAGGAAGCAATCCCAACAAAATCTGTTCGGAGCATCTCTATAATTGAAAATGCATGATTCAGTCCTCCCCCCCCCCCAACCAACCACCTCGCTCCAAGAAAATGCAGAAGGGGAGATCGCTCTTGTGCTCAGGTCCTGCTTGAAGAAATCTCACAGGTTTCTGGTTCATCACTGTCAGAACAGGATGCTGGACAAGATGGCCTGATTCAGCAAGTTTTTATGTTCTTATGATGATGGAAGGTATTCATCATCTGCAATCCGTATCAGTCAGATTGTAATGGAGAAGAAGCAGAAAAATGCAATGTAACGAGTGGCTATGTTGAATAACAGAAGAGGTCAGAGCAACAGATTTTTCCCAAGTGATCAATGCAGATAGAGGAAAAGTCCATATAGTGGTACATATTAACAAGGATGGCCCTATCTTCCTAGCCCAGTACAACAATGAGGAAGAAGATACTTTGCAAAGCCACCTCTTCATCCTCTTGTGCTACCACAGCTAGCAGGTTGGAGGTACTCATCAACAGGAAGGAGCTCTCCATCGTTTTTCCAGAACAGTCCAATCTGCTAGAAATGGCAGTGCACACTGATATGAAGAAATGGGCCTGCAAGATACAGCAGAGGTGCCTTTTTAAGTGATCAGTTTTGCTGACAGGCCACTTCAAATTGCTTGGTGGGTCTGATCTGGTCCATGTGCTGCAGATTCACCACCCTGGTATAGCGCATGGGGAGGCATTAAAGGTATTTCCCATCCTCTTGTGGTCAAGTCATTCTGTTCACCGTTCTTTGACTAATACAGACACAGAGTAGTGCTTTATGGTGCAGCCATAAAATCATACTTGACCTAAGAGCATCTCTCTCTGTAATATAAAACAGGGCTTTATATTAAGAGCAAAACTAAGAAGACCAGTTCTCTTTCACTCCATCAGCTATGTCCTCTGGACCTGTCTCTCTCTGCCTGGATCTAGTGGCCTATTATTTGTTGCTGACAGACATCACCCTTCGTAGGAAGGGCTGTCCCGTCCTCTGTGTGTCCCGCCAAAGGTCAGTGGTTCTTTCTTAAGAAGATATGGAGACAATCAACCCACTGATTAGGCGAAGGTTAAAGATTTTATTTGATAGCCAAGAGAAAACTGCAGCAGAAGATTAATTGTGCCTATGCCTCTTCTGTTTGTCACAAACCTTCAAAGAACGGCAATGGATGGATCCCTGAAGCTGGAGCAATGAAAGTATAGGAACAGCCTCTGATAAGTTCCATTTTCATTCCTGTAAAAAGTACTGGTGAAGTTAATTCCTGGTTGGAAACTAGAGCTGTCACTCATAAAACGGTACCCTATCTCTCTCTCTCACCCCCCCCCACTATCCCCCACATTCCTCCTACCCTGGTGTTTTCATTATATGGAGAGCTTGAAGGAAAATGTACCAATTTCTGCAGACACCCTACATGCAACTCCCCGTTTGTGTGGGGGTTCTGTTTGGAGGCAATGTGCAGATCAGCGGGGCTCCCATAAGGGCACCCTGCCCTAGTCCACCCCTGCCCCATTCTGCCTCCACTCTGTCCCATTCTGCCCCCTTCCAGGGCCAAAAAACTGTGTGTGTGTTGGCAGTTGCACGTGTGCAAATGGAGAGTCACCTTTGCATCTCTCCACATTGCTTTGGAAGGAGTCAGATTTGGCTTAGACAGCAGGAACATAGAAAGTCATGGGGACATAGGAAGCTGCCATATACTGAGCCAGAACCATTGATTCATCTAGTTCAGTATTGTCTACACTGATTGAAAGATTGGGGTCTCTCTCAGCCCTATCTGTCAATGGACTGAACCTGGGACCTTCTGCATGAGATGCAGACGCTCTACCACTGAGCTTCAGCTCTTCCCACTTCCCAAATGTTTCTGAAGTGGTTCAGTTTAGGAATCAGGATATATTTGCAGAAAATGCAGATCCCAAATAAAAAATATATATTCAGATAACAGAGTTGGTTTGGCTTGTCACTCTGTCTTCTGCTCATGAAAGTGCAGTTTACCACGAAGGCATTCAAATGCATGAGATTACAGATGGTGCAAAAATTAGAAATATCACAGAAATGCACATATTGTCAAAATGCACATATATAATTAGAAGAAACCATAGGGAGATAGGAAAAAACACCCATGGGGGGGGATTGATACATACACACTGCTTATTTTCTTAAACCTATGTTTTCCTTGCAACGTTCATACTGTATCATAAAGTGTACACATAGAATTGTGGCCTTTGGTATACTTAGGCACTTTATTGTTTCTTCAAACAATAATTACCATATTTTTCCGTCTATAAGACGCCTCCATGTATAAGATGCCTCCTATTTTGGGGGACTCAGGTTTAAGAAAATGGGGGGAGATGTATCCGTGTATAAGATGCCCCCTAATTTTTGACATTATTTTTAAGGGGAAAAACCTAGTCTTATACATGGAAAAATACGGTACACTATACCCATGCTAGGGGTGATGTTGCACATACCTAGGTGTGTGCGGTCAAATGCATACAGCTTGACATATCCTAGATCATCTGCTTTTCTGAGCTGGTCAGGAGGATATTGGGCCAGTGGTGGAAAATGTTTCTTCGACTCCTTTGTGATGGTTAGATCACATTTCCTGTTGAGTTTAGGTTGACAGTGGCTCTCTGTCATGGGGGACCCATTGGGATGGACAGCTCCTGAAAGTTTATAGAACACAAGTGATTCCAAAAGACCCTTGATGAGTTTCCATTTGACATAGCTAATGCTCCTCTTGATATCCTAGTTGCTATGTGAAAAATGAAGATAACTTGCTTCCAAGTGCCCTCTCCTTTCTTGTGGAACCAAAACAGCTATTTGGTATACTGGAGGCCTAAGGGTGACAAAGCAGAGAAGGAGTGAATTAGATCAGCTGTGCTAGAATATTTGCCTATTCTGCAACAGTAATGGTGGCAAACAGAATGGTCTTGTCCAACGACATTGCATCTGCCAAGTAGATTTTTTTTAGTGGTTTGTGGTCCAATGCAATCTGATCCATGTAGGAATATGAAGGAGCCTTTGAAGACATGCTATGAAATCTTTGCTAGGCACCCCTATCATTCAGTCTGGAGACTGAGGTCCAGTGCTAAGGGCCTTCTTGCGGTTCCCTCACTGTGAGAAGTGAGGTTACAGGGAACCAGGTGAAGGGCTTTCTCGGTAGTGGCACCCGTCCTCTGGAACGCCCCCCCCCATCAGATGTCAAGGAAATAAACAACTATCTGACTTTTAGAAGACCTCTGAAGGCAGCCCAGTTTAGGGAAGTTTTTAATGTTTGAAGATTTATCATGTTCTTAATATTCTATTGAGAGCCACCCAGAGTAGCTGGGGAGGCCTGGCCAGCTGGGTGAGGTATAAGTAATAAATTGTTGTTGTTGTCATTATTTATTATTCATCAGTTTACAAAGAACAAATACAAAACAATACATTTCATACAATACATATAATACCTACCCAACATACCTACACATCCTACATGAACACCACAAATATTAGACTTCCAACTCTTCTCTTTATGCCTTATTTAAAATCTTAACATTATACACATTTCATATTAATTATTTTACTTTTACTTATCTTTATCTAATCAGATTTTACTATACCTTTCCTCTATTTTCAAGATTTAATCTGTATCTGCCAGGAGACTTGTGTTGTCCATATAATTTTTAAGATATTCTATGAAAGTTGCCCAATCTTTATTAACTTTTTGAATAGTATTTCCTCTTATTATCCCTGTTCATTTTGCAAGATGAAAATATTTTGCTAACCAGTCCGATTTAGTGGGGTTATTATTACTTTTCCAATTTTTGGTTATCAGGATTCTCACCGCTGCGGTGGCATACATAAATAAGGGTCTACTGGTTTTCTTAATTTCGTTCTTTTTTAAAAATAAAATAAAATAAATGCTTTATTCTGCTTACGCACCGACATAACACACAGAAAAAATCATAGATTTACGTCATTTGTTACAAATTACAAAGTTTCACTCATGAGTATATTGTGGCCAATGTCTTGAGCCCAGCGTATCATGACTGCTTTTACCTGTTGTTGTTGTTGTTGTTGTTGTTAAAATCACTCATTTCTGCTTCAACCTGGAATCTATGATTGGTGGGCTATGTTTGAAGATCAGGACAGATAAAAAGTACTTCTTTGTGCAGCTCATAGTTAAACTGTGGAACTCGATCCCACAAGACGCAGTGATGGCCACCATTTTCAATGGCTTTAAAAAAGAATTAGACATATTTGTTGGGGGTAACGTTGTTGATGGCTACCAGCCATGATGGCTCTGCTCTCCCTCTATGGTTTGAGGCAGTAATGTTCCTAAATACCACTTACTGGAAACAACAGGAGGGGAGGTTGTTCATATGCTTGGCTCATGCTCAAGAGCTTCCCACAGAAATCCACACTCAACTCCGAGTATATTTCAGTAAGTCTCTGGGGGGAAAGAAAACACGGCAAGCTTGCTCAATAAACAGTGCTGCTATGTGGTTGCTCTGTGAAAAGTGACGAGCAGAGAAAAGGACTAGTGTGAAAGTTCTCCCTCTCTGACATTTTGTCATTTTGCCACCATATGAGGCAGCTCAAATTCTCCCGCCACCCACACTATAAATGCTTTTTATGTTGTGAATGTGTAACAAGCCTTGTTTCAGAATATATTAAGGCTATGCCATAGTTCTAAGAAACCCTTGATAGATTCTAATGGATTTAATATCCTAGTAGCTTAGCATGTATGAGCATATACTGCTTACATACTTTCTGGAGAGGGAAATGATGAAGGTGTATTTGGCAAAAGCTGTTACTGCTCTTCTCTTCATTTTAAGAGATTTTTATATCTGCTTCTCTGGCAAGACTCCATTTTGAAGGTTTATTTTTCATTAAATCTCCGATTCTTGACAGAATAGCTTACTAGTAGAAATAAACAAAACAAAAATATGTCCACAGAAGAGGCAACCTTGAAATGCCCTCCGCTTATAACAATATTGTCAGCAGTATTTTAAGTGGCTTCAGATTTCCTTGCAGGTGCCGAATAATTTTATATAAAAATCATACACTTTTTAACCATGTGTATATTGAATAATGTGGAACTTCTAGTGAGATCATTATTTCTATCCTACTCTCTGAAAATGGCATAGCTGTCAAGAAAACTCAGGGGGGGGGTGACATAGTAAAATAAATGTAGACATCATTTTGTTCGCATAATGCAAGGCATTTTTATAAGGATAAAAAGTTAGATTAAAGGTTAAACATGATTTTTTTTTTTTTTGCCTCAACCACATATCTATGCAACTAGGTGTTGATAAAGACAGACGGCATGGAGACTTAAAGCTGCTAAAGTAAAACATGCAATATGAAGTGTAGGAGTTGAAAAGAATGTGTCTGGGCCAGATCAAAATGCCAAGATCAAAATGTATGGATCATGAAGTTGGAAGAAAAATTGCTATCTTTTTTGTGTCTCATTCTAGCAACACATACACAGCCTTTTTAACAGAAGTGTTCTCCTCCCCCCCTCACCAGAATCTTAAAATCAGTTATCAAAGTGGAAATGTTAATCTATGCTAAGGGAGTATTTTGACATGTTGCCCATTTAAAGTGAAATAAAAATTAAGACACGTGAGAACACACAATTGTTTCAATACATTATCAGTTAGTTTCCACCTCTGGGTTTGGGCTGAAACAATTTTAAGTAGAAATGCAATCTGGTTTTTATTGAGGGAACTGCATGTGACAGTGAAATAACTTCGCTATAGATTTTTTAAAGTCTTCAGTATCAAGAGACGACTTGCTTAATCTACAAGCAAGACGAGAAACGGTTCATTGTTTGCCTAAGGTATGATTACAGTGGCATAGACTGCATGTTCTTCTCTGGTTATAGTGAAAGGAATGAGCTGAAATGGTCAAGGCAATTATTTTTGACGGGACAAGACTGTCTCACTCTCTTCTCAGTTTAGTCCCTAATATGCTATTGTTCATACCATCTTAGAACAAGGAAGCATGACAGCATAATGGCACCCGGGACCATTTCGAAACACCATGTCCGCATTCCTTCTCGGAGGGGAATGACACAATTTAGCCTAATTCATTAATTGGATCAAATGGTGATACAAACTCTCCTAGCAGGTATCTCTCTCCTATGCAAAGCTATCATTACAAGTCCTCAAGTATTGTCAAATCTGCAATAGCCTGCTATTCACTTACAAATGGCCTAGTGGGGTGTTCGCAACATGATACAGTGATAAATCGCAGAAGTGCCAATTAAAATGAAACACTTATTGTGTCAATCAGGTAGCAGCGGTGGAGTACCATCTTTTACACTGCTTTTAAATGTGAAAGAAAGTACAATAAATGCTTTATACTCGGATCTTCCTTTTCTCATTTCTGTCTCCTGGTATCGTAGGTGTGACTGTGAGTGGGAATACAATAGAGGTTTGGCTGTCGGTATTTTCATTTCATGCTTTCAAATCCCATTGACTTCAATAGCAGGTTAAGGCACCAGCACTTCTTGTATGATTCCCAGGATATATATTTTTATATTTTTTTTAACAGACGACTTAAATAATAAAAAGAAAGTTCACTGAAACTTATGTATGGCACATATAAATAGAAACTTGTGAGCAATGAGTTCAAAAAAAGAACTGCCCCTACCTTTCACCTTTTCCTGGGGGGCTGAGGGCACACGTGCAATTTTAAGATCTAAAGCATATATTGAGAGATGTGGCTTGCATTTAGGATGGAAAGAAAAGAAGGAGGTGCACTAAGAGACGTGCAATGTGCTAGCATTGGCCTCTACACACCAACTTGCCCAGTCTGCCTTCCTGCAAACAGTAGAGAAATGATTTCATATGGCTGCAGCCTTCCCTGGGCCCTTTCACCTCCCTTGCTCACAATACAACCAGGGCAGGAAAGAGGGTCTGGAGAGACAGGGGAATGCGTTATACCCTACCTCTGCTACAACACTGTTTTTGGAGCATGACAGAAGCCAGTAAGAGGCTTTCTCTGGGTTAAACGGCCCACTGGCAAGCCTGGCAATCATAAAGTACAGGAGTGCAGGCTTGACCCTGCAAATTTGTGGGTGCTCAGGCACCCAGGGCCCCAGAAAGTTGGCACCTATGATAAGGTGGGAGACCAGGTAGTGCGTATCGCAAAGGGAAGAAGTTAGGATGCACGTGCTAATCCTGGAAAGAGTGTCTAATGATGAACTGATCTCCCAATCTCCGTTTATTAGGAAGAAGGGACTCTGCAAACCTACACAGTATGAGGTAGGCTACTAAGTATAGGTCAATTTCTGACATTCCATAACGGGTGGGTGAATCAATCTATTTCTGGACCATGTTTTATTCATAATTGTTCACCCATAAATTTATTCCATCCCATTTCTGCATTATGCCATTTTTAAAAGAGCTGGAGTAAATTTGGATTTAAATATATTTCTTCAAAAAATACACATTTCTAAGCAGATATTCCCTCAAAATGTAAAATTCTAAATGTATTTTGAATATATAAGAGCTGAGAACTGTGTCAGAAGTGTAAAAGTGATAGGTTCCCTAGGTTTCAGGCCCACAGATTTATCCAGGAAGTGTGGATCCTAACAGTTCACAGTGGAATTTGAAGGGAGGGGGGGACAAACTCCCGAAGCATCTCTATTCCGTAATGCATGGTTTGGGAATTTGATCCAGCCATGAAACTTGCTACTGTTCTCATTTATTATGAATCGTGTTTTGCATAGCCTTATTTTCTTGCAAATACTAAATGAGCATTTCTTGTGCGTGTGTGTGAAGGGTGCTATAGAAATATATCAATTAATAAATATAACAGAAAATGGCAACCCTCTTTTCAGGTGGAACCCGCAATCAAATGAATGAGTTGTTCACCATCAGAATGAAAGGGAGCAGCTGTTTTGAATGATTTCCAGAAGTGGGAATGCCCAGCAGCTTTCATTTAAAAGCCAAAACAACAGTGAAAGAATTCAAAGATTACTTTTTCCAAGACAGTCTTTATTGTGCAGCACTAAATTCTTTGTTCAGGAGGTACTGCTCACAGGTTTTTTATCTGATAATTTAGGCATTTTTCAGATACATGGTGCTTCTAATACTTCTCATCTCATGCCCTCCACTTTCTTTTGTTTCTCTACATACTCTCTCTTTTTGATTTCCTCCCAATTTTTATGTCTTAACCAATTAAAGTCCCTTTGTGCTTGCCTGGGTAAAAAAACCATTGGGGAAGAATGAAAGCAAGGCTAGCTGACTTTAGGTCTCCTGCGCTTTGAGAGAGACTCTAGGGACATCTAAGCACAACGTGGAAATCCTCATTAACAGCCAAGGTTCTCAGCAGACCTTCCTCACCCTTACTCTTGAGAAGGTTTTTCATTTGGCCCCCTAAGAAACACCATAAAAATAACCTTTTGTGAATTGTTTCCAAGCCCTCTGGCTCTCAATCTAGGTCAGAGGTTCCTGCATTCACAGACAGCAAGGAAAAATATAACCACTAAATGCAGAGCTTCTTCACACTTCATAATATTATTACATCTTTATTCCCTCCCCAACCTTCTTTCACACAAATACAAATTTGGTTCACCCATAGGTGCCAACTCCCTGGGGCACTGGGTGCTTGAGCACCCACAAAATTTCCCATGAACAGGTTGGGTACCCACAAATTTCAGTGGCCCCAGGCCCCAGGCACCAACAGTTGTGGCATCAAGCTGGCATTCCTGGTTGCACAACTCTTGCTCATTTCACACAGACTTCCCCAGGAGAAGTCTCAATGGAGACTCTTGATCATTCTTACCTTTCAGAGGATTTGCCCTGGCCTTGATAAGGCTGCCTCTGGCCTGAACATAATTTCAACCACTACTATCCTTGGTTCATTCAGAGATTGCTTTATTTCTCTGTCAAACTGGATATCACAATATTGCTGTTGGTTAAACAATAGGATCAAATAAATGAAGGCATTGGGTTGTACCATCATCTTGTTGACTATTTTTCAACTGTCCTTAATCTTACCTTTGAATATATAGTAATACCAGAGGTTAAAGTGAGCCTAGGGTGCATTTTCTTAGGTGAAAATAGATTCACCCTTTCAGCGCTTGAAAGAAGCGAGTTACCGTGGACTCAAGAGATCATGCAAACCCATCAACAATTCAACATGAGAAGAAATAAAAAAAAGCAAAAGCAAGGGTGATGCTGTGATCCACTCACACTCCACTGTGCTTTGCACTGGACGTGATAAGTCAGCCTTTCCCAGCCAAGTGCCCTTTGGATGTCTTGAACTACAATAGCCATGGTTACACTGGCAGGAGCTGTGAAAGGCTATGATAGGTAGACTAAGATAGGTAGACTCAGAGACAAAGGGCTCATTCAGTCTTCCTTTTGTGCCATGTTTCTAGGCACAGGTCTGAGCTTTAAAGCTCCATGTCTGAGCAGATTGGGGTTTATTTTGCCCTGGAACTTTCCCTGGGATAAGCCACGTTTTACTGCTGAATAGGAGCAAATGGCAATCAAGTTTCCCATGAATTTCCATTTGCTCTAATTCAGTGGTAAAATGTGGGTTTTCCCAGGGAAAGCTCTGGAACAAAATACAACAAAATAAAATGCTTGGAGCGCAGAGTGTTAAAGCACAGACCTAGAATCATAGAATCGTAGAGTTTGATGGTACACCAAGGGTCATCTAGCCCAACCCTCTGTAATGCAGGAATCTCATCTAAAGTACCCATGACAGATGACCATCCAACCTCTGCTTAAACCTGTGCTTGCAAAGGGCAAAAACCGAAGGAAGTCTAGATGAGCCCTAACTGGGTCACGCTGAACATTTAGTTAAGAACATGTAGTTAAGAACCGAAGGACTCTTCACGTGCCCCCTTGGTTTTTACGCATTGATCACACATATTAGCAGAAGTAACTGGGCAGAACAAAGTGATGCCTGAACTGTGAATTTGTTTGCTTTTACACCTCACTGTTAATATTACAAGGACTCAAGCAGCTAAATCCCAGCGCACCACATTGAAAATACCCCTTAATGTTATTTTAATGAAGATCCTTGTATGAGTAAATTATTTCAGAGTCGCTGAGCAGTTATTATCTTCTTCAGTTTTTAGTGATCCCCCACAGGGTAAATGTTCTCTTATATTATGTTTCAGCCCAGCGTTTTTGTAATGCTGTTGTGGGGCTTTTATAGTTATAAATGATTTTCATTGAGTTGAACAATAAGAGACTAGCTGAGTAAAGCAGCAGGACTTGGGCTTGGCAGCTCACTGCAGCCACCCATGGGGGGACTTTTAATTTATTAAATGTCTGAGATGCTTGTTGTGCAATGATGATAGTGTGGAGGCTTTGGCTTTTGTTTCAACTAGCAACTAGCAACGCCTCCTTGAGCTTTATCTCACTTTGCCTATTTGCCTTTGAATAGTGCCAAAAAAAAAAAAAATGTCCACTGGGCAAAAATATTTCAACAGCAAACGGATGCTCCTTCTAATGTTTTTAGGGTGCTTCCATACTGATACTATTTTCAGGTCAGATCCAGTCACATAATGGCAAGTTCAGGTTGCACAATTAAAGTGGACTTGCAGCTCCTGTGCAAGTCCCACTTCCCTCCAAAATTTTATTTTATTTTATTTTTTATTTTGTGATAAGGAAAGCGATGGGAGAATGCATTGGGAAGTGTGGGTTAACATTTGCTTGACACGGTGGCATTTAATGTCCCCACAAACAAATCAGAATGAATGCCCCCAAAACTGGTTATCTGAAAGTGAGCTTAGTATGCAAAGGATCTGCGGATTTCCTGCTGATCACCCTTGCCACAACCTGAGATATAAATCACTGATGGCGTCAGATATAGTTAAATGGAGCAGTAGCTGTGATCTGTTTTCAACCAGTATTGGTTTGAAGCCAGGCTTCCTTGGTCCAAATCTGTTGTTCTGTTCCAGGCTTTCCCAGTCTGTTTTTGCACTACAGTTCCCATCACCCCTGGTCACTGATCCTGCTAGCTAGGTATGGTGGGAGTTGTAGTCCATAAACAGCTAGAGACCCAAGTTTGGGAAACCCTGTTCTATTCAATGGATTACCAAACTTCTTAACTGTCACATTTCACTCTTCTGGTACCTTCTGATGCCCCTTCTTTATTATTATACTTTCAATCCACTCCCTATTACTCTTCGGCTTCTCAAGACCAGATGAAATTTTAGGGTGGTGTGACCAATGATTAGAAGAAAAGGTGCTGGTACTCACCATGAAGTCCTTACAGTAAGTGCCACACTTTTAAGATGGAGAGGGGAGGCACCTTGGGAACCTTTAAGTACACTCAGAAAAAAACCCCACTGGATACTGTTATTATTGACCAAATGTTAGCTTCCTTGGGAAACTACAGTTGTAAGAAAGCTGGAGTTCAAATGTCTTAGATAAACATTTTAAAATAAATATTTAGAACATGGTATTGGAACTGCAGGCCCTTCCTTGGCCCCGCTGCTAAAGTTCATTAACCAGAGAAGTGGGGCAGTTCAGAACTGGGGAAGAGGAATTAGAGGACTTGGATTCCAGACTCTGGAGTGGCATTATGATAATGCTATTGGTCAACCCTCATTGTCAAAAGTAAAATGATTTTTTCAATCACCTACAAATAATTCAGAGGAAGCTTTTGATAGTCATATTACTTTAATTGTTGGAGAAAATGCAGAGCTCAATACTCTTTAGCAAGTACTGCAGAACAATCCCACACCAGTCTGAATGTGTTTCCTAGAAGCTAGCATTGCATGAAGGTTGCTGTTGTGTTGGCATTGTTCTCCTGGTTACACATTGTCATCAAAAAGTACCCCATGCAGAAACAGTGCCCTGTTCTGCTGAATAGTGTTTTCCTTGAAGTTGCTCATGATTAGGTAAATCATCACTTAGGAGTGAATAAGGTTTTGTAAAGGTCTTCATTTTGGAGTCTCCACAAACAGTTTTTTTTTATTCAAGTCAGTGATAGGGAACTTGCCAGTGGGCTACAACTCCCATTATCTCTGGCTGCTGGCTGGAGATGATTGGAGCTGGAGCCCTACAACATTTGGAGGGCCACGGGCTCCCTACTCTTTATGCAAGCCAAGACATACATGCATTTTTGTTGTTTAGTCATTTAGTCGTGTCTGACTCTTCATGACCCCATGAACGCCAGGCACTCCTGTCTTCCACTGCCTCCTGCAGTTTGGTGAAACTCATGTTAGTAGCTTTGGGAACACTGTCCAGCCTTCTCGTCCTCTGTCGTCCGCTTCTCCTTGTGCCCTCCATCTTTCCCAACATCAGGGTCTTTCCCAGGGAGTCTTCTCTTCTAATGAGGTGGCCAAAGTATTGGAGCCTCAGGTTCAAGATCTGTCCTTCCAGTGAGCACTCAGGGCTGATTTCCTTAAGAATGGATAGGTTTGATCTTCTTGCAGTCCATGGGACTCTCAAGAGTCTCTTCCAGCATCATAACTCAAAAGCATCAATTCTTCGGTGATCAGTCTTCTTTATGGTCCAGCTCTCACTTCCATTCATCACTACTGGGAAAACCATAGCTTTAACCATATGGACCTTTGTCAGCAAAGTGATGTCTCTGCTTTTTAAGATGCTGTCTAGGTTTGTCATCACTTTTCTCCCAAGAAGCAGGAGTCTTTTAATTTCATGACTGCTGTCACTATCTACATACATGCATGCATACATACATAATAGATTTATTTACAGAATCAAGTGATAACAAAGAGTTCCCATTTAAACTTTGTTGCACATTAGTAAATGAAAGCAACTGCCTACAACATCCAGCTTTTATCTTTGGGGTATTTTACTTTTGAGTACATGAAAAAGAGGGGAAGAGGCATTGGTGTGTGAATACATGAAGACTGATTAACTTTTATCGACACTGGTGATCTCACCAATTTGCTCCTTGCTACTCGCTAATGAGGAGTTCATGTGATGTGTCACAGCCTATGATTATGGTAATAAGTACTAATCTAATTATATGCCCCCAATTGACTTTGTATCATACTACCTCAAAGGCAGCCATCTAAAGATACTGAGGGATACTTCCATCAATCTCAAGAGACTAAACCTCAACTACTAATACATTCAGCATGAAGCAGAGTTAAGTACATAGATTTACTCTACCATGAGACAAGCTAAGTTCAATATTTTTTTTTAAAAAAAGTGTTTTATCAATTAGGCATATATTTCCAAAAGGCATTCTAATTATAAAAATCCATGTTTCAGTTATTCCAGCCAACCGTGCCTAAATGAACCTACTTTAAGTCTGATTTCACTAGCTGGATTAATTTCAGACACTCTGTCTCCTTTCTTTGGTTTCCTTTATTGATTTCTGGAAGAAAAAAAAAGGGAGAGAGAGAATGATATTTGATTAGAATGAAAGCGTATACCCCAGCCAATTTTGATATTTTCATTTGCGAGTAGTTTCATGTAATGCCCTGCTCCTTTGATCTAATAATGAAAATGTGTCACTATATTCTCATTACAAAAGCAAAGTAAGGCAATCCAAGACTCTTGGGGACAGTTGGACTGCAATGCGTGAATTTAAAATCATTAAGCTATACTCTTGGTGGCTGGTAAGAAGTGTGCTGTACACCTTCCCTAGCCCTTGAGCTATACAAGGGCGGAGGATTTAATGACAATAGAAACAAAAGACATTCAATTCATTCCATAACCAAATATTAAAAGTTAGATTTTTCTGTAATTGTGCTCTCTCTCTTGCTCTGTCACCCACACTCACAGACCCCTTTACTGCATGTGATACTGCACTAGCTTCCCATCAGGGTTGCACATTTTCTTATATTGATCACTTCTCCTACCTGGGAAGTTATCTTTCCACAAGGGCTGATATGGATGCTGAAATCCAGCATCGCATAAGTTCTGCAAGTGTGGCTGTCTCCAGATTGAAGTGCAGAGTGTTTGAGGACCAGGACATTTGCAGGGAAACCAAAATGCTTGCTTACTGTATGCTTGTGGAAAATGGACCACTTATAAATGCCATCTCCAACTCCTTGAAAGATTCCATCAACGGTGTCTCCGAAAAAATTTACATATCAATTGGTAAGACAGGCAAATATATTGGAAGAAGCAAAGATCACCGGTGTTGAAGCGATGATTCTTCAACAACAACTTCGTTGGACTGGTCATGTTGTATCTTCTGATAAAGGACAGTATATAAAATTAATTTAAAATTAATCAAAACGACAAGAACAATAGAATCATAGAATTGTAGAATTAGAGCTACAGGAATATGCAGCTGTCCTATACGGGGATGGAACCTGCAACCTGGGTGTTCTCAGCACCATATTCTAACCAAATGAGCTATCTAGGCCAGCCTTTCCCTAGCCTTACCCCACGATGCTAGGGGTAGCACAATTGACTTTTCCATGCATGCAAAGCCCCTGTTCTATCAGTGAGCAACAAGCTTCTCCCAATGAGATCAGAGCCTGCCTCTCTTAGATTTGATATTCTACTCATTTCTATTTTTTCAAAAATGATATTTATTAGAAGTTTAAGAATTAGAAAAAAGAAGAAAAGAAAACAACAACAAAAATGACAAAACATACATTACAATACATAAAAAGAAAAGCATAAAAAACAATACAACAATACAGCAAAAAAGCCCCAATAACATTAAAACACACACCCAATGTTCCATATCTTTATCTTTCATTTACTTGTTTCATCGACCTCCTCACACCTCCCCTTTTGTATTCTAATTTAATTAATTGTTTCAGCAAATTCTTTCCATCTTTCTCAATTTTTGTTATATAATTTATCTTAACGATCTAACCTATCAATTATCTTAATTTATTTAACCTTATCTTACCATTAAAAAACCTTAAAACTTAAAATTTAATACTTATTTGTACATGACTCCTCATATCATTTCTAATAAAGCCAAATAGTTTCATTCCAACATTTTCCCTAATTTTACTAATTTTTTTTTACTAATTTTAATTTTATTAATTTTACACTAATTCTCAAAATAATTTTTTTTAAAAAAACTTTCTTCCAATCTTCATCCAACATCTCTTCTTCCTGGTCTCGGGTTTTGTCAGTCCTTCTTGTCCATTCCACCTAGTCCATCAACCTGGTGATCTTATGTCCGAGGCTCTTAAGTCTTTTCCATGTCCCTTCTGCAGATGATAAAAAATTTAATTATTTTTTCCCTTACCTGCACTGATGATAGTCATTGTTTGTACGGGGGGCTTTTATCCATTTCCACAGTTACACAATCAATCAATCAATCAATCAATCAATCAGTAGCTGAACTGGGTTCCAACAAATTAACTGAAAATGCCTTAAAAACAAAAATGCAAAATAAATAGCAAAAAACGAAAGCGCCAAACTGAATCCGTTCCAGAAGTCCATTTGACTTCTGAAATGTTCAAAAACCAAGGCACAGCTTCTGATTGGTGCAAGTGCCCTGGAAACAATAGCCAACAGCCACAACGGACGTTCAGCTTCCGAAAAACATTCAAAAATCGGAACACTTACTTCTGGGTTTTCAGAGTCTTAGAACCAAGGTACCACTGTACTGCTGACCTTGGGGAGGAAGAAGAGCCAGCATTTGCCCTTTCCTCATGGTCCTCTGTGCTTCAGGAGAGGCTGTTCAGGAGGCACCCGGGGCTCTGGTACAGAAGAGGGAAAATACCTATTGGCAGGAATGATCTTCCGTCTGAATAATTCTATATACAGTACATGAAAGTGAAGACTCTTGCATGCCTTTTCCTTCTTCTATTCCCCCCATTCCACCCCTCGTGCTTCCTGGTTATTCTTTGCAAAGACAAAGGAAATGATATGGTCCTTTGTATACTATTTGTAAAGCAAGCTTCAATTAGTGTTTATTTTAAATCCAATGCATTAATCTGTGAGCTCTAGGAGGCCAAACTAATGCTGTGTTATTTTTATTTTATTTTATTTGTTCACTTAAATAGCTAAGCAATTTTCTAACGTGGCTCACTTCGTAGATAGCTTTATTCAGCATGGCTGACCTTCTCTTTGTTAACTTGGCTTTTTCTTACATAAGTGTTTTGCATCAGACATTTTTCATGCAAAACAAAACAAGTGATTGTGGCACATTCATCCACTTCAAATATATTATGTTTGCCATTCCACAACAGAGAAAATGGAACAACAATCATGTATGTTGTTGTTGTTGTTGTTTAGTCATTTAGTCGTGTCCGACTCTTCGTGACCCCATGGACCAGAGCACGCCAGGCCCTCCTGTCTTCCACTGTCTTCACGTATACTCATAGAAAACTCTGTTCTTTTAGTGCCAGGTCATGTGTAGCTCAAACAGTACCATCCACATTCATGACAGGGGCATTGGCAGGTTTGGAGGAACACCAAGTGAAAAAAAGGAAACCCAAATTAAGCCAGTGAGGACTGAGCATGCTCAGATGGCTCAGGATCCTTCCTGCTTCTTGGAGGATGGGCAGGGACAGAAAACTGAAAGCAGGGTTTACTAAAAGAGGACATGGATGGGTGGCTGAAACTCTGAGCAATATGAAGACATAGGTTGACCCTAACTATGCACAAAAGGAGAACCCCAAGACAAAAGGTGCTCTACCTTCTAAAGTATTAAATCTGGTGCAAAAATGGCAAAAAACAACAACAACACCATCCCACAGTCCTCAGAGACACATCAAAAATACATAACATTTTAGGAGGGGTTACAGTAAGTCAGCGGGACGCGGGTGGCGCTGTGGGTTAAACCACTGAGCCTAGGACTTGCTGATCAGAAGGTTGGTGGTTTGAATCCCTGCAATGGGGTGAGCTCCCATTGCTCGGTCCCTGCTCCTGCCAACCTAGCAGTTCGAAAGCACGTCAAAGTGCAAGTAGATAAATAGGTACCGCTCTGGCGGGAAGGTAAACGGCATTTCCGTAAGCTGCTCTGGTTTGCCAGAAGCGGCTTAGTCATGCTGGCCACATGACCCGGAAGCTGTACGCCGGCTCCCTCGGCCAATAAAGCGAGATGAGCGCCACAACCCCAGAGTTGACCCAGAGGGGTTCATTTACCTTTACCTTTACAGTAAGTCAGACAAGTCAATATTACAATATGCCAATTAAGTCCTTGTGAATTGTAGGATTTGCACATTTTCCAGACAAAGTTCACATAAAGCATTGACATTCTGAGTAGCGCAGGATACATCCCTATAACAGCAAGGATAATCAACAGGACCGGTGAGCTGTATTCATCAGTCAGTCTGAGTAAACAGGGCAATGCCACTGGTAAATCATCACCATCAAAGGACCGTTGTTCAACAGGGAAACTTCCTGGGGGCTTCCCCTGGTGATCAGCAGCCTGTGGGGCTGCAAGCTTAGGGGCTTATGGCAGGCAAAGGGGTTTCCAATAATGCACCGTTTCCAATGTTCAACAAGAATAAAATATTTTCAAGTCATACCCTACAAAGTTGCATTCAGGAACACACGATTTCCCTTGTTAAACAAGCTTAATACAATGTTTCTGCTTTTTATCGCAACCGAAAGATTCCCACTGTGCTGCTTGCTACATTGGCACAGCAGGGAGTTCTTTTACAGCAGAGCAGCGGTATTTGCCTGCTGCTTACAAAGGCAGCCACTGGGGGTGCTGTGGCGCCAGCAGTAGCAAGAGCATAAGAGGAACTTGCTGGGATCAGGTCAATGGCCCTTGTAGTCTAGTATGCTGCTCTCACAGTGGCCAGCCAGATGCCCATTGTGGTAAACCCGCAGTCAGGATTCAAGCACAATAACATCCCCTCTCCTCCTGTGGCTTCTAGCAAGCGGTACTCAAAAACATTGCTGCCTCCACAGCAGCCTTGGATAGCTTGTCCTCCATACAGCATTCTGCAAGTCCGCTCCACTTCTCTGTGGGGAGGAGTTGCGGTGGACCACGTGGCCACCCACTCTCCTCCGGGGGTGGGGGACGAAGTCCTGCATTGCCTGGGGGATCCCAGCCATGTCATCATCCAGCCGGCCAATCCGGCGGCTGGTGGGGGCGTGGCAGGGACCATTTAAACTCAGGCACAAGCCAGAGGGCTTCCTCTTGGCTCGCTTCTTCTAACTCCCACCCTCGCTCCCTAATTTTCAGGTTTTCTTTTTCATTGGCCTTGCTATGGACCTTGGCTGGTCGCCGTTGAGGGGCCTGGTAGGAATTATTCCACTTGGCAAAATTGACATGGGGCATTTGGTTTTTGCCTACCTCGTAGCAATTGTCACAACTTTGTGAGGTTTGGTGGTTAGGCATTGGTTGACCTTATGATGGGAGAGGGGAGGTGTGAACATCTTATGGACATCTTATGGAATAACCATTAAAGACAGAACCCTCTTTTTGACTGTGACAAAACAAGTGGATTTAATCCACCAAGAAAATCCTTATTTTTCTTAGGAGCTCTAATGTTGTTGATGGTCATACAGAAGGCTTTACCCATTTTAGTCTACTTCCATGACTTCTAGGATTAGAGTGCTATCATTATTGCAGCATCGGCCAACTGAAATGTGAGATGTAAGTAACTAATCAATCCTATGTCAGCCATAGGAAGGTCATGAGTGTGACCCAGCTTGTATCCCAATGACTGGGACTGAGGCAAAAAAAGTAGCAGAACTGGGGTGGTACATAGTTGTCACTGATACAAATATATTGCATACCCTCCAACATTTCTCCGATGAAAATAGGAACGTCCTATTCAACAACACCAGCAACATTTATACCCTGCCCATCTGACTGGGATGCTTTAGCCAACAAATATAAAAACATAATAAAACATTAAACATTAAAAAAAACCTCTATGCAGGGCTGCCTTCGGATTTCTTCTAAAGGTTGTATGGTTATTTATCTCCTTGGCTTGGGGGTGACATAACTCCCTATGCTCTGACATTTCTCTGATGAAAATAATAAATAATAATATAATAATATTTTTTTATTTATACCCCACCCTTCCTGGTTCAGAAAACTGGGCGTAGGGCAGCTAACAACAAATTTAGAACACCTAATTGATACAACAAAAAACAGCATAAAATACAGTATAAAACATGAATAACAATAAATTCAGAATTCAAAAATCAATTTAGGGGGGAAATCCATCCAATAAACATTAGATGAGCACCATGGCTAGCTGGCTAAATTAGTCCTATTTGGGCCAGCGAGGAGACCAGGGGAGAATTAGCTGTGGGATCCCAGAGCGGGTAATCTTCATAAAAAGGGGAGGGGGAGGGAAGTAAGGGGAATAAAAGATCAGGCTAAGTTCAAATTGAAAGCCAGGCGGAATAGCTCTGTCTTACAGGCCCTGCAGAAGGAAGTTAAATAGGGATGTCCAAAGGAAAAGTGGGACATTCCTGGATCAAATCAGAAACCAGGAAGGCTTCTATAAACCTGGAAAATAGAGACACTTGGAGGATCTGTTTATTCTTGGTCCTCAATGCAGTGTATAGTGAATGCATATAACATTATCTCAGAGAGATCTAAAAGGCAGTCTTTCAGCAGTACTTAATGTGACATGGGAAGCCCATTGAAAGCCTGCTACCTTCCAAAATGCATCTGGTCATTGAGGAGGGTTCCTTTAGGGAGCAGATGTTTCAGGCATGTTTGATAGTATATCTGAATGCAAATAGAACAATAATGATTTACATATGCTCTGTATGTGATAATTACGGTTTATCTTCTGTCTGACCTCAACCCACTTAGCTGTTTGTATGATTATAGCTTTGCATAACTGCCCCAGTACGAAAAGCCCATAGCCATTATATTACATTAACCACTATACTGTAATTACATTATATTATAATAATTACATTATCCATTATATGACAATAATAGACCTTGCTATTTCTTGCTAGTGGTTTAAGATAAAACCAGCCAAAGCTTGTGTAACTAATAGAAGCCTTTGATTCAACCATGTATTTAAGACACTAATCATGAATACTGTAGTCTCCTGTGCCCAATATCCTGAACCCTATCCAGTTTTATACATTGCCTTGCACTGGCACCAAAAGGCTTAAGTACTGCATGACCAGAACAGTTTGAGTATTATACTTTGGCAGGTTAAAAAAACAGACACTCCAGAAAGTAATGCCAAGGCTGTATACACTAATGCCGGGCTAACCTGCCCAAGCAGACTGTTCAGATTTACCCAGAATTCTCTTTTAGGCGAAATACACACCTTCCAACATTTCTCCGGTGAAAACAGGCACATCCTTTTCCATAATAATGAGAGTAATGATTTTATTATTTAGATCCCACCCATCTGGCTGTGTTGCCCCAGCCACTCTGGGTGGCTTCTAACCTATATAAAAACATAATAAAACATTAAACAGTAAGAAACTTCCCAGTACAGGACTGCCTTCAGATGTCTTCTAAAGGTTGTATAGTACTTCTCTCCTTGGCTCGGGGGTTGTATAACTCCATACCCTTCACCATTTCTCTGATGAAAATAGGGTTTGTCCTACCATACCCTCCAACATTTCTCCACTAAATAAGGACATCCAAAGGAAAAGCAGGACATTCCATAATCAAATCAGAAACTAGGACGGCTTCTGTAGATCCAGGGCTGTCCCTGGAAAATAGGGACACTTGGATGGCCTGCAGAATGTGGTTATTGATAAGGTGTTAAAATAATTTTAGCTTGTGGGTTTCCTGTAGGCATCTATGTGGCTGGCCAATGTGAAAACACTAGAAAAGGCACCTTTTCCCTCTGCTCTGGCAGGGCACTTCTTGTGTTATGTATTTTCCAGGAGGTGCAGGACACAAAGAGATTGTAAATCCTTTTCCAATGAGTTTATGGTAACTGTGAATTAAGCTCTTAAAGAGCAGGTTGCTTTAGTGTATGGTTTTCCTGGATTAGATTAGATATTCTAGGTGGGGTTTTTGAACTACAACTTTTCCTGAACCTTAGAAATGAAGAAGGCTACAAACCACATGAATAGAGGAAGGAGCGGGGTGAAAGTTGATAAACCATTTTCTTTATTTAGATAGGGGAAAGCCTGTCAAAACACATCCCCATCTTTCTTAATTTCCTCTCTGAATTCCAGCTTTTCAATCTGCAAGAGCAAAGATAATGAATATATTTGATCAGCATTTTGCATTTCAGATTCAAATTGCAGGTAGATAAGATGAAGAGACTCTTTTACAAACCCTTGCCAAAGTGTTCTAGATTGCAGGCGGCAGCATTCAGGTCAGCATCCCGCTTTCAAGTTTCAATTAACTTGAGATGCCCACTTACGTTGTGTGCTGGTCTCATGGCCCTGCTGCAAGGAAGCCTGAACCAGCAGCAATTGCCTGTGATTGATTAGTTCCTGAGAATTCAAAGCTACCATAGAAATCATAAAAGAGCTCCAGCTGAAAGAGTTGCTCCAAGGATGCTGTTTGGTTGTGAGCTGAAAAGCAAAATGATGCAATTCATAACATCGACATTGCTGCATTGCATCGTTAAATTCGTGCATGGGTTTGTTTTTTTCTTTCTTCCTTTTTTTAAAAAAAGCTTCTTTCCCATTGTTTCTGTAAATGAAACAAATTTGGTATAGTATAATTAATACACCGCAATTAATCAGAAACATAAAGTCCTTGCATATTAAAAATGTTGTGGAAAGTGTTTGGCATAGCAATTTGCTCTCTGCTTAGTAAAATGTCATTAGCAGGCATATATAGCACCTAAACAATCTGAAGACTTAAAAGTCCCTTAGTACTCATAAATGCTTCCAGATTAAAAAGTATATAACAACGTAAAGGGTTTGGCCTGAGTGGCATACTAAAAACAGCCAGTTCAAAGAGTGGGTTTTCATGAGAAAAGCTTGAGGCAAAGAGAGAGAGAGAGAGAGAGAGAGAGAGAGAGAGAGGAGAGAGGGAGAGAGAGAGAGAGAGAGAGAGAGAGAGAGAGAGAGAGAGAGAAACCACATTTGGACATGGCGCATTAGAGCACAGACTTCTGCCAGGGAAGACTGGGGCAGAAAGTGCCTATGCACCCAAAGATGCAATGTTCAGTTTGGACCACAGGCCTGAAGGGAATTTCTGTAGCATCAGTGCAATAACCTGGTGGCACTGGTATTCCATATCTGTTTTTTAGCCTGAGCTCCTTCACCAATATAGCAATATTCCACTGCTCACACCCTTAGGCCTAGAAGAGGTAACTGATGACACCTGTTATTTCCTATAGCCGTAGGAATCTTTTATTTCTTTAGTTCAAAGATACAAATAGGTGTTAGGGGAGAGGCAATACCTCTGGTGCGGGGACGACACACCGTGCTCCTTCTGGGGTAGTTTGTCTTCCTTGGATCCTCACTCTGCACTCAGATCTCGCCTGTGGCTCCAATAAGCTGTCAGAATGTGGCCACACACAGGGAAATGGCTTCAGCTGGCCAGTTAAACCAAGCAAGGGTAGCCGATGTGTCTAAAACCTCAGTATGTTAGGGACTTGTTTAGACCCTGCATGCGAAGACAGACTCTGGCAGATTGAGCAGACAAGAACTGTAGTGGGTCCAACAGTTGAAAAGGTGGTTTCTGCACATGCTTGAGGGGCAAATGGGGCTCATGAACCTGGGAAGGTAGCCCATCCAGGAGATGGAAAACTCTGACCTCAAGCCTCTGCTGCCTTGTATCTATATTCAATCATGAGAAAGGCTTCATGAATAAGCCTGGAGGAATAGTCTCTATCTCTAATAACCTTGGAAAATGCATTGTGCTTTCTGCTTTGTGCTATGGGCCCTCTTTGGCTCAAGGACTTGCTTGCCACCAGGGCATGATCCATGTTGCAGTTGGCACTGTGGTAGTTCTGTGTTACATGACACTTCAGTGCCGATCGCCTGGAGACAATCAAGTCCTGCTGGTGCCAATGGCCTGACCTTGAATGTCTCCAGGACACTTGCCATTTTGCCTTGGTAGAGAAGAACATGTTCATGATGCAGAGGTTGTGGTTGGTATGAGCACAGCTAAAGCAGCCTTTGTCCACCCTTGTTCATGCTGCCAATGCCTAAGTGGCCAATGCGGTTGTCCCATGTGTGATGATCACCTCCATCTCTGACATGAAGTCTCCCAGCAGGAAGAGGTGCTCACAGTTTGGGGCCCTCGTGATGGCCTGGCCTAGCTCCTCGTAGAACTTATCGTTGATCAGAGCACATGTTGTTGTTGTTTAGCCGCTTAGACATGTCCGACTCTTCATGACCCCATGGACCAGAGCACACCAGGCACTCCTGTCTTCCACTGCCTCCCGTGGTTCGGTCAAATACATGTTGGTAGCTTTGAGAACACTGTCCAATCATCTCATCCTCTGTCATCCCCTTCTCCTTGTGCCTTCAAACTTTCCCAACAGGGTCTTTTCCAGGGAGTCTTCTCTTCTCATGAGGTGGCCAAAGTACTGGAGCCTCAGCTTCAGGATCCAGTGAGCACTCAGGGATACCATTCCGAAGAAGTGTGCATGCACATGAAAGCTTATGCCCAGAACAAACTTAGTTGCTCTCTAAGTGTTACTGGACAATTTTATTTTATTTTATTTTTTATTTTGACTGTGTCAGACCAACATGGCTGCTACCTGAATTAAGCCGGAATACAATTACTTCAGCTGAAACCAACCACCTCATTCTTCTTGATCCCTGTAGTGCTCTGTATTCCAAAAGTTGACTGCCCGTTCTGGGTTGTGATGGAGGGACCACAAAGCACCTCCAGAAATGCATAACATTTTCCAAAGTGAGAAACAAGGAGGAGGACGTGATGCCATGCTGATGGCATTCTACTGAGTTTTTAAACAAATTACACCTTTTTTAAAATTTCCTTGGTTTGACTCATCCAAATGCTGTGTCAGATCTTGTTAATGTCGGCATGTCACTTTGGATTCTGTGATATGAAATGGTAACACAATCAGGTATCATGCATCACACTGCTAGAACAGCTGGCAACAGGATTTTAAAATATCCTGGTGTAAAAATGCATTGAGTTCTACTCTCCCTTGCTGTAATTCTGTAATTATTAACTGGATGAACAGAAAGAGGAAAGATGAAAGGGGGGGAGGGAGGGGGAGAGAGAGAGAGAGAGAGAGAGATATTCACACAACCTACCTACTAGGCTGCAATACTAAACTAAGACTATCTTCATTCATACAGATACTTTCCTCACCATTGCTGGAGAAATGTTGTGATTTAAACAAACATGTGCTTGTCCCCAGTCATATGAGTGGTGTTTTTTTTTCTGCCCCCCCCCCCCGAACAGAATTCTGCTAGGAGGTCTAATGTTGGATGCAACCCAATATTTTTCACATAGTAGTAACCTAATTTTTATTGCGCTGACATAATTAGTGGCCAGTCTAAATGAATAACTAGGCGATAGAACTTGGATACCTGAATTCCTCAACACTTAATACTCTCACCCTTTATCTTTGTGCCCACATCAAGCCTATTTTATTTTTAAATGGAACAGTTGGGTGGCAAGTCAATTGTAAACCCGATTGCAATGTAATTTCCCTGCCTGGCTGGCCTAACTCCTGCCATTCTCTAACTTTTTGCAGCAACAATATTGACAACTGTGGCACTCGGCGCCCATATGCCACATCTTGAAATCTCCCAGCAGAAGCAGCATCTGGGTGTTTATGTGCAAGTGGATTTTTGACAGTCCAGCTGGCCTTTCTGACTGACATCTTCTTTCATCTCTGCCCATATCATTTTCTCAATTTATGATTGAGCTGGTTATATAGGTAACTATTTGCTGGAGGACATCCATTAACTGCTCATAAAAACAACATGCCAGACTTTTATATATCTTAACAGGCTAGTTTCCCCAAAATATATTTGCTGTATCAACACACTGGTTGAATCAAAAGGCTATTTACTTTACAGCAGAGCAGAGCAAACATCAGGTTTTCAGAATCTGCTTCCTAACCCCAAACAGGAAGATCTACCAGTCAAAGGTAAAACCATGACCAGGGGCTCGAACACACCCATAGAATTAAGGAATACAGTGCCTCTGAGAATGTCAGAGAATTCTGACAAAAACAGAAACTGAAGCAGGAATTGACAATGTGCACTTTCTGGTTCCATGTGTGGAACAAAAATTGATCCAGTGATTACGATTGGCATTTCTTGCTGTTGTGGCTTTTAGTCTGCAAACAACACATAATTGATTTCATTTTACCTCCATTTGCCTTGCGCCAAAATTAATGGGGTGGAATAACATAATGATAACTCACATGATTTATGTAATTTATTATATAAAATATGCAAGTAAAATAATTTTGCCACAGTGAAGTGAATGAAGTAATTTTTTGGCAGAAGGTGAACTGCAGCAGAACAGAAACACTGTTGAGTAGAAGGAACACAAGGCAAAAAGCAACGGCATCTTACATCCCTACTCTGAGTACATGATCAGCCCAGGAATTTGTTTTTAGTACCAGACCTGTAGGCTGGTCTCCTGGCATGCAAAACAGCAACAACAACACCATCCCTGGTCCCCTCTTTCCAAAGTTTATCTCATCATTCTAACTTAGAAGGGGAGGGGACTTTCTTGTTATTGTGAAAATGCTAAGATTCAGAATCCTTGCTGATCTACTGCAAATTACTTGTATATATGCCAACAGATTGCAATCTATTTTCTGCCCACTCCTTTTTTACAGTGTTAAAGTTGCCTCTATTTCTGTGTCACAATCAAATTCTTAGCATTCATATTAATGTGTTTGTGTGTACTTCATGACACACATTGCATTTTAATTAATGTGTATGGATTTAAAAGATGCATTCAGGAAATGTGAAAACTGCATGCATTACTCTGCCCACGACATCAGGTACCAACAGCAACAAAAAATATATATCCTATTTTATACTTTTTCTATATATCAACTGCTTTTCAGGTAATGAGATAAGTGCTATGTATTTCCTTCCAGTATGGACTTAAACATGCTTAACTCTATGCTGCATAGGGTATAATCACATAGAAAGGTCTGTCACTCCTTGCCTTGCACTTCTTATAGATATTTTAAGATGGAAATAAGACCCTGTCTCTCTTCTCAGAACTGGCAAATAATTGGTTAAGATTTCTATTTCTGTATTTCTGTGCTCTTAACATGGCTGAGATAAGCAGTCTTTAGAAGCTCACTAGACTCTGTTGTAATTAAAATACAGTATAATCAAGTAAGCATTTTCACTTCTATGGCCATTAGTAAGTGAATAACTGGTCTCTTAACCATGCTAAAAACTCCAGAGGGCAATTCACATGGCCAAACACCATTACCTTCCACTAAGTATTGTTTTCTACAAATTTTGTTTGGGAGCGGCGGGGGGGGGGGGCAGTGCGTATTCAGGAATGCTGGGGGGGGGCTTTTTTAATGGGTCAATTGCTAATTTGCTACTGAACCTCATTATTGTAAATTATGCACAGAATACTCTGCAGCTTCTTCTGTACTTTGTGACTACAGGTGGCTGCTGAAACTGGGCAAAATCCACTAATCATTTATCCCTTACTGCTACCTAGCCGTTTAATATCAGGAAAAGAAATATCAGCTTGCACGAAAGCATTGGATCTGAGGAAAATGCCTTCCAAAAATATTGGCATGAAAATCTATCAGCTTTATTAGCTTAGCTATTTAAGTAGCCAGCCTAGAACACTTTTAATGGTGCTGAGTCACATGAGCAAAAAATTAACACTGACTGTGTGGGGAGATAAATTTGTATTGTAGCTGCTGCACACTCCATCCGTCATCTGATTGCTCTATTGAGGGCCAGCACAACTCTGTGAGCCACAAAGCCAAATGTCAGCTGCCGGAGAAGCACTGTAGCTTGTCAAACACATGACCCCTCGGAGTTTAGGCAGGGAACCAGAGTAGGAGATTTATCAATTCCCTGCTGGGTCTTTTGAGGTTCCACCTGCTGAGAGTAATGGACTTATGCACACTTAACTCTGTGTATAATTACAGCTAAGGGATGCCCACTAGAGGAACAGCATCTCCCCGTGTCCTGTTCTGTGTTAGTGCAAGAAGTGTGTGCTGTGCCAAAATCTACCCTCCAATTTCTTGCAAGTTTTGATCCTCTGTGAAACAGTCTGCAGGTTGTTGTTTTTTGCTTCATTTTCAGGGCAATTTAGAATTTTGGTGGGTGTGGAATTTTGAACTTTCATTCTCATTGGGAGGTGGCCAAAAATAGCACTATTTTTCTAGGGAAAGAGGTGCCGGATCTCACCATGAACACCTTGCTTGTTCTCTTATAATGCCAATGGCACCCCCTGAGATGTGCTGGAACTGAGTTCCGATGAGTTCTGGCTAAAAAAAAGCCCTGTTTCCAGTAAACATTTCTCCTGCCTTCTGCAAGCTCCTTAATTGTGAAGTCTTCATGGTATAAAAAGACCCTATCGGAGGACATATCACATGATGCCTTTTCCTCAACTCCAGCTGAAGTGTGGGCATCTGGGGAGGCTGCAGAGCAGTTAAATAGAGAAGTAGAAAGCTCTTAAGATATTAGCTCTGTTCAGGTGCCCAAACACACATAGAAGAAAGTGAAGAAGGGATATTGGGCTGTTTGCACCAGGCCTACTTCAGCACCCTCTTTATCTCCGTCCTGGAGTTTCAGTGTTCATAAGGGCTGCAAGAACAAAGAGGGATTTTTCTCATATTCACATGAATGCAAGCAGAATCGTTCCTATGATCAGGAGCCCAGTTAATCTGGGTCCTTGATTATGCAGAGGGCTCCTGTTCTCGGAGTCTGAATGCTCGGTGCTGTTACACCGAGTGCAGTGGCACTGAACTTAACGTACCTGGGATAATTGGGAACTGGAGTGAAGACAGAGCACTACACAGAACCTGTGGAACAAGCAATAGCTTGAAAGTTGATTGAATTCTGAATCTGGAGCAAGCACAGAATACATAACTTGAAGCAACCACCAGTTCTCCTAAAGTCCAGATTCCTGAAGTATTTAATGCTGAACTCCTATTCTTCACTTCTGCTTTGTGACGAGTGACTTATGGCGTAGTATAGACTTCAGGCCAGACCTCCAAGGCACTCTTCAGATTGTCTCGGGATTTTCCCCGGTTTTTTAGAATAGAATGAGAAGAATCACTGTGGTCAAATTTTATACAGAGAACTTCATTTGCACCAGAGCCATCTGTGTGTTGGAAGAATGGTGCTGGGGCCAACCTTCTCTTTGTGCTTTGCCTGTAGCAACAACCACTGCCGGCACAGGAGGATAATGGCAGTGGCAGACGAAGGAAGGGGCACAAGAATGAAGACAGGAGACTGGTATTGGGTTGAATTAGGCCACAACTTTATTGATTACATGAAATAGCAGGTTTGGCTCAGGCATCAGGAATTATCCAGCATCAGGCAGCCTGCCTGCTACCTGATAGGAACTATTGAGGTTGAGCTGGGGAGCTGCCCCTGACATGAACTAGATGCCACAACCCCACACAGGCCACCATTGGGACAGGTGTATTGGTTCACTGGTCCTCCAGTGGACTCCTGCACAAAGTAACCCCTACTGGACCCCTCTAACTGGGTACCCCGTGACTAAGGATCCAGCCCAGTGCCTTATCTGCCACGTGAGCTAGCCCTGGCAGGTGGCGATCGGCCAAGGGTGCGGCCTGCATCTGGGTGCCCCCTTAAGTAGGCTACAGGCAGGCTAATTGCAGCCCCCCAAGCCCCTGCCTCTGATTGGCTAAGCAGGTACTGGGAGCCTGACATGGCTGAAGAAGGGCAGCACCAGGTGACCCTCACCTTCCTCAGCTATGCCAGAAGATGGCGGCCTGCCTGTTGCACCATGTGGCAATGGCCATCCACCCACAGTCCCATGTGTGTAGATATTTGGCTGCCTATTGCCATAGATCCTCTCCATAGCTTTCTGTGCCATCCATCTCTTCAGACATCCACTCTATAATGGCCACTTACCGTCTTGCCGATGGCCCGGGGGGGGGACCTCCTCATTTGCTCAGACATGCAGCACCATTTTAGAATGTTTCCCCATCTCCTCTGGCTACTATGGAGGCTGACGGGTTCCCACCAATACCGTCCTCCAAATGAGCCAATCTGCGGTGGCTCTGGGGGTGGGGGGTGGGGGCATGGCCATTTTCTTAGCCCGGCCGACCACTCAGCATCCAGTTGGCCTGGAGGGTCCTCCACCCTTCCCCTCCCTGCATTAATAGTTGATTACCACTTTAACCCTTTCTTTTCAGCTAGCTGGGCTTTGCTGTGGTCTTTTGACAGTTGCCGTACTTGGAGCCAGGAAGGATTTCCCCCTGCTCTGCGGTTTTTGCCTTCCCCATAGAGCTAGTCACAGCTCTGGTGGTTTAGGCCCTGGGTGGAATCCTATAGTCTTTCATCCAATCGGGGTGTGGTGAAGTGGTGACTCACCCACCCCCTGTCCCCTGCATTGATGTTAACAGGGTACCCCGTTACAGGGTCTGGAGGGAAGTCTCTGTCCAAAGAGCCAAGTGTGTAGGGCTAGTGGGCCATAGAGCTTCCCTCAGCATTTGGGGGCCATCTGCCTAAACCTGCATTTTGTGATGGACCCACACCCAAATAGACCCTGTCATGCCTCAGTTTCCCCAGCAGGGGAAGCTGAGAGGGATACACGCCCAATTCCTATGCCAAAGCTTCCTACATCTGAAAGTTGTGGCCATTTAAATAACAGATAGTTGTTGTGTCCATTCATTTTACCACTCAGCAGTTAGGCGCGCAATGATCTCACTTATACATATGCTTGCTGTTTGAAGGAAACCAGAGACGAGAGCAATAAAACAACAACAGTAACAAATGTTAATGTTACTTTAATGTTACGTTCTGCATGGTTTACATGATAGGATAACTTAAATGGATCAAGCTAATGTCCTTTGCATGGAGCAGACATCCAAATCACATGAGAGTGGTAGAAAGGCAGAACAAGATGTAGCTGTGCCTTTTTGTGTGTGTGTGTGCAGATCGACAGCATTCTAATGTACACCATTGATTGCTGCTTTTTCGCCAGTTAAAAATGTCAAATAAATGAAGTTTCCTGCCACGGTGCTACAGTTTATTTCATGGTTCCGTAGTTTCCTTCCATGTCGGCAGACACAAAGGATTTCTCCCCTGTTCTACATTAAGGTCAGATCAACTTCACCCTACAGATATAAGTGTGCACAGGACAGGAATACATATCTGGAAAGACAAAGGAGAGACACACAGCAGCTGTCCTTGCAGAGTTTCTTACGCTATGTTGAAGACTTGCTTCCCTTTCCCTTTGATAAACCCATAAACCATTAAGCATTAAGACAGAGTCGATGATTTATTCAGCTGCTACAGCAGTGCTTCACTCATATTTATTCCTCATTTTACAGTAATTCACATGTGGATAACATTGAGAGTTATAATCTGAACTACCCATTTTTCAGAACTCCCCCTCCCCTCCCGGATTTATGAATATCTAATGTAAATGGAAGACCTTTCCATAAAATGTAATTTTTCCCTGCCAAAGCAGACACTCTCTTGTTGAAAACCTGATATAACAGTTCAAACATCAGCCTTTGCTGATTTGTTTCCTTCATAATTTGGCAAGCTCCTCTGCAGAAAAAAAATTAAAAGAGAGATCTATTAATAGAGTTGCTAGACCTTAGGAACTCGGAAATCTAGGAGATACTGATAAAGAATGCTGCAAAGCCAAGCACAGTTGTTCACATCCACCTGCCTTGAGAGACAATGGAATACACCTCCGGGGGTAAAGCCAAACTGTTGCATTAGCAGCACCAAAGTGACCTCTTTGGGGAGCAAACCTGGGCAATGTATATGGAGGTCCTGGGTTGCCCAGATGACAAGACGCCCCCCCCCCCCCAGTCTTGCTGATGTGGTCCAAAGGAAAGCAGAGCAATATATTTGGCACCAGCTTGGCTGCAGGAGTTGCTAGAAGGACGTGTACAAGGTGCCATCCAACCAAATTCGGGACTTCATCCAGATTTGTGTATGGTTTTTCTAATCTTGAAGATATCCCACAAGGCAGTGGTGGCTTAGGATCAGAGCTTTACTTCTTCAAGATGGGCTCCTTTCCCAGGTGGACAAGCCCCATCTGCCCCTCACTTCCCTCTGCAGCATGCAGAAACTGCCTTCTCTATTGTTGGCCCCACTATTGGTGTTGTCTGCTCAATCCACCACAGCCTGTCTTCAGATGCAGGGAAAGTCCTTAACTTATCAAGGGTTGGAGACCTATTGGCTATCCTCACCTGGTTCAGCCAGCTGTTTGAAGCTGTTCCCTGTGTGTGGCTGCTGTCTCATGCTTACAGCTGATGGGAGCCACAGGTGAGAGCTGAGTGCAGGGTGGGAACCAAAGGTGGACAAGCTATCACAGAAAGAGTGCAGTGTGTCCCCCACTTTCCCTACACCCCATACATCTCCGAATCACAGTAATGAAAGATTGAAACATGTGCTCGAACCCTTCATGCTTTTTTCTTACAAGTCTGAACATTGCCCCTTCCTCCCGCACACAAATCTTACAAAGTAGATGTCTTCTGCCATGTTTAACTGACAAAGGGTGCTTGCTACCTTATAGCAAGGTCTGCCAGGATGAGCACAGTTAGGATCCAGCTGATTCCTGGATTCCCAGGGCAGCCAAGCTCTGCTGGTATAATTCCCCATCCTTGACTCGGCCAGATATACTCTGACATATCTTCCGCATCTCAGATGAGCTGGGACCAGCCAGGTGACCCAAGACTGGTGGACCTTAAACCAGCATAAACTGTGAAAAGGAGACATTCTTGGGGGCATGGCAGAGGGCAGGACCAGAGTAGGGGGACATAGGCTGGACTTTAACCTTCTCAGCTCAATCACGTAACCTATGAACCCAGTGTAAATTAAGCTGGCAAAAAAGGTGGTTGTCATGAAGTGATAGGACAACGGGAAGGAGGAAAAGGATCCTGGCAAAAGCTGCAGCTGTCAGAGCAAAGCAGCAACACACAGTGGAGTGGAAGACCAACCAACCAACCAACAAACCAGAAGAGTCTCTGAGGTGTACTTGTCTGGAGGCAGAGTCAGCATTCAAAGTCAGGTCCAGTCCTAGGGTTGGGCAAAGAGCAATCCATGTGGTCAGACAGTCCAGGGATCAGGGAATCTGATGGTGAAGGGGCAAGACGAGCAGGAAGCAGCAAGGCCAGGCCAGGAACTACAGACTTTGTTTCCAGCATCTGACTGCTGCTAGAAGCTCTCCTTAAGAAGGTTGAAGCTAGCTGGTTCTCATCAGTGCCTTCTCCTCTGTGTCCTTGAAGGCTGATCAGCTGCAGGTAGAGTCGCTCTGCCTTCTCCCTCTTCAGGTTGCTGTTCAGCAGGTGAAGTTGACTCCTGGCCCATGACAGTAGCCGTGACTGGCACACACCGGGGCAAGCTGGGGATGGAGAAGGAGATATTGGTGTAGAAAGTATGGAGGATGGCAAAGGGATGGGGTCATTGCACAGTAAGAAGAGCAGCAGGACCCATCACTAGAGCCAGAGGGGCCCCCTTCTCCCCGAACACGGAGAGCTCTGAGGCGTAAGGAGCAGTGGGAGGTACGCTATAGGAAGCTGAGGCAAGGGCCCACAGCCCAGTTCACTAACTGACTAGGTGGGGCTTGTTAGCTCTGGGAAGAGGTGTGTGATTCCTCAGGGCAGGGCAGGGCAGGGCAGGGCAATCAACCCTCTCTGGCAATTAGGAGGATGACTAAAAACACATTCCCAAACCAAACTACAGACTGTGGGCAAGTGAGTGTGCATGTGTTTGCAGCAGGTTTGCAACAAGATAGTTTGTGCCCATGTGTGGGGTTATGTGACATTTATCTTGGCCATGCCCACTGCTGACATGTAGTCTCAGGGGAATGTTCAAGATGGAATTGAGCCCCTGGGCCAATTCTTGGCTTACATGGGCAGTGAATTCAATTGAAGGCTGTTAAAATGGGAATGAGAATCAAAATATAACTAAATGGTGATGTGTATACAGTCTATTTACATGACTATTTCATTTACATGTGGGTGTTTTTTAACATATATTTCCAAAACTGGTTCATGGTAACCATAGATAGATAAATAGTCATATAGTCACAAAGTTAATGTATTCTATTTTATTTTTCAAGGGAACTCAGTATGTGTGTTGTGTAAATACTCTGAGCTCCTGCATGACCTAGTTTTCCTTACAGTTCACTCATGCCACACAGCCAACAAAATCTTATTTTAGCTTTCTGCTTATATTTATATTTTTAGCATATTTCATTTTACGCATTTAGCATTATTATTTTTTAAAGCTGTAAGCTGTCCTGAGCCTATAGGATGGATAGCGTGTAACAGCTGGGTTGAAGCAAGCCAAACACGCATATGCTCAAAGCACACTCACAAATTAATAACTCACTGCAGCTTTAAAGGAAGAGAAACCAGAGAGAGAGGACGATTTCATTAATTTCAGGAGTTAGTACCAAATGCTGGATATTGAAAATGGGCAGAATAGAATATGGAATTCTGTTTCCAATTGTCGGTGCTGCGCATTAAGTTGGGATGCAGAGGTCTCTGGTTCACTACAAATTTTGGAGCAAACCCACTGTCGACCTGCTGTACAGATTAAGACATAGATCTGTGATCAAAGCTGCCTACTTGTGAACTGGTCCACTTAAGGGTCTGAATTGTAATGTGCAGTCCCTTCCTGGAGAAATTGCACATAGGGGGAAAAATGGCTGCCTCCATATGCCTATGGAAGCAACCCTATTTCCCCCCCATGTTCCATGCAATGTCTTTATAAGGCTACCAGAGATTTTGAACAGGGCGGAGGGGAGGGGAAGAGGAAGCTGTGAAGACAGCCATCTTTTTTTCCATATAGTGTCCTCGTAAGGCTACCAGAGATATTTGAATGGCTGACACATCTTTTTCTCTGTACAATTCCCCCCCTGGGGGGCGGGAACTGCACATTATTGCATACAGTTGCTTCCCAGAAGCATTTTAAAGCAGCCTTTTTACCACACAGCCACAGAGGAGTTATTAGTTGCTATAAGCAGCTGTAAAATATTAAGGAACGAGAAAGGCAGCCCTCGGACCACCTCATAAATACTTTTTCTTCTTCATGCTTTTTAAAAAAATGATTTCTTTGGATTTTCCACATGAATGGGATGAGACGGAGCCAGTCTGGTGCATGCAAAAGAGAATGTGGCTACACACACACACACACACACACACACACACACACACCTTATGCACCCATGCTCTGCACAACTGGAAATGAACTGAAATAGGTTGACTCATTCCTTGCTTTAACTCATATACTCTCCAGTCACACTGTTTTCTCCTTTGTCGTTTGAGTTAAATAATTGTCCTAGAATCATAGAACTGGAGAGTTGCAAGGGACCCCACAGGTCATCTGGTCCGACCCCCTGCAATGGATGCAAGTAAAGCGCATTATTCTTAAGATGGTTCACTGTGCAAGCATTGCACCTCTGTTTGTAATGCTGGACCTGGCCTTGGATAGACTTTCTCACAGGAGATATTGCGATTCCATTGTGTTTTACCCCTTTATTCCCTTTGAAAGGGAAGTGACGGTCAAACCTCTGCTTGTATATGAAATGCCGGCAGTTGTCTTGAATATGCACACTTGGATATCTTCCACGAGCATTGAGACATTGTAGCCTGTATTTGGAAGCATGATTGCTTGATTGTGTTTTGCTTCTTTCTGGGACTCATTTTTTAAAATAAAATAAAATAATAATAATAATAATAATAATAATAATAATAATAATAATAATAATAGGTGAGGGCACTGACCTGGTATTTCAATCTAAATTGTAGTACAGTGTACCTTGGGCTAAGAACTTAATTCATTCCAGAGGTCTGTTCTTAACCTGAAACTGTTCTTTACCTGAGGTACCACTTTAGCTAATGGGGCCTCCCACTGCTGCCGTGCCACCAGCACACGATTTCTGTTCTCATCCTGAAGCAAAGTTCTTAACCTGAGGTACTATTTCTGGGTTAGTGGAGTCTGTAACCTGAAGCATCTGTAGCCCGAGATACCACTGTATTGCACTTTAAAGAGTCTGATACCTCAGCAGTCAACCAAGATAATGCATTAAGAACCAACCACCAGATTTGCAAACGGAGGTCCTGGCTTTTTAGAGTCATCTACCCATGTACTCAAAGTGCAAGTAGATAAATAGGTACCACTCTGGTGGGAAGGTAAACGGGGTTTCTGTGTGCTGCTCTGGTTCGCCAGAAGTGGCTTAGTCATGCTGGCCACATGACCTGGAAGCTGTACGCTGGCTCCCTTGGCGAGTAAAGTGAGATGAGCACAGCAACCACAGAGTTGTCTGCGACTGGACCTAACAGTCAGGGGTCCCTTTACCTTTACCCATGTACTATCTGAAACCAAAGGGGTACATTGGTTGCCAAATTTGATTCCCCCCCCCCCCGCTCTCATACCCCACTATGGGATATTCTGCATGTACAGCAGATGTTCTACCACCGAACCATGGTTATGACACTACTGGGTTGCTCTGCAATGTATTTCTCTGCACTTGAAATATGGTTATGCATCAAGGACTCTTGATCCTGAAATAGACTTCAGGACTTTGAATGATACTTGTTATTTCTAATGGAAAACCCTTCCAATTAGCTCCTACCTTACTAAGCGTGCTTAAACATTGTTACCTAGCAGTTTAGCACTGAATGACGATACCAAGCAGCACAAACATTTAAAAAGCAGAAATAGCTTCTTTGTAAATTCGTGGCTTTGGTAAAACAAGTGATTTTTTTTATTATTCTTCTGAATCTAGGAATCTATTCCTGGAAACAAGTCAGGGTCTGTTTATTTAGGGGCACCAACAGTGTTTTCAGCATAATTTTTAAATACAGGTTTCAAACGATCACAGCTTATAAAACAACTGTGCACTGATAGTATTGGCAGAAAATATTGTAGCGCTTCACAGTTTATAAGTACAATGAACATATTCAAACAACTCGGCAGCACATAATCCTATCACCTCAGATAAAATGCAGATCGATCTTGCCAACTCTTTTGCGTGCACCAGGACTGGCCCATTATTGCATTGTGAAATCAATTTGTCATACCGTATAATTAATACGAGATTTATTTTGGAAACATACAATCTAAAGGAAGCCTTCTGTTTTTGCTGTTCCAGGCAAAAAACCCAGGAGGTTTATTGAGCCTGGATGTGCAGATGTGAAATATAGGAAGCTACCAACCTCTCTGCTCCACCATGCAGATAACATTATATGTGATGTGGGTGTTCCATGTAGATATCTGATCATATGATGGCTCCTCACTCTGCCCTTGTAGAGAAGATGAAATGGGCATTTCACTGGAGCAGGGGTGATGAAGCTTTGGGCCTCCAGATGATGCTGAACTACATATCCCATCAACTCAAGATGGAATGGCCGAGAGTCAAGGCTGATGGGAGTTGTAGTCCAATAACATCTGGAAAGCCAAAGGTTCCACAGCCCTGATCTATAGGAAGCTGTCTTGTACCAAGTCTGATCACCAGTCCATCTAGCTCAGTATTATCTACTGCACTGACTGGCAGTGGCTTGGCTTTCTCGGGTTTCAGAAAGAAGTCATTTCAAATATTACCTGGAGATGCGAGGGATTGAATCTGGGACCTTTTGCACACATGGCATGCACTACTACTGAGCTACAACACTTTCCCCTACAAACCAGGTGTACTGGGTGAAAAGTTGTGCATATTCAGGAGATAAATTGGTTTAACAAAATGAGACTGTGAAACGTACTGGATGACTTGGGACATTTCACAAGCTCTTGGCCTAAGCCAACTCACAGCGGTGCTGTGAGCATAAAATAGCAGTGTGCTTAACATGGGGGCATGTGTCAGCAGGGCGAAGCCATACGTGTTAGTCTAATGTTCATTTTTATGTGTAGCTCGATTCTTTGCAGAGGGTTGGATTCTTAGAGATAATTTGTTCAACACAGGTGGAATTTTATACACATGTATTCACGGGAAGCTCTATCATTCACTCTCCTGTACAGGAACATTCTATGGTGACTTTGCACATATGTAGCAGGCAGCAGGTGGTTTTGAGGATATGTTCAAAACATAATTTATAGCATTTCCTATAAAACTGTGTGTAATCCATTCGCCTTGCTTTCTTCCCAGGTTAAGCATGTTGAAAAGACATGGGTAATAGTGATGCTGATAAATCAATTATTCTGAATTACAGACACTGTGTTGAGATACACAACTAATAAATTCATCACTGGCATTCTTTCTTTTCCTGCAGTTTCCCTTTTGCTTTTGACTCCTGTAAGGCTACTGTTCTTGACCCTTGGTTCATGTTTCCCTTGAAAATGAGGGACAGCAGAGACTGTGGTGTGTTTATGATATATGGTTTATTTACACACACACACACACACACACACACACACAAATACACACACAGCCTGAGCCTGTGAATGGTGAGCTCCTGGCATAACACTCCAAGAGAGTCTTGATTCTCCCATAGCTGTAGCTTTGGACCCAAATAGACGCCAGCCATGGCTCTGAGTCTCTATAGCTTACTGCAGTGGTTTCCAACCAGTGTGGCACCCTGGAGTGCCTTGAATGATGGTCTGGGTTGCCACAGGCAACACTGGCCTCTTTCCTTCTTTCCTTCACTCCATCCTCTGATGCCCTCTTGCGTCTCTGCCTCACAAAGGCTTGTATAGTTGTTTATTGTAGCAGGCTTAGCTATACGCTTCATAGGCGAATGCTGCCTCTGGGACGCACCTCTCTTTGGGGTGGTAGGGGGCAGCTCAGAGACCAGGTTCGGCACTAGTAGCTGCCCAGAGGACTTGCAAGGAGAGGGGAGAGGAGACGAGGCTGAGGGAACAAACCCCATGGAGTCTAGCACCCACAAAATTTCTCAGGCCAATGCTTTTCCCTGGTACATTAGTGATATCCACACACTCCACAACCTATTCCTTATCCTTGTTATTTTTATGTGGCTATTTAGATTCAGGTGAGCAGAGAAGCAGCATAAAGCTGGAATAGGGCTATTGAAAATGGAAGAGAAAAACTCCACTACATTTCTTAAGGTCTTTTTTTTTTTTTTTTTTGCTGTAGAGATGACCGACTGAGTGCATAAATTTATTTGAGTGATATGCTTATGTTTGCAACGTATTCATCTGTCTCTCCACCCACAAGCACATTTATCAGTCACTGAAGAAGAAGAAAAAACTCTACCCATACAAAGAATTCAATATAACAGAATAAAAGGCTATATTAGAGAAAGCATCTGCTACAATTATCTGCCTGGTTTAACAACACTAAGTGGTTTTCTCCTTTCTTTTCATCTAGGGTTTTGCCATTAGCAAATTCACATATTTGCCCCTGAGGTTTGCTGGTTTCAGTGCCTGTTGATTACCATAAACTTCAAATGTTGTTTTTTGGGAGTGGGGTGTAAGAATTGCCACCACCCTGCAAAAAACATACACGTTGGGGTATAATTTCAAATGTGTAATTTCCTAATTATTCTAAAATCTTTTTCTTTCTTTTTCTTTTGGTGGGCCCACCCCTGATTTAGTGCCTACATTCCTTGCACTATCATGTCGTTTAATACTGAGCTCAATTTTAAAGAATTTGCCTTGGGCAAATTAGCACTCAAGTGAAGAGAGGAATGATCTGTACCATGTCTCACACAGCACTGAACTGACAAGGAATAAATCTGTGTGTGGCATTAAAATGATTCACTTTGCAGTGCTTAAAAACTCCCATCCCACCCCACCCTGCCTTCACAATGGCTCCATTCAATTGCATCACAGATCAGGCAATACTTTCCCAAGGTTGTTTTCCTGGGGCTGCATCAGAGAGAAAAGGTGGAAGGAGCGCTTGCATTTAAGAGCCAGAAACAATCATTTGACTTTCCCACTGGTGTCATGCACAGTTTATGAGTAGAATAAGCCAGCCCCCTGTTGGCCCAAGGGCAACAAGAACATGAACAGCTCCCTTAGTTGCCACTGCTGGCATAAGGTTCTTTGAGTACCAGATGAACAAACAGTGAGTTTCAGGTGCCCAGGAAAAAGGAATGCGAGAAGGGGAAACACTCATGAAATACCGGAGAAACAAAGAGACGCCTAAGACTTGCTCCCAGCCTATATAAACCACTGGCTAACCACCGGATGATGAGAAATGCCAGCATTTGACATGCTGCTGGGTGGCTTTGTTTCTGCAAAGATTGACAGCTCCCTCTGCTGTTTCTCGTTGTAAGGCGCTGGCGAGAGCGGCTCACCCCTTTGTGCAATTTGCCTCCGCACCATGGTGGACTCTTGCAGTTCCTCAATTAACGGCCATCAAACTGGCGTGCTTTCAAACACACTAGCTGTTATTCAGCCGCCTGACGGCACCTTCAGGACGTCTGCTTGGAAGTCAGAGCCACTTCAAAACCAGGCATGATACTGTTATTAAAGCAAGACACGAGAATCACACCCTCCCTTTGAGGCGTTCTATTTCTGTGCTTGCCCGTCTGCTCTGTTTACAACGGAGACAGGCTTATGAAAGCAGCGCTGACTGGCAATGGAGGAACTTATGTCTTTGGGAAATTATTTTAAAGCACTGCTCAGACATTTGCAGAGCCGGATAAGTCTGCCAGTTGCTCATTTACTGGGTTTCACCTGCTCCATATTAAGACTCTACAATTAGGTTTAGATAATTATCATGACAGAACCAAGGTGTCTGCGGTGCGTTCTTGAAAACGCTTCATGGTAACGGCCTGTCTCCAGTTATTAGCGCTGGTGGTGTTGGACAGGGTGCAAAGCACACCAAAAATAGGATGATAGAATCAGGAAATATGAACGGATGCATCTAGGACCTGGTTTACATGTTACAACTGCTTCACAGAAGGCATGTTAAATCGGTCCACTTGACAGCTGTCTCCATGGTGAGCTGTTTGTGTGCAGTGGCTCATCGCAAAGTACGGATGGGTTCTTCCTACCACCATAGAAAGCTTCTCCTGAAAAATGGCTTGCAAGTGTGTGTGGGAAATCACACAGTACATGAAAGCCAGTGTCTGCACATCAATGCCTCATAGAACCGGCCTACCAGTAGGCAGACAGTCAGGGGACGATGCCGCTGAGTGGTGGAGAAGTGCTGGAGGACAGGGCTTTGTGGGTCATACAGCCTTCCCCAAACCTTCAAGCAGGCATAGGCAAACTCGGCCCTCCAGATGTAATGGGACCACAACTCCCATCATCCCTGACCACTGGTCCTGTTAGCTGGGGATCATGGGAGTTGTAGTCCCAAAACATCTGGAAGGCTGAGTTTGCCTATGCCTGCTTCCCTGCTGCTCCCAGAAGAATGCTGTCCCATCACCAGTGCTGAAATAAGACTCAGCTGCCTGACTGAGAAGCTTCTGTATTTGGCATAGGGGGCATAATCTCATCCTTCATCTCAGCAATGAAATGTCTTAGGCCAGCCATGCACACCATGCACACAATTGGCTTACAGGGTCAGCTTCCTATGAGCCATTCATGTGCATAGTGAGCAAGGCCAACCTAAGATGTTCAACAGCGGGAATTGATGTAGCTTCCACACAGTGGCTGCAGTGTGTATTGTAGTCCTTGATGTCAAAGAGAATGGTCAAAGTTCACAACCCTATGAAGGTGAAGAAAAATATGCATTATACAGAGGTACCTCGGGTTACAAGCACTTTGGGCTACAAACTCCACTAACTCGGAAGTAGTACCTTGGGTTACAAACTTTGCCTCCCACATTCCCTCCATTCCTTCCCATTTTCTATCCCTCTTTTTCAAGCAGAAAGAAAAGAAACAAAGCTTCAGAAGTACTCCTCTTTCCTCCTCCTTTTCCTGCAAAAGAGAGGGAAAGCCATTTACTGCTCTTGTGAATTACATCTGAAAGAGGGATGGGGGGCAAGGAAGCTCTTGCCACACAGTCCTCCTGCTGGGTGAAGGAACTGAGCTCTGGTTCTTAGGGAGGAAGCTGCAATCCAAAGGAAGTGGAAAAGACAGTATGGAGAGATGGGGAAAAGAGAGGCATACTGCTCATAGCCTGGGAGGAGGCCCTTCTTGGATTTCCTGGACCTTCTCCCTACCACTTCCCTTTTAAGACAAATATCACTATGAACTGAAAGGTGGAGGAAGTGGGAGGAGACCCTGAAGTACAACTCACTGTTCACCATTCCTCTCTTCTCCCTCAGCTTAACCCCATTGCAGGGGAACCTATTGTGCCTTCCTAAATACAGCACATAAGGAAGTTCATGTGATAGAGTCAGGGGTTGCAAATATAGTAGGAATGAGAACCTACAACGCTTGCAGTCAAATTATTTGCTACTTGTTTCTCATTCCGGCATTGCAGCTCACAAGAATTCATCCTACAATACATAAGTTATATGTTGATCACAAGATCAATATGTTGCCAATCTGTGCTAATTGATCACTCGGAGGTGCAGGTAGACCCGCTGCTTTGACACAGTAGTTCGGCATCATAATTTTCTTCATGTATTGATATTTTGCCAGTGAAAAACATACTCATTCCCTTGCACCTTGCAAGGCCTGGTGGTAGTAAATTCTCATTAAAGTAATACTTTGAGCAACTGAACTGCTGAGCAAAGTCGTATGCTAACTCCTTCTTGGTGCATGTTTCTATTAGGAGGCTGCCTTAGAGCACCATTTGGACCCAGTATATTTAGAAAGACTGTGCTGTATTTCATGGGAACTATATCAATACACATAATGTCAAGAACATGCATAAATTGTCAGGAAGGTGAAGCTCTCCTGTACCCTTGTAGTTCACTGGACTCGCGGGAATTATTTAGGGTAGAAGTTGGAATATAAATGTTGGAACAGGATTTTCTGTCCCTGTAAGTTTGCTTTCTCAGGCAGCAGTGAACCAGATGAGTTTCCGTCTAGTACATCCTGAAATTATGTCACTTCTCCAGAGCTATTACCTCCTAGATCATTGTCCAAAGCCTCTCAGTGTGGCAGCTGAACTGCTATAGGTCACTCAAGCGGATTCTCATTAGGGATCCCCCCCGCCATCTTCTCTGCAATGTAACCTCAAGCATGGTGCATCCAGATTCAATAACTCTATACTTCCATTTCCAGCAAAAGGCCTGCAATCAAATAACAGCGTATGACAGGAATGCATCTGCCAGCTCCACAGAGAATTGAGATGCTGCGCTGGCTCTCTAGTTGTGACCCACTTGAAAATAGCTTCACTATAACGACTAAATGTGAAGCATGTCAAAGATTTATCTACTAATCCTGGCGATAATTGCTATGGAAGGATATTTATGGGCTAGCTCTGCAGCGCAGCAGTTAACAAAGCCATTTATTTATTTGCCAACCGGAGCAGCTGTTTCCTGGGAAAAGTTTCTAGTTCTTGCCTGCCTTTTTTTTTATATAACGCTGCATCAGAAACAGATTAGGTCTTGTATTCTGTGTGCAATTCTCTCCCCCCCCCCCTTTCTGAAGACCGTGGGTGGTAAATGAAAAGCTTCAACCTCTGTTGTATGCAGTGTGAAACCATGTTACAGGCAGCTCTTGTTAAAGTAAATGCAAAATGGCTTTAATATATTAAAAGATCCCTGTTAACGCATGCTTCTTTGAACACAAACCCATCTGCAGTGCTTAATCAATAATTTCTATTGGAAGAGCCACTTCTTCTTGCTGCTATTCTTTGGGCACAAGTACCCTATCTTCCCAACACCCCAGTTAGGTATCCAGGCCAAAGCCAGACAATAACGGTTTTGGTCACTTCCAGATGTCCTACTTAATTACCGTATTTTTTGCCCCATAGGGCGCACCGGCCCATAGGGTGCACCTAGTTTTTTAGAGGGGAAATAAAGAAAAAAAATTATTTCCCCCCAGGCGCGGGGCTGGGGCGGGGCAAGCCCAAGCTTCACCTGACCTCAGCCCCCAGAACAGGCTGCTATCCGCAAGCCTAGGGAGCCCGGCGGGAAGTCGCGCCGGTCTCCCCAGGCTTGCGGATATCTGCCCGAAGCCGAGGCTTGCGGAGAGCTGTGCAAAGCTCGAAGCCTGGGGCGTGCTGAGCTCAGCACGCCCCAGGCTTCAGGATGCAGGCAGCTCTCTGCAAGCCTTGGGAGAGCTGCACGACCTCGCACCGGGCTCCCATGGTTTGCAGATAGCTTCCTGAAGCCTGGAGAGTGAGAGGAGTCGGTGCACACCAACCCCTCTCGCTCTCCAGGCTTCAGCGAAAGCCTGCATTCGCTGCATAGGACGCACACACATTTCCCATTCATTTTTGGAGGGGAAAAAGTGTGTCCTATAGGGCAAAAAGTACGGTATTTGTTTGTGGGGAGCTTAGAGTAAGGTTGTGTCAAGAAAGTATTATATTATCCCACACTTCCCAGCTTATTTTCATGTCATTTCCCTTTGTTTTCCTACAAAGCAGTTGCTGCAGACTGCAGGAGGGGAGCGTGCTCAGAAACCCACAGGAATCTGAGTGGTAAAAGGTAAAGGACCCCTGGATGGTTAAGTCCAGTCAAAGGCAGCTATTGGATTGCGATTCTCATCTCGCTTTCAGGCCGAGGAAGCTGGCATTTGTCCACAGAGTTTTCCAGGTCATGTGGCCAGCATGGCTAGACCGTTACTGGTGCATGGAGGACCGTGACAGAAACCAGAGCACACGGAAATCCCATTTACCTTCCTGCTGGAGCGGTACCTATTTATCTACTTGCACTGACATGCTTTCGAACTGCTAGGTTGGCAGGAGCTGGGACAGAGCAATGGGAGCTCACGCTGTTGTGGGAATTCGAACCACCGACCTTCCAATCAGCAAGCCCAAGAGACTCAGTGGTTTAGACCACAGCGCCACCCATGTCTGTAGAACAAGATAAAATAAGCACATTTGCAGTGCTTCTTGGATTCTTCCTGATGCATGAATGATCCCCCTTCTAAGTAGCCCCCCCCCAGCAGAGTGGCTGCCTGCCTTTAGACACATAATACTGGTGGTGTTAAATTCATTTTTCCTTCTCTGGATGTGACACATACGGTACTTAGTGCTATCAGAGTGAAGGCTCCCTTTTGTGCATGACTGCCTGCTGGAAGCCACTCCCAATCCAATTGAAGTACGTAATATTGCTCTATTTTGACAGGGATGGTGGGTCTGATTGCAAAACCTGCGCAGGAGACTTCCTGGGATCATGGTCTCTCTCCTTCCCTCCGTCCCTCTCTCTCTCTCTTTCTCTACATTTTGAGTGAGATGGGTCCTGTGATTATGGCTTCTAGTTGAGCCAGCCAGTTTGTTTCTGACGTCTGCAGAATCCCGATCTGTCTGTCTCCTTGATATGAAAAGAAGAAGACGTGCATAGATCTCTGTCTCTTTTTCTCTCTTTCTGCCATGCATACCAATTTGTGCACCACATGACACAGCTCTGCGTAGCTCTTTTACTAATTGTTCTTTTCTCCAGGTTTCAGATGTAATAAATTATATGTTTCCCTTACACTCAAACCGACGGGAAGAAGTGCTGCTAGCTGCTTAGCCATTTATATCCATTACTCCGAGGCTCGGTCTGAGTGGGCCTTAACCATACCGCCTTATTTTGGCTGCTAGGGCAGTCTAAGGTTTTCCCCCACCTCCCACCGTGCTTCCTGCTGCCTCTCCCCCTGAATTGCTTTTGCCTGCTATGATTTGGGGATTACAAGGTACTTACCGTATCAGTGAATGCATCCTTGCCATAGCCAGGCAACCCCTCTTCAAATTTAGACTCTTCTACTCCAGACAATCTCACCCCCACCCCTTTATGCCTTTATCATATTATGTAGGCAAATTAGCTCAAGCTATCTGCTGATATTTAATAAGGCGCCGAGGAGCAATTTTTCAAGTACGCGGGGATCTCAATCCTTTTCTCCTCAGAAGTGTGTGCATAAAATACTTTATCAGCCCCTATTGTTTTTGCCCATCACCCCCTAGTTTATCATTATGGCAGTGTTAGTGTAATCCTTATTCCTATTCCACATTCTAACCCTCTCATCAAGCCTTAGGGTCAGGATAAGCAACCCATTAATCATGTTCTCACCAGAACCTGACAAATCCTCTTTAATTTGGATCTGCTTTTGTTATATTTGGTTTCCATTCGAAAAGGTGGGGATGAGGTTTGATGGAAAGGATTGAGAAAGACAATTATACAAGCAGGGGTTTTTTTTGGGGGGGGGGTGCGGCGGATATGGAATACCACCACCCAACAAATTTAGAGCTCTCTGTTAACATAATTGTGTTTGAAATCATGTTGCATTTGTGGATCCTTCTGCTTATGCGTGATGTTAAAATGAACAGGAGGTGATGGATAATTGGGGGGGGGGGGAGAGATGCTTGAATTCTCACTTAATATATTTTTTAACTGTTTCTATTGCACACTGTCAAAGAATTGCAACAACGATACAACCAGTAATTGAAGTGTCATGTACACAACAAGAGCGATGGCTTATGAGTGTAGTGACCCTCAAAGTACATCAGTTGGCTCCTACGGTTATGGACAGATACTTTTATTATTTACAGCCAAAGACCACTGGTGAGGTGGTTTGCAGCTGCTACGTAACCAATAGGGGGAAATGGAATTTCTGCCCCCTCCCCCTGTTAACTGTTGGGAAATGCCAGGAGAAGAAACAGATAAGACAGTCACCATGGCATAGGCTGCTGACAGCAGCAGGAACAACTGTCCCATCAGCAAATATTAGTTCCTGTGGTACATCCTGCCTTCATCACTTCATCAGTCTATGCTTTTTCCAGTACTTACCATATTTGCCTGAATATAAGCCTCCCTCTTTCCCCCCAAATTCTGACTGTGAAAAGTTAAAGTGCGGCTTATATTCACGACTTTACGGTATGCAGCCAAGAGCACTGGGCAAACAGAGCCAGAAGTGCAGCAAAGCAGTTACTGTCCCGTGTGTAGTTCACCGTCCTCTCCCCCAAGGCCAAGAAGGGAGAGAACAAGGAAGGGGAAAGGCCACTGGCAATTCAGTGAAGCTCTAACTCTCCTCCCTCCCCAGTATGAAGCAAGGAGCAGCAAGGATTGGAGCGGCTTATATTCAGATATTTTCTCTCCCCCCCCCCCCAGTTTTAAAGGTGCAGCTTATATTCGGGTGCGGCTTATATTGGGGCCAATACGGTATATTTCAAGACCATTGATAAAGTGATGTGCAACATTGCAAGAAAGCACCCAAGCCTACAAAGCTTAGAATAGCAATTTTATAACCCACTGTTACTTTGGCTTCATTAGTTTTCACCTGGTTCCGTCTTGCATTCAAAACAAAGCTCTGTGCTACTGTTGTGAAGTCCGCACTAGTAATACTGCCAGAGTTTGGATGGCAAAGTTCACAGAGGAAGGGGATTCATAATTGTGAACTCAATGGTTCAGCTCTATTACTAGCCCATTACAATTCCAACGAAGTGCATGTCAGTCTGCATCATTATACTGCTTAAGGCGGCTGATGACAACAGCTTTTTGGTTCACTAGGCAATTTCTTCACTGACATAGTTTGTCTTTATTTGGTGGCTGATATGGAACTGCTTAATTTGTTTTTAGTTTTGTATCAATGCATTGATTGTGCGATTGGGTTTCATTAGAGGATTGTTGCCTGTTTTTTTAGCTGCCTTCCCTTTCCTTGGAAAATTAGGTGAGGTATAATTGTTTAAAATAAAAACAAGAAAAGGGAATGCATTGGTCAAGCTACAAAGGAGGAAATCTTAGTAGCAATGATATACTTTCTGCGTAAATGATCTGGCACAGTACTTAAGCATGTTCTCTGTGATACTTCAGGTTTTTGTGCGGGGCTTAGACATGTGCAAAAATCTTAATGATCCGTCATTTTCATTTCCCTGTTGCTACCTTTGAGAATTCTGGGCTGCACACTGTACTTCTGAATCAAAGCTGAAAGTTCACATAAATGAGCAGAGAAATATGGATCCATTATGTCTCTGCGATTGATTAGTTCTTGATTTTGTCTCTCTCCCTTTCTCTCTCTCTCTTTAAAAACCCTGTTCTTCTGAGCTTTAAGAAGTTACTTAATAATTTACTTCCTTTATCTACTGCAGTTATCTCTGCCTTTTTAGCTCTCATTCCAGACACAGCAACTTTCAAGCATCTTTTCAGAACTATTGGCTCTTTTGACAGCCAGGAACAACCAAATCTTACAGAGAGATTTGAATGGAGATTAGACAGTCTTAAATTTGCATTAAGAGCTTAACCTGTTTTACATAATCAAATGCCTTTTATAAGTTAATTTTATGGGGAAGAAAATGGTGTAGTCTTCTAACTTTCAGATGAACAAGCCTTCGTCTTCTTGCTAACAAAAATCAACATGCTTGTATTGGAGGCTGGGGCGAGGTGTGTGACCCAAAGGTTCAAGAATAAAGGCCTATCCATCTACATAACTTACTGAGAGGGACAGGAGAGGGGCTTGGTGTGTGGTGCATGGCAGCAGAGACAACATGATGCTCCCACCATCACACAGCACACCAGGCCAAGCTCCCTGAGCCTCCACCTCCCCCCTCTCAGTGCCCCAGTGTGTTGGAAAGCCAGGGAAACCCCAGCGCCCCATGTGCCCCACCTCTCCGGCCAGTGCTCTGTTGTGCCCACCTGCCAGCAAAGTAAGGGCAAGGGAGGTTATTGTTCCTAGGTGGAGTCCCACAACATTTGAATAACCACAGATTCACCTATCCTGTTTTAATTCATGTCTAAATCCCCAATTAAAAACTGCAAAAGTGAGCAATCTAGAAAGGTATCAGAACATAGGAAGCTACCTTATACCAAGTCAGACCAATGGTCCATCTATTGTACAGTTGTACTTTGGTTGGTCAAACGCACTGGAACTCAGACATTTTGGCTCCCGAACGCTGCAAACCCGGAAGTGATTGTTAAGGTTTGCGAACGTTCTTTAGGAACCTGAACACCTGACGGGGTTTCCACGGCTTCTGATTGGCTGCATGAGCTTCCTGCAGCCAACCAGAAGCTGGGGTTTGGTTTTCAAACATTTTGGAAGTCGAACAAGCTTCCAGAATGGATTCCGTTTGACTTCCAAGATACGACTGTATTGTGTATTATATAGTCTACACTGACTAGTAGCAATTCTCCAGGGTTTCCAACAGGGGACATGCCCAGTTCATCCTGTAAATACCAGGGCTTCAAGCTGGGTCGTTCTGCGGTAGGCCAGTGTTCTACCACATAATTATGGGTGGTAATATATGAATCAAAAGTTTTTATCCAGTACAATACATAAGGCTTCAAACATATTAGCGGAGACACAAGTGGGGAGGACCCTAATATTTCTTGGTGGACTAGATGGGTGACTGAAACCATTTGCCATCATGTAATTTTTACTGTTTCACTGTAATTCCTCCCTTCTGCCATTCTATATATGCTACCATTTCCTTATTGTGTTCCAGGACATCCTCCTCCTAAGCTTTGCTGAATGCAGATGATATGAGATGGTTTCCTAAATCTTACATTTGTTGCTCCTCTTGATAGGCTCTTGATCTGATATTTCTTTCTTTATATCTTTGCCTTCACTTTGCACAAGATACTTAATTGCTTCATTTATCACTACTCTGTGTTATTTTTCTGTCATATTCAAGACCTACAAAATACTAGCTTTTTTGTCACATAGAAGCTCAGCCCTTTCATGCAAAAAAATGAATTTGACTAGGTTCAAATATTGCTATCATTTTATAGAACAGCATTGCGAGCATTATTAACTGGTATCATGTCATAAAGAAGCAATTCAGGAGCTAAACATTTTCTGAAAGGAGCTCATAAGCGTTCCTTTTTTTTTTTTTTTTGCTGCCTTCCCCTACTGTTTTTCAAATCACAATATAGCTAAAATCGGGGATTTAGAGATGAGGCTTGTAAATTTCATTGACCCACACACCTCCCCTCATAATTTAAGCCTAACTCAGTTCACGTGACCAATTCCCTGCATTAAAAATATTTTTTCATTTATTTCAGACATTAATTTCTAAGTCTATTTACACACAGGCATACATATCATGACTTCAGATCCTTTTTAATTTCCCCTCCTTGTCCCCCAGCGTCTTTGTGTTAGCTTTATTGTTAGAACTCCAGAATATTCTCTCCTAGGCAGGGCTGGAAATTTCTCCAGTGTTTGTCTCTTGACTATTCACCATCAATTGAGGAGAAAATATATTGCATTAAATTTTTTTCAAAGGGGCAAGTTTTATTTTTTTAAAAAAATGTTGCACTAACTTTACTTTTGAGGTCAAGGAGAGGGTGTTTGTGAATGGCCCTTCTTTAATTTGGCAACCTATCTCATCAGGCACATTTACTCTGCATCTTCCCAGGGTGGCCATGTAGAAATCACAGACCCTCCAAGTGTCACTATTTTCCAGTGGCATCCTTGATTTAGAGAAGCTGTCCTGGTTTCTGGTTTGATCCCAGAATGTCCCAAATTTCCTTAGGATGTCCCTATTTTCGTAAGAGAAATGTTGGAGGGTATGGAGTTATACGAACCCTGAGTGATCTGAAGGCAATCCTGTATAGGGAAGTTTTTTTTAATTTTTTTTAATGTTTTATTATGTTTCTATATATGCTGGAAGCTGTTCAGAGTGGCTGGGGCAAACCAGTAAGATATGTGGGGTATAAACAGTAAAATTATCATTATGGAATGGGAGGTCACTATTTTCATCGGAAAAATGTTGGAGGGTTTGAAATCAAAGTCCAGAGGAAGATATATTGCAATAACGTCTCCCATAGGGCCTTTTCAGATCAGGACATGTGTAAAGTAAAGGGCTGCTAGTTATGGCTGTATGAGGTCGTCCAGCTTTGCTTCAGGGTCTGATCCATTGATTTGGATTAGGCCCTTATTCACTTACATGAACACTTGCAGGAGGGCTCACCTTACACCCTGAATCCAAAGCAATAATGGAAAAACTGAAGATTTCGTCCTTCCACTGACTTGCACTGGGAAACCAAAATAGCTGTAAAGTTTGGTTTTTTCCACAAAGGTGCATGAAACCTGCTGGTGTAGTAGCCCCCCAAATGGAGATCAAAACTGCCACATTCCAGACAGGTAAGCAGAAGGGTTTCTTTGAAGTTTGCTTTCCGCCCAAAACACATTTGTAACATAAAATGGTCATGGGTTTTTAGTTTCATTCCATAGGTGCATGAAGCTTTGCAGACGTAGTGGGCCTCCCCAACTTCTCAGAGGATTAGAGGTAAAGGTAAAGGGACCCCTGACCATTAGGTCCAGTCGTGACCGACTTTGGGGTTGCGGCTCTCATCTCGAATTATTGGCCGAGGGAGCCGGCATACAGCTTCCGGGTCATGTGGCCAGCATGACTAAGCCGCTTCTGGAAAACCAGAGCAGTGCACGGAAACGCCGTTTACCTTCCCACCAGAGCGGTACCTATTTATCTACTTGCACTTTGATGTGCTTTCGAACTGCTAGGTTGGCAGGAGCAGGGACCGAGCAACGGGAGCTCACCACCCCGTAGTGGGGATTCGAACTGCCAACCTTCTGATCGGCAAGTCCTAGGTTCTGTGGTTTAACCCACAGCACTACCTGCACCCCTAGTTCTCAGAGGATTACCCATGCCAAATTTCAGGCAGGTAGATCCAGGCTTGGGGTTCTCCGCTCTGTTTTTTCCAAAAAATATATCCATCCCAAAGTGGCTGTAATTAGTAAAACGCTGGGGATGGCATTCAACCTTGCAGTCTTCCGATTGTTCTTCTTGTGCAAGCATTGTAGATTATCACATGGAACAATCCCCTCCCCTTCCCCACATGCTGCTCTGGGGGTTCTCTGGACTCCCTCCAGACCCAAACTCAGCAGATGTGAGGGAATAAGACACACCTTTGTGCAAGGAGGAGCCCTTGGGCAGGGCTTCCACTGACAAGGTTCATTAGGTGAATCTCAGCCGTTGAAATAACTTACATGCTTAAGTTAGGTCCATACATTTTAATAGGTCTACTCTAAGTAAAACCTGGTGGAATACTGCCCCACCAGACACTGAGAATGGAATTTCTGATATGTTCAGAAGCTGCATTCCACTCTCAACTTACTAAGTTTCCAAAAAGGAAAATGGGCAGATGAGGGTCTTTCTGAGCTTTCAAGAATTCTTAGGGAAAGCCTGCTGCCAAATTCAGATATACAAACCACAACTTAACACATTCAGTGTAAAGTAGATGCTGATTGAACCACTGCAACTGGAGCCAGACGCCAAAGTTCAAACCCTAGGTTTTGATTTCCTTTTTCTGTAACATTGGACTTTCTTTTTTTGCTTGCTGCGGTTAATTGGAGCTTCTTGAAAGCTAAACAGCTTTTTCTTCTTCCTTAGAATATGCCTGATTATGACTCATTGTGGTCTGGCGTTCACAGGCTGATCCATGGGAACTCAGTAAATGAATGGTCACAGTGCCTAGCAGAAGGTTTGAAATCAGTTACTCTATCCAGAGGATGTCAGTAGAGGTAAGTTGGTTGAAAATGGTACTTTGCAATGAATTGTAATAATATGGCATTAATAAAATTATTTTAAGAAGAAAGGAAAATGGAACGTCAGTTACTTATTTGATGGGGAGTTAATCATGACTTTGGGGACGCGGGTGGCGCTGTGGGTAAAACCTCAGCGCCTAGGACTTGCCGATCGTCAGGTCGGCGGTTCGAATCCCCGTGGCAGGGTGCGCTCCTGTTGCTCAGTCCCAGTGCCTGCCAGCCTAGCAGTTCGAAAGCACCCCCAGGTGCAAGTAGATAAATAGGGCCCGCTTACTAGCGGGAAGGTAAACAGCGTTTCCGTGTGCTGCGCTGGCTCGCCAGATGCAGCTTGTCACGCTGGCCACGTGACCCGGCCTATAGAGTGAGATGAGCGCACAACCCTAGAGTCTGTCAAGACTGGCCCATACGGGCAGGGGTAGCTTTACCTTTACCTTAATCATGACTTACGTTGCAATCCTAGCCCCACTTAACAGGGAGCGAGCTCCACTGAATTCAGTAGACTTGCTTCTGAGTAGACATGGTAAGGATTACACTGTACTTTTGTTGGACTTAATGCTTTAAGCCATTAATATTAAGTGTTGTGTTCAAGTAGAATCACAATGTTGTACAGTAAAGGTAAAGGACCCCTGGATGGTTAAGTCTAGTCAAATTCAACTATGGGGTGTGGCGCCCATCTCACTTTCAGGCTGAGGGAGCTGATGTTTGTCTTCAGAGAGCTTTTCTGGGTCATGTGGCCAACATGTTGTTGTTGTTTAGTCATTTCGTAGTGTCCGACTTTTCGTGACCCCATGGACCAGAGCATGCCAGGCACTCCTGTCTTCCACTGCCTCCCGCAGTTTGGTCAAACTCATGCTGGTAGCTTCGAGAACACTATCCAACCATCTCATCCTCTGTCGTCCCCTTCTCCTTGTGCCCTCCATCTTTCCCAACATCAGGGTCTTTTCCAGGGAGTCTTCTCTTCTCATGAGGTGGCCAAAGTATTGGAGTCTCAGCTTCAGGATCTGTCCTTCCAGTGAGCACTCAGGGATGATTTCCTTCAGAATGGATAGGTTTGATCTTCTTGCAGTCCATGGGACTCTCAAGAGTCTCCTCCAGCAACATGGTGGTGCCCATTTATAATGAAAAAGTTACATTTTCCTAAGAACTTCCATTGTTATTTCTAGACATTTGTAATTCTTATGCACTGTCCCACAATAGAAGCTTCCTAGCTGGTTATGCACAAAACCCCTTTCACTATGGGTACATGTTATGCTTATGCAAATCTACCATCAGAAAAATATCTAGATCTAAGCTAAAATAAAAATAAAAATTGTTGGGTGATTGGACTTCTTATCTGTATGTTTCTGAGCTGACAAATGAGGCAACATCAGAGGAGAACCCACATAGGGGAAGGTTATCATGGTAATATGAAAGTGGTACTCTACTTCTTTAGGAATAAGGAGAATTGTCTGCAGAGGGAGCAATTAAGGAAAATCCGAGTTGAAGATATTTACTTAATTAATATCTTATCAATTATTAAGAGCTCCCAGAGCTAGAACATATTTATTGATGTTATGGTGATATGACTGAAATACTCACAAAAGTTAATATTTATTTTTGAACGACAAATTCCAGTGGAAAACTAAGGAGTGAACTAAAGTAGGGGGGATTTTTGTGAATCAACATAGCAAAGGCATCCTGCAGGTGCAAATCCCTAAAATTTAAAAGCAGAATGAAAATTGAAGAGTGGTGAAGTCCAGGTAGGGATTAAGCAGGGGAACTCAGAGAACAAAACATGTCAATTGCAAAAGAAAAATGACCCAAACAATGATGTCGGAATAGAGCATGGGAGAGAAGTTCAAATAGCAACCATAGGTTTTTTTTCACTTGGCCTGAGAGAGTAGGGACCTGACTGATTCTAGCTACAAAAGCTGAGGCTGATGTATTGTTTAGGGGTGCTTGTCACTGTTGCTGATATTATTTTTTGTAATCTTTATTTTTAGATCTTATGATTTATATGGAAATTATTCATTTCGGTTGTGTACTTTTTGACGGGGTTTATTGTTTGTGACTACTTTTGCCGTGGTTGTAATTATGCAAATCTTTTTACGTTGTAAGCCACCTTGAGCATAGCTTTAACTATGGGAACGTGGCATAAAAATAAGATGATGAAGAACCATAGGTATGTTTCAGAAATAGTTAAGGTGTGATGAGTCTCATGCAATGGCAATGCATTTTTAGTGACATTTTATTGCACACTATGCCCTCAATATTTTTCTCCCCAAGAAGAAGATAACGTTTGAAAACCTGTCTACCTGTTTCTAATGCTATCTCGGGAATTAACACGAGAAATCTACATGCTAAATTACAAGATGTGGTGATTGAATTCACTGCCTGAAAAGTGGAAAGCAACACTAAAGGAAGGCTGGAATCACAGTGTTAATGAGATTCAAACAATACAGATATGATGGACTCCAGATAAAAGACGAATGTTTGTATCTCTGCATTTTAATCAGCCAGATCACAGTTTTTGATGAACATGCCTAAGGGAGTGTTCTGTGCTCTGCTTTCAGAGTGAGTGAAAGGAAACAAAATGAGCAGTTCTATATGGCACAGTTAGTGACAGATGATGCACTCTTTGGGATTAATGCTAGAAAAATGGGGATAATGATCTTTGCCCCTGCTTAATAAAGTGCTTGCAGCAAATTACCTGGGAAGTAGTACCAAGGTAAATTACTATCCCACTGAAATTGAAGGGCCCAAATGTCTGTTTCCTATGTGAAAAGTGTGCTTTCTATTCCAAATACGTTGCCTGTGAAATCTAAGCTACAGTAATGAAAGCGAAATCTTTGCAAGACACAGTTGCTCCGATCCGTTGACCCATGTACACTCAGTTGGTCAGGAAATCTCTTACCCAGGCTGCCTCATTCAGGCTGAAGGAGTAATCAGATCCATATCCATCAAAAGCTGCACAGGTATGTCTGCTTCCACCCTTGGAACGGCCTGGGAGCTGGTTTACAGCTTACATTCATCTCAGAAAAACAAATTCATGTGATGACTTCTTCCCGCTCCTGCTGCATTGGGTAGAACTTGTAAAAATATATACCCTTCCATCTCACAGCATGAGATATCTCCGCGCTTCTCACATGGAAGTGGGATATTTTTAACAGCTTGATAGAAATCTCAGGCGGTATGTTTTGTTTTCTTAAGGTGGCAAACCTAGACATGTTTATTTGGGCCTTGGATGCCATGGCTTCTGCCATGTCGCCTGCTGCAGGGTCTGTGTTGAGCCAAAGTTGAGACTTTCCCAGAAGACTTGCAAACACCATTTTAGTAGCCATGATAACCTCAAAATTAATTGGTTGTTGTTGCAGCAATGAGCTCATCTAAGTTTATTCACACTTGCTTCGATACATGCTAATTGGCTTGCTTTGATGCTATGCTTATCTGTGTGTGTGTGTGTGTGTGTGTGTGTGCACGTGCGCGCTTGGCTCTGGGCCCAGAGCAGGGAGTTATTTGTAAGACTTGGGTATTTGCCACCTATGCACTCATCAGCCAGGCAGAGTGATGGGAGGTTCCGGCCAAAGTTTGCTTGGGTGTGTGGACCAGTCATGAAGACCTCCCACTGCTTTGGTTTGGTCCATCCTGAATCTGTAATGGCAGTGGGGCTTTGCAGGCCTTTCTTATAGTAAAGCACTAGACCTGACCACTCTGGTATCCCTGCAGCAAACTACTTGCAAAGGCTCACTTTTGGCCCTATGGATGAGGACAAGGGTCTCAGTGTCAGACTGAGGAGAACTAGGTTGCAGGTGACATGCCACCATCACCACTCCATTGGTAGCCTTCAGCATTTGCATCTGCCCTACCAGTTGCTGGAAACAACAGAAGGGAATAGTTCTGTTGTCCTCAGGTCCCGCTTGATGATTTCCCACAGGCTTGCCACTGTGAGAACAGGACGCTGGACTGAATGGGCCATTGGCCTGATGCAACAGGCTCTGCAACATTATGTTCCTCAACAATTCCCAGCCTGAGTCTTAGATTCACCATTGCTTCTCCTGCTCCACAGCCATGAAGGAGCATGAAGCTGCTGAATCAGCTGTGGACCCTTTAAAGGCTGCAGACACTTCTACCAAGTGGGGGCAAAGCCGCTGGAACCTGAGGTCCTGGCAGCTTTCTTCAGCCTTCAGATGATCATCCTTGCTTGAGACAACATCTTTTATAACTCAGCCAATAGGACCTACTGGGAACTGCCTTGGACCTTACCTGAATCTGCAGCCTGTCAAGTGGCAAGTTTTAACTGATATGAGACATTATCCTTCTGAGCCATAAACTTGGAGCATTGTTGATGCATTTCAATGAAGTAGGAAGCCTTGTGTGATTTCATTCGAAGGGTAGTGTGTGAGGGTTCAATTCACATGGATGAGGTTGCCCAATAGGTTTGGGGGAATAGGTTGCTTATAAAAGGTTGTGAAGACTCTCCCCTGAGCATTTCCCTCTTCCTGTTCTTCAGCATTCCACTACCATTTGCCAGCCACTGTCCAAAGTTCTGTAGGATTTTTGGAGGAGGAGCACCCTGTTTGCCCTTCAGCAATCCTGTGGTCCCTGGGAAAGTGTCCTATAGGCTGGCGGAAGCTATGGATCTCCAGCTTTGGAGAGAGAGAAGTCCAGTATCAGATGCCTCCTCCCACTGTGGAAACTTCTGCAGTCTTTGCACTGCTGACATTGGAGCTGCGTCATTGGTAGGGTCCCCAAAATAGGAAAGCTCACTTTTAAATGCTGAATCAGAACAAACATCAATTTGGGTTTTCTGTGGAATTGTTTTCAGCAGTAAAAAGCAGGTTGCTGGGGCAGGAAAACACCACTACCACCACTGACACAAAACTTTGGAGCGTGAAACTGTGCCTAGAAATGCAGCACAAAGGGAAGCTTAAATGAGCCCAGGGTTAAAGGTAAAGGGACCCCTGACTATTAGGTCCAGTCGTGACCGACTCTGGGGTTGCAGCGCTCATCTCGCTCTATAGGCCGAGGGAGCCAGCATTTGTCCGCAGACAGCTTCCGGGTCATGTGGCCAGCATGACTAAGCTGCTTCTGGCGAACCAGAGCAGCGCACGGAAACGCTGTTTACCTTCCCGCCAGAGCGGTACCTATTTATCTACTTGCACTTTGACGTGCTTTCGAACTGCTAGGTTGGCAGGAGCAGGGACCAAGCAACGGGAGCTCACTCTGTCATGGGGATTCAAACCGCTGACCTTCTGATCAGCAAGTCCTAGGCTCTGTGGTTTAACCCACAGCGCCACCCACATCCCAGAGCCTAGGGTTACAAGGGAATTTACATGGGGTGGGGAAAATAACATGGGCTGGAAATGGATTCCATCCCCAGTTCTGAAACCATGAAGCCTGCAGCTATTCAGTTTTTCCATCCCCATGTAACAGGTAGAAAAGAGCTAGTGCATATGAATCAACGGCATCTATCATTCCATCCCTTCACATTATTAATAACTGCACAGTTCACAGGTTTTTCTCCTATTTTTCTTTTCTAATAATACTTGCTAGTAAAAACATCTGAGAAAACAAAAGAATGGAAGAAGTCAAGGGAGAAGGGGTTTTTTTGTGTGTCATTCTAATTAGGAGGGGAAAAACATGTTTTTCTTCTTAAAAATTATACGAATCCATCCAAGTTATAAAACAAGGAATGGGGGTTGAGGAGGAAGCAAATTAATTTTCTATTTGTGTGTTAGTTATAGTCTCTCTCTTAAGAACAGTGAATCACTACTTTTCAAATATTATAAACAGATGGGCCATCACTATAGCAACCACAAAAAAACATCAGGTCAAGCACTAAAAAACATTTACAAATAATGCTGCCAGACATATAAAGGGACTATAAAACACTGGACAGGGAGCTGAAGAGACTTAGAGCACAGGTAGTCTTTTCATCACTCCTTCCTGTTGAAGGTTGTGGCCCAAGAAGAGAGAGGAAAATACTTGAGGTAAACCACTCACTGCACAGGTTGAGGTCATCAGGAAAGATTTGACTTCTTGGATCATGGTCTCCGCTTCCTTGAGGTAGGACTTCTGAAGAGAGATGGACTGCACCTCACAGCACTTGGCAAAAGTGTGTTTGCCAAGAGTCTTGAGAATATGTTCAGGAGAACTGATGGAAGAAGAAGAAGAGTTTGGATTTGATATCCCGCCTTTCACTCCCTTTAAGGAGTCTCAAAGTGGCTAACATTCTCCTTTCCCTTCCTCCCGCACAACAAACACTCTGTGAGGTGAGTGGGGCTGAGAGACTTCAAAGAAGTGTGACTGGCCCAAGATCACCCAGCAGCTGCATGTGGGGAGCGGAGACTCGAACCCGGTTTCCCAGATTACGAGACTACCGCTCTTAACCACTACACCACACTGGAGGAGGGAACACGCTTGTTTTCTCCTGCTCTGTAGGGTAGGACTCAAACCAATGGCTTCAAGTTGCAAGAAAGGAGATTCCGACTAAACATTCGGAAAAAACTTTCTGACAGTAAGAGCTGTTCAGCAGTAGAACAGGCTCCCATGAGAGGTGGTAGACTCTCCTTCCTTGGAGGTTTTTAAGCAGAGGTTGGATGGCCTTGTGTCATGGATGCTTTAGATGAGATTCCTGCATTGCAGGGGGTTGGACTAGATGACCTTGGGATCCCTTCCAACTCTAAGATTCTATAATTCTATACTCTTTGCAACCTATACCTTATGCTACTCACCTACAAATGTCTAAATAACCTGTCACCTGGCCTCCACAGTCACTTATGGAGTCACTGTTAAGACCATGTTCATGGAAGGCAATCTTATTTGGCTGAGTGATCGCCAGAGAATAAGAAGAGAAGATGAAATAACCTGTCACCCATTTACAGAATGTTAAAAGGGGAAAGGATTTCTGCATGGTCATTTGAAATATATTTTGCATTTCAGCAAAACAGAGCTTAATGTCTTTCTCTTTCTTGAAGCCTATATATCTTATTAAAGATAGGACTGCTCACCAAACATTTCATCCATGACTTCCAGGAGTTAGTCTTGATTTAAGGCCTGGTTCTGAGGCCTAGCTTTGTCCAGTAAAGCAAGCTGGGCATCTCTTCTTAAAGTAATTTCAGAGGTGATGTGAGTGCTCCTGAAGAAATGTGCATGCACACAAAAGCTCATACCAATAACAAACTTAGTTGGTCTCTAAGGTGCTACTGGAAGGATTCTTTTAAAAAAAATTGTTTCAACTACGGCTGACCAACACGGCCACCTATCTGTATTATCATCAAGTTTATTTATAAGCCACTTTTCCAAATCATGCCCAAAGCAGATCGCAAAGCAGTGAACACATCAGCTACACTCAGTTCATGGGATCTTTCCACTCACATATGACATCAACCAAGTGGTAAGAGGGCATGGGGAGGCACACCCATTCCTGCACAAAACAGATCCCCCCAAAGTGGAGAATCAGAATTGTTGGCTACCACATTCCAAAGTCTTATGTCAACTCATATTACAGGGGTGAGAAACCTTTGCTCCTCCTGCTGTTGCTGGAATAAATCTATCATCCCTGAGCATAGGCCAGAGTGCCAGAGTTGGAGTCCTGCACAATCTGGAGGACCACAGATTCCTCAACTCTGCCATATTGTGATGAGGATGGGGAGAGGCCATAGCTTATTGGAGGAGTGCATGCTTTGAATGCAAAAGTACCCCAGCTTCAGTTTGTGGCATCACCAGGCACAAGTGGAAAATAATTTTGACAACACACTGGACAGCTGCTACTAGTTGGTGTAATGGTAAAAGGGTAAAAGGTGAAGGACGACTATGGGGTTGCGGGGTCAAAGGCGACTATGGGGTTGTGGTGCTCATCTCACTTTCAGGCTGAGGGAGCCGGTGTTTGTCCACAGACAGCATTCTGGGTCATGTGGCCAGCAGGACTAAACCGCTGCTGGTGTAATGGAACAAAGTGATGGAAACCAGAGTACACAGAAATGCCGTTTACCTTCCCACTGCAGCAGTACCTATTTATCTACTCGCAATGATGTGCTTTCAAACTGCTAGGTTGGCAGGTGCTGGGACAGAACAAAAGGAGCTCACCGTGTCACAGGGATTCGAACCACTGACCTGTCGATCGGCAAGCCCAAGAGGCTCAGTGGTTTAGACCAGAGTGCTGCCCACATCTCTTTTACCATTTGGTGACAATACAGAGCTACATGAACTAATAGTCTAATGCTGTATAGAGAGAGTTATATAGAGAGAACTAATAGTCTCACTCTGCATAAAGCTTCTCCCTATGGGATGCTGATGGGAAAAGGGCCTGTAGCTCTAAAGCAAACCAACCTCCATAGCTGCCTAATCTATTAAATTGGTGACCTTTTCCCACACTCTTATTTTAAGACATATTCAATTAACTAAAAAAACCCTTTATATTTCTCATGTCATGTTAAGGGCTTTCCATGTTCATTCAAGCTTGAACATGCCGCAAAATTGCAGCTATTAAGGGCTACCACCTTAATAATGACTCTCTTTAGGCAATATCCTATCCTGTGAGTGGTTCCAGGTTCACCACTACGTTGGAGCTGGAGCACTGTTAGTGGCAGAGCAATAGACCTGAATGCCAGATTTGTTTGTTCACTGGTATAGACTCCTTGGGTATATAAGCCACTAGCTATCATGCAACTGGAACTACCTAAATGGCCTCAGTCCTATATATCTGAAGGAGTAACTCTATCCCCAGCGTTCAGCCTGGCCACTAAGATATAGCTCTGAGGGCTTTCTGGTGGTTCTCTCACTGTGAGAAGTAAAGTTACAGGGAAGCAGGCAGAGGGTCTTCCCAGGAGTGGCACCTACCCTGTGGAACACCCTCCCATCAGATGTCAAGGAGATAAGTGACTATAAAACCTTTAGAAGACATCTGAAGGCAGCCCTGTATTGGTAAGTTTTTTATGTTTGACATTTTATTATGTTTTTATATGTGTTGGAAGCCACCCAGAGTGGTTGGGGCAACTCAGTCAGATAGGCAGGGTACAAATACTACTACTACTACTACTACTACTACTACTACTACTATTATTATTATTATTATTATTATTATTATTATTATTATTATTACCATTCCAGAAGTACCATTCTCAAGCTTAACTCACACACACTGTCAAGTTTCAAATCAGTCCTTTGAACCACTTTTTAAATACGAGCCATAAAACTTACTGTCCTCTGTCCACTCGTTTCTCACTGCAATGGTCAGATGCAATTTAACTGACTGACCATTAATAGAGACCAGGCTTCCTCAAACTTGGCCCTCCAGATGTTTTGAGGCTACAATTCCCATCATCCCTGATCACTGGTCCTGCTAGCTAGGGATCATGGGAGTTGTAGGCCAAAAACATCTGGAGGGCCAAGCTTGAGGAAGCCTGATATAGGCCCTGCAATACCAAACACCCAGATAAGAATTCTGGAGAGTTCAAAAGCCAGCTCACCATAATGTCGCCTATAGATTTCAGACTTGGAAGGACTATCCATTCTTCTGCTTTCTAAATGTTGGCTCCCTTTTTGGTGTTCTGTAGAGTCTAAAGCTGTTTAGTTTTTTTGATTCACTATTGATTGAGATTGTCTCCTCCTTCTCTCAAGTCTTGGGCACACGAATCACTGGTTCAGGAGAACAGTGTTGGGGGGGGGGAAGCTCCTCCAGTTTTAAGCCCCCAGAGAAATTTCTAGTCCCTGAGCTACCCAAAACAACACAATTTGGGACAGTTCTCTAGCCTTAGGAGTTGCTATGCAGGAGCCACAAACTGGCATCACAGAGCAGATAAGCGGGGGGGGGGGGGAGCTGGAATTGCCCACAGTCCCACATAATACTATGCCCATCAATGAAACAACCCACTTCCATATCACCACAAGCTGATAGTCACTAGGCCATGGGAAGACTAACTAGGGCTGGATCTAGACACATTAAAAAAAAAAATGCTTCAGGAAACCGCATTGTAAACCTCAAAGGGGGAAATCACGTTAGTGAAAGATGGAACTCCACAGTGCCATCTGGTGTTACAGTGTTATAAAGCATATAAAACACTTTTTCTTTACTAATGTAGCTGAGTCCTAAATTCTGTCTGCTGATCCTAATGCCTTTCCTGGACAATGGAGGGCAAGTGCCATTGAATCCAGCCATTTCAGGAAACAAATAGGAGACTAAAGTAAACTCAGGATAACTATCTCAGGTCATAATCTATTGGGGAGGGGAGAGAATCCTTGGAGAGACAGGAAACATTTATGTTGGAATAATTATTTGTGAAGGCAAGAAAGGAAGAAAGAGCTTATTTAAACATGCAGCAGTTCTAATTTCAGTTTTCCCAAACCTCTCTCTCCCTGCGGAAAATATAATTTATCGTTGAATACTACCTATAAGTAGGGCAGTGAAATAAAAATAAACTGAGATTAGAATAGTAGCATTTCCCTAATCAGCTACAAGCAAGGGTGATGTTGCTTGAGGTTTCTAACCTGGTACAAGTTGCTTGACCGGAATATTTGATACAAGAAATAACACCATGTTGGAACACTAAGAAGAAGACAAAGACGAAGACGAAGACGAAGACGAAGACGAAGACGAAGAAGAAGAAGAAGAAGAAGAAGAAGAAGAAGAAGAAGAAAAGAAGAAGTTGTCATATACAACACAGTGGGTCACAAATTACCCCACAAATGGGCAGAATTCATCCCAAAGGAGACCCACTAGGTTGAATATGGCCTGCTCCTCTTTACAGTTATTTGCACATTATTAGGTCCGTATAGTTAAATCTATGGTTTTCCCAGTAGTGATGTATGGAAGTGAGAGCTGGGCCATAAAGAAGGCTGATCGCTGAAGAATTGATGCTTTTGAATTATGGTGCTGGAGAAGACTCTTGAGAGTCCCATGGACTGCAAGAAGATCAAACCTATCCATTCTGAAGGAAATCAGTCCTGAGTGCTCACTGGAAGGACAGATCCTGAAGCTGAGGCTCCAATACTTTGGCCACCTCATGAGAAGAGAAGACTCCCTGGAAAAGACCCAAATGTTGGGAAAGATTGAAGGCACAAGGAGAAGGGGACGACAGAGGATGAGATAGTTGGACAGTGTTCTCAAAGCTACCAACATGAGTTTGATCAAGCTTCAGGAGGCAGTGGAAGACAGGAGTGCCTGGCGTGCTCTGGTCCATGGGGTCACGAAAAGCCGGACATGACTAAACGACTAAACAACAACAGTGTATCTATACCCCCATGTTAGTGTCATGCTTTTTTGTTTTTTGTTTTAGTGAAGTAGAATGACAAGAAGCATGCATGTTTCTCTCTGCCCCCCCCCCTCACCTGAAAACATCCACCTTCACCTGAGGGCACAGTTATACCTTCTAGCTCTTACCCCACTGAGGCATCTCTGCCAGATCCCCCCCCCGCCCCGACCCCCACATATTGACAGGGAGAAGACAGACCTTGCAGATAGGCTTCCTCTGCGGTTTAGAGCATTGATAATGCAGGGTTCCGAATCAAGGAGGAAACTAATGCACATAGAGCCTACAAAGTAGAATTATATTTTTACAAAAGAATAAAAAAAGTTGGAGATAGGGTACATTTTTGAAATATGGTGACTTTTTCAACAACGGGGGGGGGGTCATTCTTTTTAACTAAAATGTCACATTTTGATCTGAACTTCAAACCTGGAAGTTCAGATCAAACCTATTATTAATATGGTGAAGGTGTTAATTACAGGCTAAACCAAGTTGAAAGGAACAGAAAGAAACTCTGGCTAATTAGATGACTATCAGTTCCTGACTGGCCCCTCTTTCATTTCAGTGTAAGTAAAAATGATTTATCTCAGGGCTCAGCAGTAGATAAGGGTTCAAAATTCTATACAAACTCAAAGAGCCTGGACAAAGTGACAAGGTTTCGTATCATTTATAACACAATGGAATTTCCTACTGAAGTTTAATTTTAAATGACATCTGTGTAAAACATTATGTGGATTGATGTTAGGGGTTGCTGTGGCAGACAAATCTCTCAAGCTTCTTTCTTTGACTTTTGACTTTTCAATTTATGGAGAAAATATTTTAGTTATTGCGAAATTGAATTCCCAGTGACAGATGTTCATGAGAATTGTTTTCCTAGCCAATGACATTCTTCTCCTTCTCCTCCTTTAAAAATACTTATACTGTCCCACAAGTCTGCTCACCCCTCTTGGTGTCGCAGCGTTGCAGGATGGCAGAGACTTCCCTATGGCCCCGACGAGGGAACTGGAACAGTGGTGCACTTCTTGATGGGGGGGGGGGCTTAAGCCCCCTCCACCTATCAGGAATTGGATCCTAGCCTGCACCCGGCTTTGGCTAATGGGGATGCAGGCTGGGGACTTGGCTTGTGCCAGGGGGTGGAGCGGATGGATCAAGTAGGCTCCCCTAGGATCCGGCCCTTGCCCATTTAAGCAGCCCACACCTGGGGCACTACCTGTTTGTTCCTTCGCTGGGTTTTTCCCTTGCCCACCCACCCTCAGTTTAAGCTGATAGTCAATGACTTTGCTGTGGCTACGGTGGTTGCCGTTCTTTAAGGGGCCATGTAGGAATTTGCCCACTGGGCTAATTGGCACTGACCCGGTGGTTTTGCCTACCTCATAGCAATCATCACAACTGGGGTTGGGCATTGGGGCAATCCATTGTTTTGGATAGAGGGGAGGAAGTGGTCCCCTCCTGCCCCTCCAAACGCTGGGGTGTCCCATTAAAGGGATCTGGGGGGAGTGGCCTTGTCCATGCCCAGTGAGGGCCAAAGCTGAAGGCACTCTCCCAGATGGTGTTCCCTGCGGGGGTCACCCTATTGGATGTAAGTCTTAGGAACCCCGGTCTGGATTGACCATACATCAGTTCCAGTGGGCGGGCTGAAAGTATTTTGATTGCTCCATGCCCAAGCCAAACCTCTTTCATCTGTATTCAATAAAGTTGTGGCCTGTTTTGACCCCCAAAAACCAGCCTCACTGGTCTGTAATTTTCATGAGTTGGGGTATGGGAATCCAATGCCTGGTTCTGCAACCATGTACAACAAAAATGATTTAAGAGATAAAAGACCACTAAAAACAACAACGACTGGCTCATCTTACAAGTATAAACTGCTGAAAAGGCCTGTCAACTTTACCTTGCCAAAGTCAGCCCATTGCAAGATCCGTTGATTTTAGCTGAGGTGATTTTCAATATTATCAATGGATTCATATGTGCCTGTCAGGATTATGCCCATTATCTCTGACCAAACCCCAGATGCTCATTCACTTCTGAAATATCTCCATGATAACCCTTTGAGAGGGCAGGAGATCATGCAAAAAATGGCATCAGAAATTTCCTATGCAAATTACAACATTCCTCAGGGTGTTCCCCCAATCATAATCTAATATACAAGCAGATTTGGGAATATATTCATCTCTTCTTCTGTTTCCCAAGATGTCTTGCTCATTGCTGCTGGACTGGGTGAAATATTAGGGACGGATTCAACAAGCTGTGTTCAGTGTGACACCCAGGTGTATTTTTCTGGACTGCTGCAACCCAGTTTCACTTCTGAAAAAGACTTCCTATAAATAGGTTTCTTCCCAGGCAGTTACACAAGTTTACTTGACAGGATATCCATCCACATCGCCTGCCACAGTCCCACAAGAATTTCTGAATGGTTGACAGGTTAAACAACTGCAACAGAAATGCTTTTGCAAAGGCAAGAATGGTTCGTGTAATAAGGTAATATGGCTGGGATCCTTTCATCTCCTGACTAGTGGCTTCAAGTCTTATTAACTTTGCATCTACTTGTCCCTAATGAACACCTCATCTCCATATCCCCCAAAATTTTGGGAGGACAAATTGAGGCACCCCCCCCACTGTCCCCCTTGTTCGCCTGCTCCCTTGCCCCCTTGCCACTACCATATCCCCCTCTCTCCCCCTTGCTTGTTCACTTCCACTTTCATCTCCCCACTCCCTGCCCCACTTGTACATTCACCCATGGCCTCCTCCTCCTCCACCACCTTAGGAGAAGCTGTGCCACCCTGTTCAGCCTCTACCACATCCTCTGGTGCCCAAAATAAATAGATAAATGAATAAATATTCTGGAAGCTGCGACGGAAGGAGGAAGAATTGTGATGACGCACTCTGGTGTGAGCCAACTGACTCAAAGCACAGGGCAGGGCAGAAAAGAAAACATCTGTCTTTTGGTACAGCCAGAGTATGGGAGCCAAAATGGGACATCTGAGATTAAGATCAGAAACCAGGGCAGCTTCTATCAATCTGGAATGTTCCATTTAAAATGGGACAGTTGCGTGGCATGCCTCTCCAAAGTTGTAAATTATGTCAATCTTCATGCTACTATTGCCTTCTCAGGATGGGTGGCAAAACAATTATCCCACACCTCACATCATTAAAGGAAGTTACCCAGCCTAGTGGATTTAAGTGTTCAACCAACAGCTTAGATCAGTTATTAGCTGTTTATCTAGGTTCTCATTTGCATGAGGGATCTGAGGCATCTTGTCAACAATTTGGTCCATTGCTGGGCAGGCAGCCTTGAGATAGGCTTGAAGGCCCATCAATCTGTGTTGATGGGATAACATTTATCTGCATTGATGGGATAATAGGCAAGGACAAACCATCTTTGCAATATCTGAAAAATGGGAGATCTGCATATCCTTTTTATTTTATTTTTGGCCTCCCTCTAGGATAACATAGAGAGTAGTCATCCAGAAGTAAACTTCTCAAACCATTTTGCACCTGAGGCCTGAATAGATTTAGTTGACAACATCTATTGGGTTGTGGTGGGGGATTAATAAATATGTGTTATAGCCAGTGCTATTTTTCTAGAAAAAGAGGTGCTGAAACTCACCAAGATCATTTCCCTTGTTGTCTTATAATGACAATGGAGCCCACCTGAGAGGTGCTGGAACTGAGTTTCAGCTGGGGGGAAAAAACCTGGTTATAGCTATTGCGCAGTATGGTACTATTATTACACAACAATTAGTACACATTTATCTCTCTGTCATGCTGAAGAAGAGACGAATAAACCCCGCAAACCTGTTTACAATTCATAGGTATGTCTCTGAACAAAGTTATTCTAGCTGGTAGTTCCCACTCATTTCCTTAGCATGCCAGTGGACCGCCTGGAATGGAAGATCAAACTGGAAATCAATAAGACTGCACACAGCTGTCAGCTTCAGTTGAACATCAGGTTAACATCTGAAACTGAGCAAATAACTGTAAGTGTCATTCCAGGGTCAGTAATTTTAAAAACAGCCTTCCACAACAGTCTCCCTAATCAAATTTAAATGAGAGATATATTCACAACAGTACTTAATCTCAGGATTTTTTTTTTCATTTGCAAACACAACGGCAAGCAGTCTGCATCTTCATAATGTTTCTGAAATGTCGATATGTTGACCTGGACTTTTCTATTAAATGTACGTTTTGGTTTATATAGACTATAAATTCATCTGGCATCCCACCCAGGGTGAAATTTAACACTTGTAAGTGGATATTGAACAGTATCTACCACAGGGAACAAGCAGAGCAGCTTGAATCAATTTCCTTATTTCCAATGTACTATATGATAGTCTGGAGTCTATATTTAATATATATTTGCGTGACAAATAAACCTGACAGTCCTTTTTTAAAAAGCACAGCTCTTGTTTTAACAGTTTCTCACTGTGGTTTCTATTTTTTTTTCCTCTTCAAAAATAGTCTAGTTGGAACAGCATGTTTCCTCTGACTAACCACAGTTTTAGCTCCAACACCTCCAGAGACGAGTTGCTATAATCTCATTCCAGGGTAGGCTGGGAATGATTCCAAAAGGCCTAGAGGATTCTGGGATAAATTGATTCTTTGTGCTCTCATCTGAGTAAAGGTAAAAAGGGCATATCTTTCTGCCCACCACAACTGAAGCTGCTGAAAAGAGCTGGGTGGGAAGCGAGTGTGTGAAACCTAGGAACATTTAAAGCCTACGTTGAATAAGAAACCTTGCACAGGCGTTTCATTTCATTCTCAGGATCTTCAGCAAATTTTAGAAGCCCAAACTCAAGCTAGAGTTGCTGGCCTAGTGGTGGCTCCATCCAGATTAAGAATTTCTGGTTCTAGAAGAAACTAAATGGGAGTCATCCTGTTGCCAGATCAAGACTAAGGGACAGGAGTCCTTTACAGGTGTTACAGCTATGAAGGGACAACAGGAGCAGAGTGTTAGTTTCTGTTCTTATCACTGTGCAGCTGCTTGGAGTCACAGAACTCTGTTTACATTCCTGGAATTCCATACTATTGGAAGTCTCATGGGAGTCGGGATGTGACGTTAGTGGTTTCCTGTTTCCTTTGTTCCTTTGTTCCGCTGCTCTCTGCTTTCATAGAGAGAGGATGTCTTTTCTGTCTGCGTAGCTTAGAAATAAAACTCTTTACAATGCAGCCCAGACCTCTCGTCTCTTCCCTGTGCTGGGAACTCTGCTGGATAAAAATGTGCCTTGGAGCCTCATCAAAGGCTCGAGGTCGTTAAACACGTCGAAAGGTGATTCTGAAGGCTTGGGAAGAAAATGAGCTTTGTCAGCTTGGCTGAGCAGAGCTTCTGACACAGAGACTATAGGGGCCACATCTTTAGCCACAGTCCAGTGCCCCCCTCAGTGCACCTCCGGAGACTTACATTCCCTAGTGGGTGTGCTAGGGAACAAGGGAGAGAGAGAGAAGGAAAGAGACAACAACTGTGAGTGAAAAAGTCACCCACAAGACTCAAGGCTTAGCTGCCCCCCAGTTCAATGAATAATAACAAAATTCCTTTTCCTCTCTTGCCTTCCCAGTGCCCCCTGAGGAGGGGGGAATGGTTCAGTGAACCCTATGGCCATGTGCAGACCAGCATACCAGCTAGTCAGTCTCTCTCCCCTGCCCCCCCCCACACACGTATGTCAGAGATGTTCCCTTTCTGACAGACGGAGCGGAATCCGAAGGGGAGGGGGGAGAACCAGAAATTAGTAGGAAACTGACTCCTTTACACAGTGAAAGTGAGGTAAACTTACCTCGCTCAGGAATGCAGCCTGGCAATTCTGAAAGTAAGAGAGAACAGGATGTAGAAGAGGAGGGGGAAGGGCTAATAGAAAAAGGGTCTCCCAAAACCCGAAGTTTGAGCTGTTTAGCTGAAAAGCGCATGACAGGAAAGGGGAGGAAGAAGAGGTGGAGGGTGCCTTGTTTCCACCGGAAAAAAGAGGCTAGATCCCTCGGCCGCTCTACAGCTGGGAGGGAGGCAGAGGGCCATTTCATCACCCCCCCCCCCAGGTAGCACCCGGGGTGCACTGCCCCCCCCCTTCGTATGCCCTTGGCTAGATCCAGCAACTGAACCCGAAAGTGACGAATGAGTTAACGAAGCTCTGACTGCTGAGCCGTTAATTGCTGAATAAATCTGAAGGAATAAAACTGTCGGAGACTGTTTCTTGTGTGGGAGAGCCTACCAACTGGACAAGGTAGAAGAAGATGGCGGTTCTCTGGTTCGCGTAAGCACCTCCTCTCTCTTTTCCCTCCTCCAGGTCACCTCTGCAGTGAACTCAATGTATTCAGCAAATCCCATTTTAGCCAGCCAGCCAACAGCAGAGCTATGTGCTGTGGCAAGGCTCCATGGTCCAGGTAACAGCTCCACCAGTGGTGAATAGATGGTGAAGGGGAGGTAAGGACTGTCTTCTCTTAATTCCACCACCAATACTACAGCCACCACCAGGAGGAAGAGGAAGAGGAAGAGGAAGAGGAAGAGGAAGAGGAAGAGGAAGAGGAAGAGGAAGAGGAAGAGGAAGAGGAGGAAGCCTAGAGATTCATCCATTCCACACCTATCAAAAAAGGAATGCTGCAGAGGCTTCCGTCTTGCAGTGTTAGGGAACATGAAGGAGAGGAAGACTTTTTTTGGTGGTGTTGGGTGGGGAACATTGTTTGTTGCCCCTCTAACCTGCCACCCAGGGCATGTACCCCCTCTTGCCCATCCACTAGACCCAGGACTGCCATTGTCACACAGTTTGTAACTGCTGCTGCAACCTTTTCTCTTCATGATGGTTTCCAGAAATCAAAACCCCAGGAATGGAAGTAAATATATTTGAATTCTCTCCCCCTCCTCAAAAGTTTTTTTTTCTCTCTCTCCAACAGATAAACTAATGTACCTAGCATTTAAAAACCTTTTGCATTCATCCTCCTGAAATTTTGCAGGTTTCTTCTGCAGTGCTTCCTCTCATATATATAATATTTTCACATGAATTGCTCACAAAACAATAGTGAAGAGTAACTCGATCCCTTTTTGTAACTACACCCAAACTGTAAAGCCTACCCTGCAGGAAAATCACTGCATCTTTCCTTCTGAAATCGGGCAGGACTTATCATCTCAGAAGGGGTTAGCAAGCCTGCAAATTTCATGTGCTTTTGCAATAAAAGAAAAAAAAATAGCCACAACTGCATTTTTGCTTTGCTTTTCATTTCCCCATAAATAGGAGAGGCACTAAGTTTTGCCTTTCTGAACTGGGATGTGGTATCAGACACTATTTCTTTCATTCAATCAATCAATCAATCAATCAATCAATCAATTTATGCACTACCTCTCCTCTCCAAAGAACCTAGGGGAGCAGGACACTGAAGAAGCCAAAGACCATCTTGGCTGTGAGTCTTGGAATACCTGCTCCTGGCCTTGCAGTCCTTTTTTGAAGTGGCCTGGGAGGCTGCTGAACAGAATCTTGGACTGGTGGGTTTTTTGAAGGGTTTGTTACTGCTGATTTTTTATATCTTTATTTTAGATCTTGTGAGTATGTGGAAATGGTTCGGCTTGATTGTGTATTTTTTAATGTTCTATTTATTGCTTAAGACTAATTTTGTTATGTTGCAGTTATGTATTTTTTCATGTTGTTAAGCCATCTTGAGCATGGTTTAAACTGTGGAAAGACAGCATACAAATAAAAATTATGTATGTATGTATGTATGTATGTATGTATGTATGTATGCATTAGACATTCTCCAAAGTACTTAGGATCAAATTAAACTGTTTTCTGAAGTGTTAAATCAGAGTTCAAAACTAAATTGTGTGGTTGGTACACATGCCTATTCTACAATGTGTGGTAAACCTTCCACAAGTTGGAGGGTGATGGGGATGGGAGGGGAGGGGGCAGTGCAAATCTAGCAGTTCAACCCCACTGTTCCCTTTTTGTGTTTTCTTGAAATAAGCTTTTAAATTACAATCCTACAAAATAACCTAATAATAACACAAGAGGAATTGCTCTAAACCCCGTCCTTGTCCAGCTTAGGTGCATTAGACACTACTACCACCACCCAACCTGCTAGATAAACCACTTTTTAAAAGTCAATATTAGTGCCAGTAGGGGGAGGGAGAAATCACACATATAATTTATTTTTGCGTTCCTTTTGCTTTTTATGGGGAAGTGAAATCTGTTTGACAGAGCTTGGATCATTGGTAAATACACTTATGCACAATAAAACTCAGCCAAGACATGTTGACCACTTTAACTTACTCTAAATAAATGATAGCTGTGATTTATTATTCATATTTAAATAATGGGGGCAATATTTAGTTAAGGGTGGAAATGAATAAGCACTGCTGAAGAACAGCATAGGAGACAATTAGGGAGCTGACGAATGTAAGCTTTTCAAGTTGCCTTTTTTAAAAAAGAAGAAAATGATAAGGGAAGCAATTAATGAATTGATTAACTGCTTTCTTTAAATTAGAAAGGTTAAAAGTAACTTGCTGTTTAACTTTTTACTGCAAGCCTACAAATGAAACCAGCAATATGCTTGTGGCGATCACACAGGGTCCCCGGATGTTTGACGGTCTATTGATCCCTGTGCCACCATTGTGATTGCTTCCCCGCTGCCACCAACCCGTTTCTCTCAGGTACACACTGAGTCCAGACAGTTGTTCACATTAAACCAAATAAACAAGTTTATTTTATAAGCATTAACAAGTTTATGGTTTCAGATAATTTTTCTTGTCAGTTTCTTAACCGGCCTATACCTTCAGACTGATTATCCCAACTGACTGCTCTTAACAGATTCTCTCACTCTCTCACATCAAACTAGCCCAACCCACAGACTTATCCTCCCTCTCTCTTCTCTAACTCCAGACTGACTTCTTAACAACTCTAACTCTAACTCCTCCCTTTGGGTTCCTATTGGTTAATCATTTTACACTTAGTTAACCCTTTCCTTATGACCCTGTATGATGTCACACACCTAGGAGGGCAAACACCACAATGCTTACTAAATGATACTCTGCAGTTACATTACTATGATGGTCCATGATTTCTGCCCTTATTTCTGCCTGTTGTCTCAGTCTATGTAGGCCTTGAAAGTTGTAACAACCTCAATGAATTGAGATTAGGTCCCAGCCACAAACCACGAGACATAAATTCAAGTCCATGGCACCCCCAACAGTTTTTGTTTTTTGTTTTGTTTTTTTAAAAGGTAAAGGACCCCTGACCATTAGGTCCAGTCGTGACCGACTCTGGGGTTGCAGCGCTCATCTCGCTTCATTGGCCGAGGGAGCCGGCGTTTGTCCATAGACAGTTTCCAGGTCATGTGGCCAGCATGATTAAGCCACTTCTGGTGAACCAGAGCAGCACATGTAAATGCCGTTTACCTTCCCACTGGAGCGGTACCTATTTATCAACTTGCACTTTGATGTGCTTTCGAATTGCTAGGTTGGCAGGAGCTGGGACTGAGCAACGGGAGCTCCCCCCATCACGGGGATTGGAACCGCCGACCTTCTGATCAGCAAGTCCTAGGCTCTGTGGTTTAACCCACCAAATTACCATATTTTTCCATGTATAAGACGGAAACCACCTACCAGCTGACCAATCACCACCAGCGGTCGCCAATCATGCTCCTGCTTGCTGTGGCAAGGGCAGCTGTCTCTTGGCTGCCAAAGCGGAATCGAGAGGGCTAATGCGGTGATTGGGCCACTGCGATACGAGCGGCTGTGTGCTGCGTTCCAGCAGGTGAGCAATTTTTGGTATCCTCCCCACCCCACAATCAAGCAGCAAATGCAGAAAATTGCTCACCTGCTGGAATGAAGCACAAGCCCAAGACTGGAAGTGGCAATTGTAAGCAAGCAGTTGTGTGCTGTGTTCTGGCAGGTGAGCGATGTTTGGCATCCCCCCCCCCAAATAATCCTCCCCCAAAATTCAATCCCCCCTATTTTCAAAATTTTTAGGCCCCCAAAATAGGGGTCATCTTATACATGGGGGCATCCTATAGAAGGAAAAGTACGGTACTTCTTATCCATTAAAAATAAAGGATGACTCTTTGTCCAGAAGGGCTCTTTACAGAGATTGCAATTTCTGCTTTTCAAAAAAAAAACAAACCCAACCACACACACATCCTAGATAGTAATAAAACACCGAACAACCCTTTTTCAGTGTTATACAGACTGACACTGTGCTCACATATACTCCTGCTCAATCTCATTACCTCCAGTAAATAGTGTGCATACTGTCTGCTGAGTGTTTTGCTTTGAATCATGAATTCCATCACAGGGTCTCACTCTGAAAGATATATATCATAAGTCATCTCTTGCGTAAGAGATGTAAAGGCTTCTGTGGCAGCCTCGTTTCCTCACTCAGCAAGTTCAGTTTAACCAATTCTCTGCTCACCACTTTGCTGCAACTTTCAAGGGGTTCCTGGGTAGTACTTGGGAAATAAAGAAACAACAATGTCTCATATGCCTTTTCACTTACTGGAAACACTTCATAACTACCAGCAATCACAACAACTACTCAACATGACTTGCAGCATTCTTGAATAGTGTTCCTGGTCAGGCAAACCTTTCTTTACTGGATAGGGTGACTTTTTTAGCCCTCTTCAGGCATTTCTCTGCACACAGTAGCAATCAGATGGAGAAAGGAGAGCCTTTGCACAGCTGTTATGCCTTGTGATACCACTATACTAGTGCTGTCTATGGCCACATTCGCATGCACATTTAAAGTGCTATGATAACAATTTGAACAGCCATGTCTTCCTTCAAATTCTGGGAGCTGTTCAGGGTGCTGAAAGTTGTGAGGAGACCCCTATTCCCCTCACAGAGCTACCAACCCCAGAGTGGTTTAACTATAAGTCCTTCTTCCCAGGAGGCTCTGGGAACTGTGGCTCCGTGAGGGGCATAAGGGTTTCCCAACAATTCTGAATACCAGTTGCCAGGATCTGAATTGGGCACAGTGCTGCAACACTTATGACCTGCTTGTGGGCTTCCTAGAAGCACCTGCCTAGCCTAGATGGGTATTTGGCTCACTCTCCAAAAGGATATTCTTATCTTCTTAGATCTGCATCACTAGCATGCTTTATTACCAAATGCTAGAGCTGCCTGGTGACTTAAACTTGCCTGAAAATAAGGTGAGACTATATGGTTTAAAAGGGACACGGGTGGCGCTGTGGGTTAAACCACAGAGCCTAGGACTTGCTGATCAGAAGGTCGGCAGTTCAAATCCCTGCGACGGGGTGAGCTCCCATTGCTTGGTCCCTGCTTCTGCCAACCTAGCAGTTCAAAAGCATGTCAAAGTTCAAGTAGATAAATAGGTACCGCTCTGGTGGGAAGGTAAACGACATTTCCGTACTCTGCTTTGGTTCGCCAGAAGCGGCTTAGTCATGCTGGCCACATGACCTGGAAGCTGTACTCCGGCTCCCTTGGCCAATAAAGTGAGATGAGCGCCACAACCCTAGAGTCGGTCATGACTGGACCTAATGGTCAGGGGTCCCTTTACCCTTTATATGGTTTAAAGGCAGGGTTGTCATGCTGTTGCACATCTTCAGGTGTTGAGAAAGACATTCTTCAGTGGCTACCACCTTAAGCCCCATGGCTCTGGGTAGGTGAAAATCAGGGCTCAGGTTGACCCCAAAGGGAATCTATATTTTATCCCTAGGTCTCACAGCTGGAGAGGTATGTGAGAATCACCTCCAAAATGCCTCCAAGTGCTCATCAAATTCCTATGTCTTTTGACACATAGTTGTGACTAGAATCATAGAAACATAGAGTTGGAAGGGACCATAAGGATCATCTAGTCCAATGCAATGAAGGACTCTCAGCTAAAGCATCCATGACAGATGGCCATCCAACCTCTGCTTAGAAACCTCCAAGGAAGGAAAGTCCACAACCTCCAAAGGGACAAACATAACTCCTTTTCTAGATGGGTCTTCCAGTACTAACTGTTAGGATATAGTTCTGTTCCACATTAAAAGGAACAGGCATGAGTGTTGTGTGTCACATGCCTGTTTACTTCCAGCAAAGGCTTGCTGGGAACTTTCGTTTGTATATTGCTTTTGCTATTATAGCCATTTTGCTTGGACACAAAGGGAAGCAGACATGTTTTTCCTTTGTTCCTGAACTATTCCTGAACTATGCTGAATAAACGCCTGTAAATAATGCTTACACATGTCTCTGTCCGACACTTCCATTGTGAAGATTTATTCACTCTGCTGATAAGAGCGTGCTCAGCTTCAGAAAGTTTCAGTGGCTGGGGGACTGCCAAATACCCCCATCTCCCCAGACGCATCCCAACACTAACTGCTAACACCAAGGAAAGCCACTTTGTAGAGTAGTCGGAATCACATTTGAGCCAATCTACCCAAAAGGTGAATTGTTTCCATGCAACGCTTACATGACTAGCTAATCTTACACTGTGCCCTAATCACACAGGCATCTTATTGGCCACTATGAGAATAGCATGAGCCCTTGGCCTGATCCAGCTCTCTTACATTGTTATGGAGAGAGGGTGACCAGCTGCCACATATTTTTTTAAATAGTTTTGCATTTTACAACAAACAAATGAAAAAAAGAAAAACATTTTCCACATCAAGTTCAAATATCTTATTTCAACCTCTTTCCCCTCTTTCTGTGGTTGCTTATATTTATAATACTTTTACTGCATTTCCAATTTAAACCTAATTATTATTCATCCCATATAGTTCAATATTTGTTATGTCACTGCACATCTTTATATCAATCCTGCTAATGATTTACAGTGATTTTGAAAGTATACAATAAATGATTTCCACTCTGTATTAAAGACTTTGTCGTCTTGATTTCTTTTTCTTCCAGCAAGTTTCACCATTTCTGCATATTCCAAAATAGTTTTTGTTGCCATTCTTCTTTGGTTGTGATGTTGCCTTCTTTCCATCTTTTATGCTATATAGATATCTCTAATCCCATTATCCCCAAGAGAAAGAAGGTTCCCTTTCCCCTATGTGGTGGGCCTGTAAGAAGGCAAAAGCCTGCTGGGAAATGATATATAATGAGTTGAAAAAAACGTTTAAGATAACTTTTCTTAAGAAACCAGCTGCCACATATTGTGAAAGGGTCTGGTTTGGGAAAACGTGGGCTTAAATAGCTTTCTAAGCTCCACCCCCCCCGGCATTGTTGGCAAAACAGGTGTCAACATGTTAGGTCAGACATAGCGGATGCTTCCATCTAGGGCACACTTCCATGATCCATGCCTCACCTCCAATCAGGACACACACAAAGCTGTTCCCATCGCACTCTGTTATGGTTGGGTCTCTCCCACAGAAGCAAGACAACTCTGGCAGCAATTAACTCAGGTTTTATTGCTCAAAACTCGCAAAACTCACAAATCACTCTGGAGCTCAGTCACTCAGTGTCGGCTTCCCAGTCTGCTGTTGCTGAGTCTGAGGTATGCCCCTTCCTCCTCCCACTTTTAAAGCCCCACTTACGCTTCCTTTCCTGTTCACGCCTTTCATTAATCTTTGTGAGCCCACACACCTGGGGATGGGCAATTCCCGGTAGCTCTCCCTCTGAGTATGAGCTACAGCTGTCAGTCTGCATCTTCTCCCTTGAACTCCCCCCTTCCTTCTCCTTGTTCTTGGCACTCCAGGCCTCTACTGCAAATTGGCTGCTCCTCCCCCCTTCCACATTACTGCCTAATTACCTCCACCCGTCTCCACACTCGCCCCCTCTGTCAGCAATGGAACGCAGCAGACACACTATTTGTAGCGGACAGACGAACCCACATGATCAGACTGAGACTTTGAAGTTCACCAATGAAGGAAGATGAACAATTTGAAGCAGCACCCAACACCGAGCCCTCTGAGCGTGACCTAGAAGTGGAGGTTTGAGTAATTCGGTTTTAAAGAAATGTTTTCATGTGAATGTTGTCAAACATAGGCAGCAATCTTTCTGTTTCGCAAGTTGTCAGTGGTAAAAGATAATAATTCTTCTTTCCCATTTATTCCATTTATAAAACAGGTATTATCACCATGAAACAAGAAGACAGGTCTTCACATGGCACTGATGTACACGAATATTCTCTTCATTCATTATTTGGGCTGAAATCCGATGCACGATTTCCTGAAGTTCCACTGGCAAATCATGATTATGGAGGGTCTCAGGGAGCTTCACTTCTCATGTGGAGCTTGCTGTTGTGTTGCTGACTGAAGGAATTCTGTGTAAAAAGTGCAGAGCATTAATAAATCACTATAATAATAAAAAATGAGATGTTTGTGTATTTAGCTTGGTGTGTACACCAATGGTGGCATTAATGGCCAAAATTATGTGCATGCCAAAGTAGAAGCAACTCCCATTGAAGTTAGTGTCAATTATATCTAAATTTTATGTCAACATCCCTATGTTTTTTGTTAAAAAAAATAAAGCAAAGCCTAAGTGTGTCTTAAAATGTTGGCATTTCATGCTCTTTGTATAAAATCATGGCTACATAAGTGCCACTACATAAAAATTTGATCTTAAGAGTTAAGTTGAACCCGGTGAAAAGATAATGGCTATCTCTATCTTTTCAAGAATTCAGCCACATTTGTCCTTACTTTGGTGCTCAACAGCCTTGAATGAAACTCGGGCAATGAAGCCTTGTATATTTTCATTTCTTTCTTTTTTAAAAAAGAACTTGAAAGATTGTTAGCTTCGGCACATGGTGCAGATATTTGGCTTGTCTTCCTATGTTTGCACAGCTGTGCATCATCCCTTTAGTCACCCCATTGTTCTTCTTACTTGTTTTATTTCTGCAACATTTTCATAAATCAATGTATCAGAGTCACTTTCAGAAGACTTATGTGCTCTACCATCAAGCTCAAGGACCAGCAAAAGTCATGCTTGCAGGGTACTGAAGTGAGCAAACATTTCCTCTCCAGTGACAGAACTATAGCTGCTGCAATGGATTTTAAATTTCTTAGGGAATAAATAAAATGACATTCACATAGCAGAGGCATGCCTGCTATATGGTGCACTACGAAGCTAAACAAATCCGGCTATGCGTTTGTGACTGTTTTGCTGTTTGAAATCACCTCGACTAACATGGAGTGATTGAGGAAGAGGAAGAAAGCATGTCCTCACCAGCGTCCACAAGGATATAGTGATGCAAATGGCTCAGTCAGCATCACGCAGGCACCAGGCAAGTGGTAGGTCATTGGCTGGCAGTCTCCATGACATCAGCGTTCTACACTCATGTCAGGAGCTCCTAGCCGATCGATAGCAATGCACTTACATGCTAATGACATGAGCTGTCCCCTGACTCCACTCCTAGTTCCTGATGGTTACCAGTAGGACAGAGTTCCCCCTTCTCACATTAGAAACACAGAATCTGCCTCATATTGATACAGTATAAGATACAGTATATTGATACAGTATAAGATACAGTATAGCTTAGCATTGTCTACACCAGTGTTTCCCAACTTTGGGTCTCCAGCTGTTTTCAGACTACAATTCCCATCATCCCTGACCTTGCTAACTAGGGATGATGGGAGTTGTTGTCCAAAAACAGCTGGAGACCCAAGGTTGGGAAACACTGGTCTACACTAACTAACAGTGGCTGTCTAGGTTATCAGACAGATGGCCATTCCCAGCCCCAAGTGGAGATTTACCCTGGGCACACTAAGTAGACAATCTACCATTGAATTGTGGTCATTTCCCTTTGATTACTGTGCAGCAGCTATAGTTAGTTCCCAACACTGATCCTTAGAATTAGTCATGGTGCTGCTCTTTGCAATAAATAAATAAGTGCAAATATGCAAATCGCCACACCAAAGTGCATCTGCTCACTCTTGCAGCTTAGGCTAATTTTCGGTCGATGTGCACTCTTTTTGTCCCCCTGAAATGATGTGGATTGATGAAGTGGTAATTGGAGCACTCCATTAAATGCCTAGTACAGCACTTAACATGCTCAGAGATGTCCTTTCAATAGCACAGAGTAAGGTGGTAGAGAAAGCCAATTACAAAATGCAGGTTTCAATTCTCTTGCTACAAAGATGTCCACCTGTGTCTGTTTTCTGGCTGCTCCTCATAATGTGAGCAGAGTGGCATAAAGGAACATCAGAAACCTCCTTTACACACCCAGAACGCTGGGAATACCCTATAGGATATGTTCATAAAAAAGCAACCTGGAATGAATAACTTTTAAATTAATGATTCCCTTGGTGTTCCATACAGTAAAATTGCTAAATGGTTCTTTGGAAACTTAAAACACCTCTAGATCTGTAACTGCAACATAAGGAAGAAAGAAAATCTGAACAATAAGACAAAGGTTATGAAGAAAGCATCTTTTTTATTTCCTTGGCCAAGTTTCAAAAGAGTTTTCAAGGGCAGAATACGCTTCTAATGTGATGGAAAGAATATGCTTTTAAGTCTGTACTGTGGAATTAGTCATTTCAGTGCAATGTATTACATTTCTGTGGTTTATTTCTCTGTGTTTGGGGTGTGCATGAATGTGTGTGCCTTTTCCTATCTATCTAAGCATCTATCTTCTCTCTCTCTCTTTCTCTCTCTCTGCACTACATTTTAAGCTTATCTATTTATGGATTTAACATTTGGGGGGATGGCACTATTGTTTGCTGAATTCTAACAAAGTCACCTCCCTACCAATGTTAGTAAGTTAGAATGGTATTTGTTAAACACAAATTTGCAAAGCAAAAGTGGAGAAAAGCTATGGTTTTCTCCAGTTTTATGTACAAAGATACATCTGGTCATTAGTTTTCCCTTCTCCCCTACTGTCAAGCAAAGTGTTCATGAATGATAGATATTCTTAAGAGTCAGCATTCTCTCTCCAAGTATTTGGCAAAGAATCAGATGCTGTTCAGGTTTCAGCTTAGCATGACATCACTTTTTTATCCTCAAGAACAATGGCATACAAATAACATTTTCCAAAGTAATGAAAGTTAGAAATGGCTCAGTTGTAATAACATGCTAGATAATTTTTCTTTCAGAAGTATGTAGTAGGGGACTGTGATGTTTTCTTTCCCAGTTAGCCTCATGGCTCAAGGGAATATGTTAGTAAAAACTGAGTAAGTTCAACACAAAAGGCCTTTGATTCTGGATCTACTGAGGAAAATGTTCTTCATGAATGATAGGTCTATCAGTAGCCAGTAGTTAGAAAAGCTCAGAATGGAAGCTCCATATTTAGAGATTGTAAACCTCAGAGCATGAGATGTTGGGGATGAGCAGCAGGTGGAATATGTTGTTTTTTTGTGGTACAAAGGCTGCAGCAGATAAGGGGAATTGTTGAAAATCATAAACCACGCCTTGAGGAGGCAGAGGTTATAAGGCCAGATTCAGCTAACTAGTGGAAGCCCACTCAAAGACTTCTGCTAGTACAATGGGGCTTTCGCTGTATCTCCTTCCCCCACACATGCCCCTTTACCTCTTTAAATTGGCTCTTGGGGAGATTGGGGGAACCCCCAGGAAAGTGCACAGGGGAAGAAGAGGGGGCATAATTTCATCTTGCAACTTAAAATGCTTGCTCTGGCGGAACTATTCCCATAGCACCACATTGCAATCCTCTCACAGTATCAATATAGTGTATCAAATGAAAATGTTTGGAATATCATTTATTACTTCAAATGGAGATGTTAGAAATATTATTTTTATTAGTTCAAAAACCTTAGATGAAAGACTTTGGGGAGGTGTGCAAGTCAAATTGCAACCCACCCACAATGTTTTTAAAAAGAAATCATGTATAGATGCAGATATATTCACTAATAAGTTTTCCATTTCAAAAGTATTCCCGTGCCATGGTACCTGGCCGCCGTGGGCATTTGTTAGTCAAATGAATTTCTGAGTCTGTCAGTGTCAGAAGTACATCATCTAAGTTCAGTTTAAACAAGAGTAAATGGTAAAATATTCATAAAGTTGAACATGCTAGTACTTACACAAGAGATCTTCCTTTTGGAAGTCTGCTCAGATTAGATAGTTTTCAAATGTCTTAAAGGATGTCAGGAAGGAGAAGAATTGCTTATATGGTTGACTGATCATAGTACTAGAAACAATAGTCATAAAAATCCAAGCAGAAAAACCATTGAGCTTCTCACAGCACAAATCCTATACAGGTCTACTCAGAAGTAGATATCACTGAACTCAGTAGGGTTTACTCCTGTGTAAAGAATTATAGGATTGCAGCCTTAGGGCACTTTCAGCATGGATCACACACACACACACACACACAGACACACACAAACACACACACAGAGAGAGAGAGAGAGAGAGAGAGAGAGAGAGAGAGAGAGAGAGAGCTGCCTTAGATCATGTCAGACCAATGATCCATCTAGCTCAGTGTTGGAAACATTGACCAGCACCAGCTCTCCACAGTTTCAGGCGAGGTTCTGCCCCAGCCCTATCTGGAGGTGCTGAGATTGAGCCTGCATGTGAAACAAATGTTCTAGCACTAAGTCATGGCTAGCCCCAATGTGAATAAGATAGCCAGAGAAATTATAGCATCCTTGATATAAAAGTAATTAAAGCTGAGCTTTAATTTGAGGTGGGGTACACACATCTCAAGAGGAGACTCTTGAGAGTCCCATGGACTGCAAGAAGAACAAACCTATCCATTCTTAAGGAAATCAGCCCTGAGTGCTCACTGGAAGGACAGATCCTGAAGCTGAGACTCCAATACTTTGGCCACCTCATGAGAAGAGAAGACTCCCTGGAAAAGACCCTGATGTTGGGAAAGATGGAGGGCACAAGGAGAAGGGGACGACAGAGGATGAGATGGTTGGATAGTGTTCTCGAAGCTACCAGTATGAGTTTGACCAAACAGCGGGAGGCAGTGGAAGACAGAAGTGCCTGGCATGCTCTGGTCCATGGGGTCACGAAGAGTCGGACACGACTAAACGACTAAACAACAACACACATACCCCAGGAAAAAGTATGCTTTAGTTCATCCCTCCTATCCCAAATCTGCATCTACAGATACATTAACTCAAAAACCCTTTAAGGTTGGCTAATAAGAATTGCTGAGGTGATGTATATGAGATACTTTAAATAAACAAGTAGAACTGTAGGCATACCTAAAAATAAGCTCACTGGACATTAGGGTTGGGTGATATATCACTCAATAGAAGTTTAATGTCCATATTCTTTGACCGGGCAATGTTTGTGCGTGTTTGCTATGCAAAAACCACAATGCGGGGAAAATCATGAAGCTAGCCAACGCCTCTACATAGCTCCATCCTTATTTCAGACATTGTGATATACTGGTATATTACGATGTTTAGCTGGGGATATGATGTTGAAAACCAGACATCACCCAGCCCTGCTAGGCATTGGTTGGCATCTTGTAGCCAGAGGACATGTTCAATTGCTAGAGCAGATAGACTGAAGGAACTCAGAATGCAACGGAAACAGGGGCAGGGTCCCAAGACAGCAGGAAGAAGAGAGGTTTCAGAAGCAGAAAACCAAAACCACAGAATTAAGGAACCTTGTTGGTCAGGAAGGAGTTGGAGGCAGACCTGCAAGTCATAGGTGCCCAGTGAGAGAGTGAATGGATCAAAATGGGGGTGGATGTTACTTGGTAGAACAAGGTAGCAAAGAGAGAACAGGGCTTGGGGTAGCTCTTCTTGAAAGCTGTAGATGATGCAGTGCAGTGGAAATTCTCAACCCTCAACCCTAAGAGATAAGCATTGCATCATTGCACATGCTGCCATCTGCATGACCTGGCCTATTCAAACAGCTGGGCAATGTTGTCTTTTACTGCCCTCTGCTGAATATTCCAAAAAGCAATGCTTCCAAAGACAATTGTGTGAAGCTCTCTATTGACTTCAAAGGCGTTTTGCAATAATGAGAAACTGAATGAGAGACAATGAGTTTCAGGAATGAGAGGGGGAGGATTTACTTGAAAGGGTTATTCCATTCATTTTTTCCTGACATTTTCATTTAAAAAAGAATTGTACATTTTAAAGATGGGGGCGGGGGAGGGTTTCCCACAGTCCAAAAATCCTAGCAAGGGCAATTACTCTGCCTGATTTACTTTGGCTTCTGAAACACAGCACCCATTGAGTTATTTGTAGAATGGCTGAAGCTCTTGTCACTGGAATAATTTCAAAATAACCATCCTAGAAATGCACGAACAATTACATACTGTGTGGGCTAATTGGGACCTAATGGTCAGGGGTCCCTTTACCTTTACTGTATGCATTACTTTCTTTTGGTCCTTCAAGATCCCCAGTATCTAAAACAAACAAAGTGCAAATCCATTGCTCTCGTCCAGGCTTTTTTTTTCCCCATGAGAAAAATGTGCATGGCATTTGGGTTTAATTCTTAAAGCCACAACATTTAAAACAAAACAGCTTAAACAATTATGGATACCCAAGAGCGACTGATTAATATTAGCTTGTTAAAAGTGAGTTTTCAGAACTGGAGAATTGAAATTCCCTACTTACTGCACTTGCTGCCTAAGATCTCCCAAACTTTATCAAAGTTTGGGAGGCTTCCATTGATGTGCAATTCACAGTTTTGCCGCTATATACAATTGCTCAAGAAGGTCTTTATGCAGGCACCTGGGGGTCATCAGGTCTGAAATGATGAAGAAGCATAGTTTTCAGAGTTATTTGCAGTCTAAAGTGCATAAAGCTTTATCAGTAATCAACAACCATGTCCTAGAACTTGCATTGTTGAACATGCTCACCAAAAATATTCTGCTGCGCAACCCCTCTCCCAATCTTCCTCCCAACCCCACAAATCTCCAACAATTGATGATCAAATAAACTGCATTCAAAAATGATAAAAAATTGAAGTAATTGTTGACAAAATCCCCATGGATAAGAGACAGGGTTTTGATGGGTAGTTTTTAAGGCAGGTGTGTGATAGGTGCAACATTTGCCTTGTTCCAGGTAATGCAGTATCAGGCTCCAGCGCCCTCTTTTTACTGTATCTTTCTTTAGCTAATCAAACTTATATGTATCACAGCAACACCTTATTCTATGAAAATATATTTCGTATTGTAATGCATGCATCACAAGCAGCTAAGCAAGACCGACTCCTACCCCTCATAAACTTCCCTCTAGTTGTCTGGTCAAAAGCGTTGCAGCATTTCCACACAAGGTACTGCTTAGAAACACTACATTGAACAGGGGAAGCTGCCTTATAAACAAGACATCTTGAGCAACATTATCTATTCAGACTGGCAGCACCTCTCCAAGGTCTCACCTAATACCTGTTCCTTTTAACTTGGAGATGCCCAGGATTGAACCTGGCCATTCTTAATGCGAAACATGTACTCTACCACTGAGCTGTGACCTGTTGAGAACAGATGTGTTCTTTTAACAAAAAATGATCATCCCAGAATAACACCTTTTGACCCAGCCTGCCAGACCAAGTTCCTGTTTTCAGGAACAGCTGAAACAACCAGCTTAACGAAACAGCCAGTTCCATCTTTCCGCATTGTGTGCTTTTGTATTACTCCTGTTCTCTCTTCTGCCTTTCCCACCACAGGGTGAGGGCACTAAGCTGAATCCATGCTGCCTGGAAGCCTACCTTTTGGGATCTCAGAAAACGGAACCATTTTCTCCAAATGAGATGGCAAGGAGCAAGATTACATGGAATAAAATACAGCTTTGCATTACAACCACTTCCATATATCTGTTTACTTTGTTTATTACGAAAAGCATAATCTCCTTTGGCGATAGGCTCGGAGATCAATCTCTAGCTGAACAAATACGTTAGTGTTTTGTTTTGCTTGTTAGGCCACGGGAAAATGCTACTATTTAATGTATATGGTTCTCATTTGAATGGTTCTCGTTTTATTTTACTTCTCTCAGTCCAGCAATAAAAGGCTTAATGAAGAGCATCAAATCCACTTTCTTCTGGACCTTTATGTCAAAGAGCTGTTTATAATTCAACACCGGGATGAACTGCTGAGGCAGGAAGGTGCTCGTAGTGGGCAGGGGTGCAGCTAGGGCTGGAACTCAGGAAGTCCAGGGACCCCAAATAATGACTCAGAGAGGGGCAGAAGATGAGGGCAGTAGCAAACTGGATCAGCAGTACCTGACCAAAAGCTGCCATCCTGAAGCCCACTGGTGCAGGCACAGGTCATTGCAGCATCCTTTCTTCCTCCCTATTTTCCAAACACAATCTATAGTCAGGGGGTAGCCAGACGGGCAGCTACATTGTTCCAGATGCTCCTTTTTATTGGCTTTACTTTATTATCCTTTCCTTGCGGCCAAATGGTGTTTATTCTCAAGTAAATGTGCTTAGCATCGGGGCAGCAGGAGGCATTTTAGTCCTGTGATGCTGTGATTTAAGTGAGCTTAAAACGTGAACCCAAAGTATTTATTTATTTATTTTTAATCAGAGTGGGCAAACAGTTGTTTTTCTGTTTGTTTGTTTGCTTGTTATTCTAACACAGAAATGTGAAATCTCAGGCTTTGAGTCGGATCCAACTCTCCAAACCTCTCTATTTTAGCCCCCAGGACTCTCCCCTACATGACACCTCTTCTCCACGGGCCACATACCCCACCAGCCCTACTTTGAACCCTTTTTGGCTGGAATATGGTAAATCCTGAAACTCAAATAATGGTTCTTGCTTGCCTGAGTGGAAGATAGAGAAGTATAAGGGAGTACATTAACATACTTTTTGTTGTTTTTGTTGTTCCACCCACTTTTGCATTTGTGCCCCATCCATCATGTAGCCTCTTGGAGGTTGTTTTGAAGATAATATGTCCCTTGCCCAAGACATTTCAACACCAAAGACGGAGCTCAGAATGGCTCCCCTGCCCACCAGGGAAGAAAGGGATCAGGGAAGATCTACATCAGGAACCAGAATGGGGGAGAAAGAAAATTCAACATTGGACTCGGCTGCCCCAGTGGTCCCCGCCACCTGAGCCTTACCTCAACTCATGGGCAAGCTGACCCTGGTCACTTGCACTTAATAAGGTTCCCTGCCCCTACTTTTTCACAGTAGTGTGAAAGCTATTATAAAGACTCAGCTGATTTCCAGCTGTCCCATGGTGTGTGGGGATGTTTTTGGGGTGGAGGAAGATAACTTAGGGTCCCCTTTTTGCAGTGCAGCTCCATGAGCTCTCATGATGACTAAAGGACTTCTTCTGAGACAGTGGCGTGGCGTGGGGGGTGCAGGGGGGGCCGGCCGCACCGGGCGCAACATCTGGGGGTTAGGGTTAGGGGACGCAAATCCACGGGTTAGGGGGCGCAAATTACTTGCCTTGCCCCGGGTGCTGACAACCCACGCTACGCCACTGTTCTGAGAGCACCTGCCCCCAAGGTGTCACAGGATCCAGGATTCCCAGATCTTGTGGGATATTGACACAGAAGACATGGAAGTGAAAGCCCAGTCCTCTTAGCTCTCGATAAGGTTAGGAAAATAATGGTGTGGGATTTCATCGTGGCATGCCTGGAGTATTTTGTTCAACGTGAGGCATGTCCTGGCTGTGGAGAGTGAAACAATGGACACTTTGACTTGCTTTCAGTTTTGCAGAGGCCAGCATGCATTGAGTATGGACATCTGACGGGGGGAAGCTTTTAAGTTTGGAGGTATACATGTCAGAGACACTGCCTTGGGCCAAAGGTTGAGGGCAGTGGTGTGGTGTGTGCCTGTGACATCACATACATATGTTATCGGGAGAAGGGGCATTGCCTGGAGGAGCCAGCCTTTGATGCCACACAGCACTCAGCTTGGTGGTTCAGCCTCCTCAGTCCCCTCAATATCTGAGGGGCTAAACCCCCTGCTAAGGAATATTGAGGGGGGCTGATGATACCTCCGCCCCCTAGCATTGGTGCACCTGGTGCATGTGTAGGCTTCCTCTTTGGATGTCCATGATCAACACATGCTTGCTAAGCCGCATTATTCTGGAGATAAGCCAGCAACACAGTCCTACTACCTCTCCTATGCACGGCGAATGAATGAATGAATGAATGAATGGGGCGATTTAGTTCCTCTGAATTCAGTGAGTCTTACTTCCAAATAAGCATGTGTAGAATTGGGCTAGTAAGATAATAATCTATTCACAATACTAACTCAATATATTTAAAACCCAGACCGCTGTGAGCTTCTCAGGAGGTAGAGGGACACACAACCCCACCCATTTCTAACACCTTGCAGGGTATCATAGATAGCTAGGAAGAAGCATATGAATGTGTGTGTGTGTGTGTGTGTGTGTGTGTGTGTGTGTGTGTGTGTTATAATCTGTTATTTTGTATGGTTCTGTAGCTGTTGCTACTAAGTCATTTATCTCAAATAAGCCAAGTACTGTGACAGCTAGAGACAGTCCTTGAAGCAATAGGTGAGTACATGCACAGTTGCCCAAATAAATATTCTGTGTTGCGATTCATTTAATTCATCCTGCCTCTAAAACAATCAATCAAAAAATTAAACAAACAAACAGTCCAATGGATTTACTCAAACATTGATCAGTTGGTCTTACTTGGACTCAAGCACCCACACACTCGCTACAAGATTACATATGGATTGGGGCTCAGCTTCCAATCCCAGCTGTGGGAATGCCAAAGAACCAGAGTAAATGGCAACATGTACACAGCCTAAAACTTCTAATGTTTCAGTCGGAACTCACCAAAACTCAGCTCTGGCACCTCTCAGGTGGGCACCATTGCCATTCTAAACAGAACGAGGGAGGTGTTCACTGTGAGTTCCGGAACCTCTTTTTCTGGAAAAATAGCACTGGCTAATATGAAGCAACTAAGTCTGATTTCCTGTATAATTATTTCATGTATCCAGTATTTATGGGGAATAAACTAGGCATGATGGTTTGACTGACCAAGCACACGGGACCTTGCATCATTGTTGGACTCAGACCCCCCAGGGCAACTGGTCAAATCAGAATTATTTTCATGGCTGTGCCTTACAGTCTTTTCACATTTAATACATTTAGGTGCCCAAAAAAGTAAAGTGTGACTATGACAAAGAGGTGTGTGAACACCTGTGCACCATTGCTGTTATGTACCCCTGCCCCAGAAAAACAGGAGTGGCTGAAGCTCGTGTTGAGAAAACATGACAACAATCCCAAATTGCCTGCTGTATAATGTGTGCAATAGCTCTTAGCCTTTGTGGGGGAACAAGTGAGCCACAGAGAAGAGAAGACTCAGTGGAGTCAGATGGATATGGATATTGTTGTTGTTGTTAAAAACAACACCAGTGTCTTAGAACTATACACAAAAGTGTGTGTTTCTTAAATACTCCTATTTTCAGGGGGTCCAAACTGTTTCAGACTGAATGTTGGTAGAAAGCTTTTCACCCAGAGCATAATATGTTGTTTTTGTTATATGTGACAGCACTCCATTTAGTTCCAGGAATGTATACCTTTCTCTTCCAGGTTTACCTATTTTTGAAGCCCACAGACTACTTCAGAAAACTCAGTAATGCCTAGGGTATAGCAGCCAGTGATGCTGTACTACAAAACTGGGCTCTCGACAGTGGCATTGCTTATGCTTACAAGGCTGGGCGAGGGAGAAGGCGGCAACCAGATTGGAGCAATGTAGGTGCACAGGTGGAAGCACCAGAGTGGTTCTGCCAGTGAGTCTGCACTACTGCAACCTCACTGCCATCATGCCTCACCTCCATTGGATCCCAGAAGTGTGCCCAGAGTGGCTGGGACATACCAGTCAGATAGGCGAAGAAGAAGAAGAAGAAGAAGAAGAAGAAGAAGAAGAAGAAGAAGAAGAAGAGGAAGATCACATCATATTTTATTGTGTATTTACAATAAAAGAGGTTTATAAACCTCTTCTATCCTAGAGTAAACCAGAATAGCAGCCATTTTTTCAAATAATTCAGATAATTCTGAGTGATTTCATGTATGCATTGTAGGATCTTATATGGGTAGACTTATTAAATAAGCTTAGCAGAGTGTCTAAATGCCCAAGGAGATCAAGAAGATATTGATTACCATGCACTCAGATCCTACCACCAGTACAGTAACATTATCTTCTTCATATATATCCCTTAAAAGTTAGGTAAAAGAGATTGTTGAAGAGCTCTGCCCATAAATTACCATGACAGTAGAGATGATTAAAGCACATGCTTTGATTGCCGGCATTAATCTCTACTACTCTCCCCATGTTTAATTTAATTATACCCAGGTGTACATTTCTCTTTAATTTATTAGTTTTGTCAGTCACCAATTGCATTGTTATGATGGTGTTTGTAGAGGAGCAAGCACAGCTATGCAGGCTGACACACCGGAGATTAAAATTTAAAATAATGAATATGCCCGGGCATCTCAATTGCCCCCTCAATGTCAAAAAACCACTTTAGGGACGTCCAATTCTTGTGATGCAACAAGAGACCTGAGTTCTTGAACTTTGAAGTTTAAGTATGTATTCCAGGCTGTATGTTTTCCACAACCAGAATTCACTGGAACTCAAGTCCTGCACCTTTGAGGTGTGAGCCATTGCCATTCTAAGAGAACAAGGGAGGTGTTCATGGTGAGTTCCAGCACCATTTTTTTAAAGAAAAAATAGCACTGGTCCAAGGCCATTTTACAGGGAAATCCTGTCAACCAGTATCTCCCAGGTAGCAGTCCTGAACTAACTTACCTGGGAGTAGATCGGATTCATTTGGGTTTATTTCTGCGTGGGTCTGCCATGTTAGCATATACTGAATAAAGATGATTGAAATCATCTGGGCATTTACAGAGAATAACATCTTATATTTTAAAAGCAACAAGTATCGCGTAGATCTAACTATCTCTCCTCTGACCATTGTACAGTTAGCTTAAAAGAACCGGACAAGCAGCTGTTGCTGTTATTGATTATTTCCACATTGGCACAGATGAAGCACAGAAGAAATGAAAATTATTATATGCCAATGGGAGAGTAACTGTCAGCTGTCTGGACCACCAGCACTATTTTCTCCCTGTCAGATGAAAAACAAACAAACAAACAGTACTGTAAAGTACCTGAAGTGATGGAATATTTGACAGAAGAATGAAATAATGTTTTCATCCCAGCCTCTGAAAATTGTCCATAGGCAAACAAACAAATAAAAAAGAAACCTAAATTCAGATCAACTTGGGAAACGTATGCTAAGGGAACAAAATGCACACTTAACTGTCATAATGGAGCAGAGCCGTGCATGTATAATTATCATTAGATTTGTTCAAATGAAAGCATGTTGTTAAATATACCGTGTGACACCAATAAGCATCAATTGTTGTACATGATGAAACTGTCGCATTAAGGGATGTTAATATCATAAAACCTGCCTGAGGAATAGATTTGCTGCACACCATCACCATTAATGAAGCAGGGTGGGGGTGCCTTTTGGGAATTCAGTAAATATGTATTAGTTCTGTTGTGGAGTGATAAGTGCAAAGGCTTGGGACCCCTGTGAAGTAGTGATAGGAGGGTTAATTATGGCGAGCAAATGGATGGATGATTGCATACCCCTATCATGCCAGCCTCCAAGGAGGAAGGCAGAAACATTAAACAGAGCTAGGGAAACTTTCATTTTATCGCGGGGGTTTTGTTGTCGGTGGGTTTGTCCTTCTCGAGTGAAATGCCAGCATTGAGGCTGCTCCTTCAGCATTGAAGCTACTTCTTTGCTTTCAATCTTACTATAGCAATCTAGCTCAGTCGGTAGATGATGATTATTATTATTATTATTATTATTACTATTATTATTGTTGTTGTTGTTGTTGTTGTTGTTGTTGTTGTTGTTGTTGTTATTATTATTATTATTATTATTATTATTATTATTATTATTATTATATCTCACCATTCCTTTTTTCCAGTCTTTTTTATTATTAAAGATTTTCTTGTTTTACAGAAGTATGTGTAATGTCTCTCGTATTTTTTCCATATAACAGTTTTACAAATCCGTTTCATTTGTTGAGATATTAGGGGGAGAAAAAAAGGGGTGGGGGTGGGGGAGATGGGTGGGGATAGGGGTGGAGTCGGGTGGCGATATTTCTATTATGCTTCTTGTATGTAGGGTTTGGTGTCAGCGTTGCTCGTGCAGGTTCTCTGCTGTTCACTTGTGTTCCTTTGGTGGTGAGAGAGGTTGGGGTTGGCCTAGGGTGTGGTTGTTTGTTTGTGATTGGCTGTGGTGATCTTTGTTTTCGTGTGTGAGTGGGGTGGGTGGGTGTTTTGGATCAAATAGTATGGGAAACAGGCCTACTAGAAAAAATTAACCAATAAACTGAAACTGACACGGGGACAAACAGAAGAAGATGCCTTTACCCCGGTATGGCTCCCCTTTATCACATACACAGCCCAACAAGACAATGACAATAATCCACCAACAGTGTACCTCACCCTTCTGACTGGGCTGCCCTAGCCACTCTGGGCACCTTTCAACATATACAAAAACATAATAAAACATTAAACATTTAAAAACTTTCATAGGCAGGGCTACCTTCAGATGTCTTCTAATGGCTGCATCTCCTTGACATCTGATTGGAGGGCCTTCCACAGGGTGAGCGCCACTGCTGAGAAATTCCTCTGCCTGGTTCTCTGTAGCTTCACTTTTCACAGTGAAGGAACTACCAAAAGGCCCTCAGTGTCTGGGCTGAACGACAGGGGTGGAGATGCTCGGAGGGCCAAGGCTGTTTAGAGGTTTGAAGGTCAGCACCAACACTTTGAATTGTGCTCAGATATATACTGGGAGCCAGTGTAGGTCTTTCAGGACTGGTGTTATATCATCCCAGCGGCCGCTCCCAGTCACCAGTCTAGCTGCCACATTCTGGATTAGTTGTAGTCAGATTAGTTGCATGAGACTCGTAATGTCAGAGTTTGGATAAGTAATAGAATGGAGGAGATTCTGAAGCTTGAGAGGTGGGTTGCTGGAACTGCCTTTGCATTTGAGTGTACTATTTTAAATGCTGACAAGGAGATGAGACACCTTTCTGCAGTTCTCTAAGTAGGAGTGCAAGGAGTGACTTGGGGATGAATTATACCAATGTGCCAATGGTGGTGGGAAGAATCTTGTTTGTCTGGGATGTTCTTGGATTTTATAGCCTCAGGTCAACTAACCAGATTTGGGGAAGCCAGGTCTGTGACCTACTATTTACATGCAATGGTTCTATACAGTTTGCTTTCCTTACAGTCTTGACTGCTTATAAGGAGGCTTCTCATCTGCTTCTGAGGAAAGGACCACAGCTCAGTGGCAGAACACTCACTTTGCAGGCAGAAGGTCGCTGGTTCAATCCCCAGCATCTCCCGGCAGGATTAGGAGAGGTCCCAGTATGAAACCCCAGAGAGCAGCTGCCACCTGTTAAGACATTATGCTAGATGGGCCAATGGTCTGTTTCAAGGCAGGGCAACTTTCTAGGATCCTAAGTTCTGTAGTGGTTAAGAGTGATAGACTTGTAAACTGGGGAACCGGGTTCGTGTCTCCGCTCCTCCACATGCAGCTGCTGGGTGACCTTGGGCTAGTCACACTTCTCTGAAGTATCTCAGCCCCACTCACCTCACAGAGTGTTTGTTGTGGGGGAGGAAGGGAAAGGAGAATGTTAGCCGCTTTGAGACTCCCTAGGGTAGTGATAAAGCGGGATATCAAATCCAAACTACTACTACTACTACTACTACTCCTCCTCCTCCTCCTCCTCCTCCTCCTCCTCCTCTTCTTCTTCTTCTTCTTCTTCTTCTTCTTCAGATATCTCTTTTATCAGAGATGTGCATTTCAAAAGGAGCTGAGATATTTGACCAGGCTACATGTTGGTGAACAACATAGTACCAAAAAAAAAATCAGATTTATTTTTTTAAATGATGGAAGATTATTAATGCATTCTATCAGTTTCAGAAACAATACCAGGTAACTGGAAACCTAGAATATGGGGAGAAATTTAGGAAGCAAACCCAAGTCTCCAGTGAAATTTTAAGATAAAGATTTATATTCCTGCTTAGGGAAAACTTTTAAAGTATTTAGAGGAAAACCCAAATGGTTTTCACAATATTACAATTTTTCTCCAGTTACAGGGGTTTGTGCATCCTGCCTGGACTCAGGGAAAACATTAATGCAGGTTGTTTATCAAGTTGGTGCAATCTGCTTTTCACCTAGATGTCCCTTTGAACAAGCTAATAAGCATACTCTAGAATTAGACTAGACACTTATAGATAGATGGAGCATTGAATTCAGTACCTGGTGCTGAGTCATAGGCCCATTAACACAAGAAGAGCCTGTTGGATTAGGCCAATGGCCAGTCCAGCATCCTGTTATCACAAAGGCCAACTAGATACTTGTCGGGAAGCCAAAAAGCAGGCTCTCAACGCAAGTGCACATTACTCACTTGTCATTCCTAACAACTGGTATTCAAGGGTGTACTGCCTTTGACTGCAGAAGTAGAACATAGCCACCATGACTGGTAGCCACTTACAGACAAATTCATGGAGGAGAAGACCAATCCTAGATCCTTTTACTTCCAGAGGGATGTGCCATGATGTGTAAGAACATGGATGGGACTTTGCTTCTATTTATAGCCTATCCATTGGGAAGTACAACGTCTGCCTAACATTCAAGCTTCCTAGTTCTTTTCACAATGCCTTTTGTTTTCATTTCCCAAAGCAGACTGCACATGGCAAAGAGAGTGTGGGGGATGCAAACAAGAGATTGACATGCTTTACAGAAGTCCAAGACAGACTGTTTCACTGCTTAGCAGCTCAGGCAGAACATATAATTATTTTCACATCTCTCAGGAGCTGGAGGTTTAGTCATAGTCTGCATGAATGCCGCAACATAGTGGTGTCAAAAGAGTATTTGGGGCACCATTTGGAGTGAGCTGAACGGCATTTAGCTTTGCAATCCATTCAGACCCTGCAAAAGATTATCAAGTGATTCCATCCATGCAGAAAACAATTATTTTCCAGTTAAATTTGCCGTGCAGGGTTGCACCCCCCCCAACAACACACAACAACTTCAAACCTCAACTCCCATCTTCATAGACTTGACAAGCTGGTTTGAGTTGTGGCAGCAGCACAAGAGAGCCAAGCTGGATTCTTTCTTTTCCTACACACGATACTGACAAGGACACAAGAAGAAAAAGAAAAAGTACATTAGAAGGTATCCTTATATTTTAGTATCTAACAGCCTTAGCATACTGGATACAAAGACTACAAACATACTAATATAAAATTATTTTAAATCTACAGTCTAAAATACCACCCTGGCTGTCAGGAACGTAGCCCCCCAGAGCGCAGGGGAAGAGTCAGACTCAGAAATTGAGCTAAGTGAATGAGGGACAGTCTCTGCAGATGAGAGCTGGCTGACAGAGTCGAGAAAGGGCAGTTTGACATCCCCCCCCCCCCTTTCTGGAAGAAGACACTGTTAGCTCTCAATAAGAGGAAGAGTTGGAAGGCAGCCAGAGTGTAGCTAGGCAATCAGCAGATAAGCGGAGGTCTGAGACTGTGTCAAGTGGAAGTAGGGAGGGTGGAGGCCAGCCTCTCAGTCCCCATTCTAGGAGAATGGATAAGATTAGGGGGCAATGGAAGGCCAAGAGGGGAAAGGTGGGAGTTCTGTGTTCTTCCTGTTGTGGGAGGGGCGAAGATTCAGACTGACCAACTATTGTCAATGAGAGGAGACGAGAAGCCGTGCTCTGGATGTGTTGTTGTTTTGTTTTATTTTTGTAAATAAATGTATATAAAACTGCTGGAGAGACATTGCTTCTTTCTTATCAGGGCTTGCTTGCTTGCCTGCCAGAGATCATTATACTGGCCCAGTGTCCACCTCTGACCTAAACCAGATATGGAAAAGATCACAAAGCAGAGATGCAAAAAGACTCAATCAGTTAGTCTTCCTTGTCCTAACATGTCTCTTTCAAGAGCTCATTAGGACCAGCTTGATACTTGCAAAATCTTTGGGTTTCTTCATAACAACAGCAAAACATTGTAGCATGCAGATGTCAATGCTTTGCTGATCAAAGTCAAACACAAATAAGGCTGGGTGCATTCTTGAGCTGTTGGGCAAGAGAGGCAGTGACTGAAAACCCTTGACACAGATTGGTGCATTCCTAAGGTGGTTTGAGGAGAGGGAGGGTAGTGCTTGAGCCCTATTTAAGGGACAAGTTGCCTTCCCTCTAGCGTCTCCATTAGCAGCACCATCCAACCTCCCTCCCTGGTGTCCGGCGTGCTTCGGAGTCACCACTTGGGGGCCATGCAGGAATTTTTCCCAATCCGCAATCTGGATAGCAGATGGGGTTTGGGGCCTCTTCATGCCTTATAGCGGGACAGAATGCTAGATAGTTTGCTGTGTTGTTTAAATAGGTTAATCTACTGGATTTGGTCCCTTTGGGCAGTTTAGTTGTGGGAAACAAAATAGTTACCCTGGTACCTTTAGGCTCCTTTCAGGTGATGGGTCAGCTCCAAGGCTCACTTCCTGGGGTCCTGAGGGGTGGTGACAAGGTAACGCCTCCCTTCTCACCCTCAGGATGATGCCTGGGAATCAGGGCAGGCTAGGGAGCCACACCCTAATTCCTTAAGCAATGTCACACAATGGCTATAGTTATACAGTTAAGTATAGTCCCATAGTCACCCTCCTCTGCTGATTTTAATTTAAGGTGTAAATAAAAGGGGCTCAGCTTACTCGTCTGTCTCTTTATTTGGCTATTGAGGCACAAAGACAGAAAAAGGTGGACAGCTGAGTTTTACTTGGTTCATTTTATGTATATCTCAACAGCTTGACTCCAGGAAACAGGGATATCTGGGATGGAAAACTAAGCTGAGGTTTAGGGAACCAGCTGTGCTTTCCATCCTTAGCATCTACAGCAGGAATAATTCTTGCTCCTAATGCACAGAATTAGGATAGCTTCCTCCCTGCCTAGTTTATGATTCAATCAAGTAATCCAATACACACCCACTAATAAGCCATCTCAGAGCCCCAGTGAATAAAACCAAGCCTTGGGGCACTGCAACCACCAGCCAATACATTATCATCCATTAGCATCTATCAAGGTCAGAAACCTTAACTTGAACTGGGTAGGTGAATCAGGTTTATATGCAACTCCACATACATTTTCACTCATCAGCCCTGTCAGGTAAATTCACATTCTGCTAGTATTCTAGGTACCATCTAGGAAAACTCCTGCCTCATGTAACCAAATCTGTAAGAGAAATAAGCAGCTAGAACTCAGGGTCCTCTTGGCATCAGTTCAGTCTTGTTGTTGTTTAGTCGTTTAGTCATGTCCGACTCTTTGTGACCCCATGGACCAGAGCATGCCAGGCACTCCTGTCTTCCACTGCCTCCCACAGTTTGGTCAAACACATGCTGGTAGCTTCGAGAACACTATCCAACCATCTCATCCTCTGTCGTCCCCTTCTCCTTGTGCCCTCCATCTTTCCCAGCATCAGGGTCTTTTCCAGGGAGTCTTCTCTACTCATGAGGTAGCCAAAGTATTGGAGTCTCAGCTTCAGGATCTGTCCTTCCAGTGAGCACTCAGGGCTGATTTCCTTAAGAATGGATAGGTTTGATCTTCTTACAGTCCATGGGACTCTCAAGAGTCTCCTCCAGCACCATAATTCAAAAGCATCAATTCTTCGGCGATCAGCCTTCTTTATGGTCCAGCTCTCACTTCCATACATCACTACTGGGAAAACCATAGCTTTAACTATACGGACCTTTGTTGGCAAGGTGATGTCTCTGCTTTTTAAGGTGCAGTTCGTTCTAGTACAGCCCACTGGAAGCGAATTTGGGTTACTTAGCTTCAGCCCTGCTCCTTCCTCCTCACTGCAAAAAAGAAAAAAGAAAGGAGCTTTTTCTTCCCCACTTCCATCTTTCTTATTTTGTACTTGACTTACTCGGGGCTCCAGGGAAATGCAGAGCCTTCTTTCCCTCCCATGAGCTTCTATCCAAGAAAAGCTTAAGGGATTTAAAAAGGCTTTGCTTGCCATCAGTTCCCCTGTTGAAGACTCCAAAAGGACAACCACAGAGGTCCTTTTCATCTCTGTTTCACCAGGAGAAGCTCATAAAACACTAGCCAAGTTCCTAACTGAGCCAGCAAGAAACTTGACCCATCACTAATGAAGCCAATAGCATCCAGCAGAAGTTGTAATGCTTAAGAGCAGGGTGATTTATTTATTTACTTAGAAGATTTATAGAATGCTTACTCAAAGAGCTCTCCAAGTAGCATACAAATAAAATTACAGATAGAAACACAGCTAAAACTCGCAAAACAATTCAAAAGTTAATATACATAAAACTATAATCATTTAAAAATACGGATAAAATCAGGAAAACCTTTTTTTAAAAACCGACATAGGCAACTAAGTTACTATTTTTGGGTAGGCTTGCTGAAATAAAACAGGTCTCATCAGGTGTCGAAAACAATACAGCAAGGGTGCATGCCTAATGTCAAAAGGCAAGGAGTTCCAAAGTCCAATACAGTGGTACCTCGGGTTACATACGCTTCAGGTTACATACACTTCAGGTTACAGACTCTGCTAACCCATAAATATTACCTCGGGTTAGGAACTTTGCTTCAGGATGAGAACAGATATTGCACGACGGTGGCGCGGCAGCAGCAGGAGGCCCCATTAGCTAAAGTGGTGCTTCAGGTTAAGAATAGTTTCAGGTTAAGAACGGACCTCCGGAACAAATTAAGTACTTAACTCGAGGTACCACTGTACATTGAAGTGTTATATCAGGGGTTCCCAAACTGTGGCCCATGGACCACTAATGGTCTGGGAGCTTTGTTGCATCTGTGGATTTGTGGCTGAAGACACATCCATTGCATTAAATAGGCATATTGGTCTTTAACTGCATTTTATTGCTTCTTTCCTTTCTTTTCTTGCATTTTATTGTATGACAATTTGAAATTTATAGGAAACATAATATGTAAGAAATTAAGGAAGCAATAAAAATAGAATTAAAAATCATGTAGCATCTACCACAACACATTACAATTGCTGCAACAGGCAGAAAAACCATTAAGTGGTCTGCCAAGACCCAATTTTCATCAGGAAAAAAAGAGGTTTGGGAACCATTGTGCTCTGTAATCTTTCAAATATGAAATTTGAAATGGGCTGTTATAAATGCACAATTGTTTTTTTTTTTTTTTTTAAGGCTTTGTCCTTCATGGTGCATTCCTAGGGAAGTGGGTTATACCAAATGATTATACCACAGGGTAAATTAACCAGCCTGGTGTGTGTGTGTGTGTGTGTGTGTGTGTGTGTGTGTGTGTCAATGGTTCACCTCTCTATCCCACATACAGCTTAGCTGGACCACAGCCTAAATGTTTTAATCATTGAGGATTTCTGTATTGACAGTTCAGCTAAAATAAGACCACATAGATCCACATTCCCGTGATTACCTCTCGGCTCTCCCATTGGAATATGCTCTCTAAATACTGCTAGCCATTTATCAAACCAAGTGTCAACTTGTAAGGTATCGTTAAAAAAAAAAAGGAAAAGAAAAAGGATGGACTTAAATTTCAGTCCTTGGCTGAGATATTGTGCCTTAAAGGATTAGCAGGATCTACTAGACCTAAAGAGGGAAGAAAATGTGTGGGGGTGGGTGAACGATCACACAGCGTCTTTCTTGTGTCTCTGATATGATATGTTTTGACTGCCAATGATTCTGTTTTTCTTTTAGTTGCTCTGCTTCCTGTATTTTATTATTAATTATGCGGAATCCAATGGGAGGCAAATGGCTGTCAGTATAATTAATAGTTTGGGCTCCATATGAAAGGAAGTTCAGTATTAATAATCAAGACGAGACTTTTTGCTTCTGCATGAGAAGCACATGTCGGGCGTCGCATCTCACTTCTAACGACTGACGGGGTGGACTCTTCTGTTTTCTTATTTTTTTGGCAGGCTCTCCTACGCGAGGAAAACAAAAACAGGATTACAGCCATCTCAGTGTAGCAAAATATAATATGGAAAAGTCTGCCGCAGGGTACTTCATTACTTATTTGGGTGAATGAAAAATGCCTGGTGTCAAACAATATGCCTAAATCACATTGTCTTCAAGCTTTTCTTTCTTTCTTTCTTTCTTTCTTTCTTTCTTTCTTTCTTTCTTTCTTTCTTTCTTTCTTTCTTTCTTTCTCTCTCTCTCTCTCTCTCTCTCTCTCTCTCTCTCTCTTGCTTTCCCTCATTCCTCAACAGTCTGTGGGATGGAAGAAAGGATAGCTATGGCAGGAATTATTCTTAGCAGGTCTGTTTTCCCCAGTGGGCTTGCATAACAGTTAAGTAACATTTCCCAGGGTCTCCTTGCTGTAGCGAGAGCTCCCTTCAAAGGACTCCAATCACATTGTTCTTACTTGACAGGGAAAAATTGAATCTCTTGTGATTTTGAGGATGCTGACAACTCCCCTTGGATAGAAATTATTTTACATCACAAAGAGAGGACATGCCCATTGCAATATATAATAAAAATTAGAATGGCACCAAATATTCCTCGGTTTCAGCTAGAAGGTAGGCATTTCAGTGGGGTAGAGGGGGTTTTTTTCAGGAAAGCAAAAGGCACTTATAGCATCTCTGTATAATGTATGTTCAAAAGGAAACCTCGTTGAGCTCAATCAGATTTATTACCAGGTATAGGACTGTATAAGACTGTAACTTTAGCTTAGTGCAAAATCCAGCAAAAGTTAAATTCTCATTGATTTCAATGGAAGGGATTTAAGCGCTTGCTGAAATCAAATCAAAGGTACTCTGTTTTGATCGAACTCCCTGGTGGGTCAGTGGGAGTGTCTGAAGTCCTGAGGCAGAGCATCTTTACAGGTTCTAAGGAATGTTATTGATGTGCCCTTCATTCTTTTTGTTTATGTTTTACATGGCTATTGTCTATTTGGAGATTATCCAAAATGATCCCTTTGCACAAAGTGCCCCACTAGGTAGGGAACACATAGTGCCTCTTGTCACAAATCTGTGGCCACCTATCACAAATTGGGATACAGTGGTACCTCAGGTTACATACGCTTCAGGTTAAATACGCTTCAGGTTACAGACTCCACTAATCCAGAAATAGTGCTTCAGAACTTTGCTTCAGGATGAGAACAGAAATCGTGCTCCGCCAGCGCAGCGGCAGCAGGAGGCCCCATTAGCTAAAGTGGTGCTTCAGGTTAAGAACAGTTTCAGGTTAAGAACGGACCTCCGGAATGAATTAAGTACTTAACCTGAGGTACCACTGTATATGTCTTCTCTGTTCTCTAGCTGGAGCAATTGTGTACTAATGCTATGTCACTAATGAATCCTCATTGAGATTTCTATCTTCTGTATTTTAATATTTTGTTGGAAGCCCCCAGAGTGGCTGGGGAAACCCAGCCAGATGGGTGGGGTATAAGTAATAAATTCTTATTCTTATTCTTATTCTTATTCTTATTCTTATTCTTATTCTTATTCTTATTCTTATTCTTCTGTGCAGCTGTGTGGGAGAAGAGGAGAAAATGGGGGGGGCAGTTGTTTTGGATGCTCCAGCAGCCTGTGGCTGTTGTGTATTTATTTACCCTCCTCTTTTTCCAATTATACCATCATCAGGTAGGAATGAACGCTTCAGTAAGGATCCCACTGCTCACCAAGTCTGCTCACTTTTTCCCGTGCACTGAAACATTGTAGTTGCAGTGGCATGGAAGTATAGATTCCTTTTTACCCATCTAGCATTTGTCTTTGTCCATGGGTACATTAGGAGTGGTCCCAGCCCTGCCCAGTGAGCAGAAGTTGTGGATTGATCAGAAGTATTATCTGTTCAGACTGGTAGTGACTGTCCAGGGTTTCTATCACCATCACCATCAAGTGCTTTTTCCCAAGAAAAATAGATGCCAGAACTCACAACAAACTAGTTACAGTAAGTTGCTGGGCGACTTGGGGCAGCCTTGAACAGATGCTGGTTTGAAAACAGCCACATTAACCGTTCATGGAGATGCTAAAAGCTATGGCAAGCTGTCTCCCTAGCTGGTTTTTTTGGGGGGGGGTCCCCTCTGGTTCTGTTGCATCTCAAATAAATGTGCCCCTGCCTCCCTTATTCTCTTAGATTCAGGCGGATGACTAGGACAGCTGGGAAGGGCCCTCGCACAAACTCGTCTCTGTGCAATGGTAGAGGTCTGGCTGGAAAGCTTAAAGATTGCCACTGCTACACAGGAGACAGATTGAAGAACAGGAAATATGAATTGGCCCATCCCATAGCTTGACCAATTGTGGCTGGGAGCTAGGTGGTATCATACATCTCAAAAAAGTGTAGACACTCACACACTGGCTAGTTTCTCTCTTGACTTGAAATGTTTATTTTGGGCTTCACGGAAGTATGTAAATGCAAGAAGCTGAAGGGGGAAGTGCCGGTTCCCAATGGTACCCACCCAAGGGGAGCTGGAACTGCTCTTCAGCTTGCTCCAGCTGAAAAAAGCATTATTGTAGCTGCTGTTGTTAGAACAGCCCTGTACAGTTTGGCCTATATAGTCCGGTTTAGTCTAGGTCTCACCATGGCTAACCAGATGACCTTGGGAGGGTCGCCAGTGGGACATGAGCACAGCAGCACTCTTGCCTCCTGCCATTTGCAGCAATTGGAACTGAGAAGCATCCTGCCTCTGGCAACGGAGGCAAAATATAGCCATCATGTTTAGTTGAAACAGCTTTATTCTCCAAGAATTTATCTAAACCTTGTTGAAATCTGTGCACCTTGGTGGCCATAACTGTAGAAGCATCATTTTACTATGCAGTGTTTTAACACTCTCTTTGGTCAGTCCTGAATCTTCTGACATTCAGCTTCATTGGACTTCTAATATAGCCAGAGAGTGATAAACCCCATTATTCTATCCGCTTTCCCCATGTCACACATAATTTTATACACCTCTATCACTTTTCTCTAAACTAAAAAGCTTCAAATATTTTCACAATGCTTTCCCCATCCCCTTGATCATTTTGGTTGTCCTTTTCTTGAACATTTCTCTACTCTGCAAGATCCTTTCTGAGCTGAGGCAACCAGAACTGCATGCAATATTCCAAATGCAGTCACACCATAGATTTGTATAATGGCATTTTGATCTTGGCAGTTTTATTTTAAGTTCTTTTCCTAATGATCCCCATGTCGAAAAATGGGTTGACATCTTCAGCAAGCTATCCACTGCAGCCCTCAAGTCTTACTCCTGGTCAGTCACTGCCAGTTCAGATCCCATCACTGTCTACACGAGATTAATATTTTTTGCCTCTGTGTGCGTAGCTTTACACCTGTTTACTCTGAACTGCATTCACCATTTTACTGCCCATTCACTCAGTCTGGAGAGGTACTTTTGGAGCTCTTTGAAATCCTTTTTGTTTTAATGATGCTGAATAACGCTATCATCAAACTTGGTGACTACACTGCTCACCTCTAACTGTAGATTGTGTATGAACAAATTAAAAGCTCAAGTCCCAATACTGTTCCTTGGGGGACTCTACTTTTTACACCCCCTCCATTGGGACAACTGTCCATTTATCTCTACTGTCTGCTTCAGGCTTCTTAACCAGGACCTCACCTCCTATTCCATGACTGCTAAGCTTACTCAGGAGTCTTTGTTGAGGTACCTTATCAGAAGCTTTCAAAAATTCAAGCATAGTATTTAAACTGGATCACCTCTGTCTATATGTTTCCTGACACGCTCGAAGAACTATAATAAGTTTGTGGGACAGAAAGTATCATTGGCACTTGCATTTTGACCAGCAGTGCATTGCAGTGGTGTCACATGGGGGAGGGTACAGGAGTGATTGCCCCAGGTGCAAAATTGTTAGGGGTGCGAGATTTCAACACCTGGTGCTGCCTCAATACAGCTCACTCTTCCGTCGCTGGGCTCCATTGAAAACAGCTTCTCCAGATGATGGAGCATCTTTTCTTATCTCATGGCTGCAATCTCATGGGTGATGCAGACACTGTTAGGCAGTTGAATGTGCATGCGTACTTTGTCCATTTTCCTCCCACCCTTGCTATTCTGTGCCCCTGCCTAGTTCTACACCTCCAACATTTAAAATCTAACTAATGTTAGACTCATAATCCCAGGTGGAAGGTTCATTCCATACCAGATCCCTTTTAGCTCCTGCTGGCTCCCCCACTGCAATCAGCTTAAAAACTGCTCTGTCCAGACATTGAGGTCCAGTGCCGAGGGCCTTCTGGTGGTTCCCTCACTGCTAGAAGCAAAGTTACAGGGAACCAGGCAGAAGGCCTTCTTGGTAGTGGCACCCACCCTGTGGAACGCCCTCCCACCAGATGTCAAAGAGAAAAACAACTATCAGACTTTTAGAAGACATCTGAAGGCAGCCCTGTTTAGGGAAGCTTTTAATGTTTGATATTTGATTATGCTTTTATATTTGTTGGAAGCCGCCCAGATGGGCAGGGTATAAATAAATTATTATTATTATTATTATTATTATTATTATTATTATTATTATTAGCACCAACAGTCCACTTCTATCCCTTTCATACAAGCCTAGCTTGTCCCATGCCTAACAAATCCAAGTCTCTCTTCCTGAAGCCATCATCTCATCCATGCATTGAGACCACAAAGCTGCACCTGGCTGCCTGGCCCTGGTAGTGTTTCAGAGAAAGTTTCCTTGGAGGTCCTGCCTTTCATATTTCTATATTTAATTTAATCATTTTTTCCCCATCAACCACTACTAGATCCTTCTAACTGAAGGTGCTAACAACTAAACCTTGGGTTTCTTCCTGAAATGATTGTGCTCTGTCACTAAGCTATTGTCTTTCCCTCCACATCTACTTTGACCCCTGCTACTTTATGGAACATAACACCATGGTTCTATTGTGCCACAAGTAGGTTGCAAAAGCAAAGGTTTCCATGTTGTCATTATCTGTATTCATTTATCTGCCGCATTCTTATTAGTCATCTATTTGAGATGGAAGTGAAGCTGATCAGCTTTCAATAGAGCAACTGGTTTGGTGACAGCTGATGTAAATCAAGACTTGGCATATATTTTCAAATTGATTTAGCATTTTTATTTTTGCACTGAAGTAACAAGATTTATGGCACTTCGGCTGGGTACAAGAATAAATTGATGGGTATATTTGGTGGGGGGCAGGAATAATGCAGCAAATGGATATGCTTATCAAAGTGCATCAAAGAGCTTAAAGGGACATGCCAGTACACGAAACACAGGTAGATAAAAACACAGCTTTTTCACTCCATAATTGTGCTGCCACTTCCAGTTATTTCTGATGCGCCGTGACGAAAGTGTGCTCCTGATGGACTTCATAAAGTTGAATGCTAACTGAGGGTTATTTAAAACTGAAATTTCAGTGTTACTTTTTATTACAAATGCAGGATTTTCAGTTCCCCAGAGGACAGAGCAAAACGTCTATTTTAAAAAAAAATAAAAACACACACACCACATAATCCAATAATTCCAGCTATCCCTAACTTTAATAGCAGTTGCTCAAAGGATGTGTGATGATCTGTAACCTCACTTCTTGCAGTGAGGGAACTGCCCGAAGGCCCTCGGAGCTGGAACTCAGTGTCCAGGCTGAACAATGGGAGTGGAGACACTCCTTCAGGTACACAAGGCCAAAGCCATTTAGGGCTTTAAAGGTGAGCACCAACACTTTCAATTGTGCTCGGAAATGTGCTGGGAGCCAACACTGGTCTTGCAGGGCTGGTGTTATATGCCCCTGGAGGCCGCTCCCAGTCACCTGTCTAGCTGCCACATTCTGGATTAGTTGTAGTTTCAGAGACACCTTCAAAGGTTGTCCCACATAAAATGTGTTGCAGTAGTCCAAGTGGGAGATAACCAGGGCATGTACCATTCTGGAAAGACAGTGCACAGACAGGTAGGATCTCAGCTGGAGTACCAGATTGAGCTGGTAGACAGCTGCCCTGGACAGAGAATTAACTTGTGCCTTCGTGAACAGCTATTAGTCCAAAATGACCCCCAGCAAGCCCACCCAGGCTGGCTTTTATTTTCCTTCTATTTATCTTTTAGTGCCAGGTCCACACAGGGAACATTTGAGCAGCCAGCTTTCCAGAAGATATTCAGGGCTCATCACCCTTTACCTGAATGCAATCCAGAAACCACCAACACATTCTCTCTTATGAGAGGGAGATAGAAATATGTTTCTTTTAAAAAAACAAAACCTCACGCAATCTCAACAGGAGTGCAAATGTGGCTTTTGTACTTTGCCTCTATATTGAATGTGTTGCACAATTTTGCCAGGAGGAAAGCAAACGGCAGGCAGCCTTTAATTTTCAAAATCATTGGCTCCGGTTTCTTGAAAATTGGGGTGTGACAGTCTGGCTGAAAGAGATCCCCTTGCCTTCATCTTAGTACCTTGTGACAGTCAAATCAGCACCCAGGATTAAATGGAGTTCTGATAGCAACAATCCTCCTCTCTGTCCCTCATCTCAGGAGCTTTGTGAAAGAAGAGACCTTTGTTTATTTCCTCCCACTGCTCCGTAGGATAGGCATTATCATGAAAGTATCTTATGGCCTCCTTTCTAAACAGTGAAACATGATGTTTCTGCAAATGAGAAGCAATTCCTGCTCTACGTACTATGTGTCAGGACCAAGCTTATTATATTTTGCTGGTAGGGACTCTGCCCCACTCCTTGTGTTGGCTTAAATAAGTTGTGCATTTCATGTACAGAAGGAGGGGGAAGCAAAGGGATATATATATATTTATATATATAGGAAGAGAGCTGTTACTTTTATTAGAAAGATTTACAAAGCTGATTTAACTATAAGCTACCACATGCAGCCTTCGCTGCTAATTTTCAGGCTGTGTGTGTGTATTCTCATATTGCTCAAGTTTCAAGGATGGTTTGATACATTAGCTCTTTTGCCCTTGCTTATATTTTGTTGCAGAACTATTGAGCAATTCTCTCCCTTTCCTCCACACTTCCTTGCTTAGCTCGTGATTCTCCTGCTCTCATTACCCAATACCATGAGTGACTGATACAATGTATAGCAAAATGTGACAAACAAGGTCAAAAAATACCTTTTATATCAGCATATTTTCCAGCTTACCTTTTAAAAACAGAGGAAATGCTCAGGCGTGGCCAACAAAAAACAACAACTTTTTGTTTTGTTTTGTTTTGAAAAACGAATGAGCTGGAAGTAGAACGACATGTGTACAACCGTTGTATTATTCTTACTGAATTCCCTTCCACCTTAGCATCTTCTCTTAGACACGCTCTGCTTTCATTGCCTTGTAGTACCAGCAAAGTCAGATGTTTGGGGGGAAATGGATAATTGTGTGTTGTCAATTAAGAACTAAAATGTGGATATATCTCAGGTGATAATTAAAATGTCTGTGCAAGCCTGAAAACAACAAACTCTGTCCTCAGAACTCAATAAACACCTCAGCCTCTTTTAAATGCAAAATCCAATTTAGATTCTTTTATGCTCTGATGCCATGTTGATTCCGTTTACAAGATGTGTTTTTAATAGAAATTTCTCGTTGTGAGAAGGAACAGATTCTTGAAGTTTCACTTCCTTTGTGTGTTTAGAATTAGGACTTGTTAAGTAGATTTGGGTGAGATTTGTTGTCAACAAGTTGCACCTCTGGGTAATGGCAAGAGGGGAGAAGAGCAGAACATGATTTGCAGAGTGTTCTGGACAACCATAGCACGTTTAAACAGATGTGCAGATGTTTGAACTGACATGTGCAGATGTGATGAACTTTAAACAGGTATTTGAAGTTCAAAGGGACATAAGGAACGATTCAGATGAAGTGGTTCAGGAAGAAATAAAAAAAAGGAAAAGAAAATATACACTTTGAGTAGAATGAATTCTGGTTTTTGTTGAGTGGATGAGCCAATCAGTGGGTGCTGTTTCACAAGCACCTTTCCTGGGGGGAAGGTAAAGGTAAAGGACCCCTGACAGTTAAGTCCAGTTGCAGACGACTGTTGTATGGATAAGCCCATTATCTCTTAGGACTACTTTGGACATTCGCCAAAGCAGTGAAAGAGGAAACATGAGTGACTTGCTTTCAGTTCTTTTGCTGAACAGATGGCACCACACCAAGGTGTAATACTATCATTTGATCATACGTAACTATGAGGTCTGCCCTCCCAACACAAACTAAGGAGTATAGTGGGAGTATATAATGGCAGGACAGTGTCTCAAACAAGTATGTGCTCTCCCAAGCCCACATTCCCAGTCTGTTCACAATCCTGTCTCAGTGACATCTATGCTGGCTTGGTCACGTCCACAGAATGGAAGATGGCAGGATCCCCAAGGATGTGTTCTACAAGGAGCTGACAGACCCACTCTGCACTACAAAGATCTCTGCAAATATGACAGGGAAGCTGACAACATTAACCAAGCCATGAGATAATCCCTTGCAGACAATCGCAGTGCCTGGAGACATGACAGTCAGATTGTTCATTCATAGCAGTGACCAGAGGAGGAATGACTACGGTGAAGAACGCAGAGAGAAGAAACCCCATCCAGCACAACTGGATGCCTTCATCTGCCCCAGCTGCAAGAAAACATGCCTCTCCTGTATAGGTCTCTACAACCACAGCAGGCACTGTAACTTTCCAATGGTTTTTACTTTGCCCCCAAAGGTGCACTCTTCTACTGTCTCCAGAGACAGATGGAGATGTGTCCCTCCAACATAAATGAAGGAATATAGTGGCTATATTAGCACACACATTAATTTTCAAATAAACATTTCTATTAATGGTTAGTTTGTATGGTTAAAAAAATAAAAAAGTTTAAAAACATACACAGTGTAGGTGATAGTACTGTAGAGACACCAAATTCTAATAGCACCGTGGTTACCATGGATCTGCCACTGTTGATCATTCTTATCAACGCTGAGTGAAGAAACCTATAAAAAGTGATATTGCTTTAGCAAGAATAGTAAAGAATGCTTGTTCCTGCCCACCTGAACTGCAGAATGTAGAGATTTACCTGTCTGCTCTGTTTATATAACAGAAAATTGTTGCCTGCAGAAGCCAGCAAGCAACACTGATTATAATTGTTTCCTATTTGTTCCTACCCAGGTAATCTACAGAGGATGAGGCCTTCTCTGTCGGTCTATAAGAAGGCAGTAGCTGAAGAGCAGTGTTTAAGCACACTTAGTGGCCAGTTGGTGACCTTATATGCATTTGTAATTTTCATTTAACATAGCTTTTTATTGATTCTTTTAATGTTTTAAATGCAGTACTAAACCTTTGGCTTATTTTGATCTATATCCCAATCCCAACAATCTTGCGTCTTTGATATACAACAAGGTGACAAGGTAAGGAGGAATATACACACAGAAGCTGTAGGTCATGGTAAACTGTAGATTATGGCATGCATACCAATGGTATGGACCTGTCCTCAGAGAGATTCTTTGTCCTGGTCCACTTCTCAGTCCTGTGACATGATGACTTTCACTCTTTGACTTTATAGCTGTGTGAAATTTGGAATGAATCCAGCTGAAATGGCTTGGATGCTTGTGCCATATGGCCTCACAAAGGTTGCCGTGGACCATATGTCAGGAGGATGGCCCATGTAGGCTTCACGCACATTGCATGAACTACATCAGCAGTAATGTGGGGAGGAAAGACTCAATAAAGCTTCAGCAACATGGTCAAGGTTCATTAGCATTCAAGTAAACTGCTGAAATGGCTAATCTCTTGGTCCCATTGCCCGGTAGGAAAGAAGCCAACTGGCTTCTACATACATAATTCACACATTCTGCAAATTATTAGCGCAATCAAAGTAACAAAAAAGTAACAAATTTATGTGCTAAGATGGACTATATGGACACTAAACAATCAGAACCACCCCCCATGCTCTACCTCCTGTTTGCCCCTAAAAAGAATCAATCTGCAGTGTATTGGCATTATTCCTTTAAAAAAAAAAAGACAAAGGAGAAGATAAAGAATAGGTAAACGATTTTGATTTAAATGCCTGTCAGTCTGTAAGCAATCTCTGGAAAAGCAGGCAATCTGTTCTATTCATATGCAGCTGAACAGGCAAAATTTCACTTCCTCTTTCAAACAAAGGTTGCCATTGTTTGTGGCAACAGATGATTCCTGTTTATAGAAATATGCACTTTCCACTACTAGGTGGGTGGGGAATGATTAGTGCAACTAATACACATCAACACTGAAAAGAAGAAAGGAGAAAAATTGAGAATTTGGGAAGACGTAACCGCAGTGTTTCTATACTACATCCCCCCCATGGCGCATCTGTGCAATAGCTACCGCTTCCATGCAGAGATCATCCTTAGAAGTAATTTTACAGGAGCAGCAGCATTCAAGCTAAGAAGCAGGTCACTGTGCATACTGTATTGATCCGTTAGGCAACCAACACTGAGCTACATGTAGGAAACTCATTGAAATCAGTGCGGAGCAATGGATTCAATCCCTGCTAGCCTCATCAGTATCTCACAGGGTAAACTATGACACTCTTAGCCAAACAGTTCATGCCATATTGTGAGTATGCAAGGCTGGTTTGGCCGAGGCAACTGCTCATTCTGTTCCTTGAAAGTCCAGATATATTTTTCCAACATAGTGGCCCAGCTGGGATACAAGTGCATTGCAAACAATAAGGCTCAATCCGAATCAAATCTAATCCACAAGTAGCTTCAGAATGTTTTGTCAGATCAGACTAGGGAAAAGGAACTTCAGAATTGCCAGCCAAATGTGAGCCTCCAGGCTTCTCTATTCAAAGTGCTGTTTATGACTTACAAAGCCCTGGCTTGAGCCCAGGCTATATGAAAGATCATATCTACCTATACAAACCTGCCCAGGTGCTAAGATCCTCAGGTGAGCACCTCCTCTAGGTCTCATCAACATCCAAGGTATGATGAGCGGTAACATGAGAGATCTCACACACTAAAAGAGATCACAGATAGCTACACCCCTCCAGATTAAGAGCCAAAAGCCTGGATAAAAAGAAACACCTTTGTCTGAGCCTCAAAATAGATAGCAATGGCACCAGGCATATGTCCTTAGGGAGAGCATTACATAAGCAGGGAGCCACCACTGAAAAGGCCTGTTCTTGTGTCACCGCCCTCCACACCACCCTCATGGAGAAGGGCCTCAGACACAGGGTCCCTCTTCATTCATGTGGGGGAGAGGTGGTCCTTGATGTATTTGAGTCCTCAGCCACAAAAGGCTTTCTCTGTCAAAACCAGCACCTTAAATTGATCCCTTAAATGAATTGGTAGACAGTGCAGTCATGTCAGAATTTGTTTTACATGCCCAGATTGCCTTACCCAGTTCAGTGATCTGGCTGCTGCACCAGCTAGAGTTTTTGAACCGTCTTCAATAATATATTGCTGTATTCTAGCCTGGAGGCTACTAGAGGATAGACATCAGAAGTTAGACTGCCCCTGTCTGGATAGGGGCATAGTTAGAGTACCAATCAAACCTGGCAAAAGACATTCTGCACCACCAGTGCCACTTGAGCCTCAGGCAACAGTAATAAATCTAGAAGAACTCCCAAACTATCTACCTGGTCCTTTTGAGAAAGTGTAATCCCATCCACATCGCTTCCATCCAGGATACAGAACCACCCACTAATAGTGCCCAAGTCTCTTCTGGATTAAACTTTGGTTTACCGTCTCTCATAAACTCCATTATCAATGCAAAACATTGCTCTACCACTGACACAAACACCTAAGGATTCAAATGAGAAGTAGAGCAGCTTGACATCAGTATACTGCTGACAATGTAAGCTCTAAAACCCTGGGTGACCCCACTCAGTGGTTTCACATAGATGTTAAATAGCATGGAGGATACAATGGAAATCTGCAGAAGTCCACACTGCAGGCTCCATGGCATCAAACAGAGCTCCCCAAGCACCGCCCTCTATAAAGGACCTTAGGGTCAGAACCACGGCAGAGTGGTGCCGAACACCTCTAACATGGACAGCCACTCCAGAAAAATACCGTGGTAAATGGTACTGAAAGCTTCTGAGAGATCAAGGGTAATTGACAGGCACCTCTCTCCTGCCCTGCCTCTCTCCTGACAAATGTCATCATACAGGATGACCCAGGCACTTTATCTGCCAAAACCAGGCCTAAATCTCAATTGAAATAGATGTAGAAAACTAGTTCCATTCAAGAGAACCCAGACTTGGCCAATGGCCACCCACTCAAGTGTTAGAATTCCTGCTCCATGTTTGCAGTCATGGGATTGTTGTATGTTTTGTCTCCACAGAGTGGGAAGTGACGAAGACATAATGTTTGTGTTACTGTGTTCTGTGAAGTGGGACTATTGTCCTTGGTTCTTTTTCTCTTTGCTGTCTGATGCTAGAGAGAGAGGGAGCCATGTTGCAGTGCTCTCTGTGTGTTTATATGTAAATAAAGTAGATTAGCCAAAATACTGAGTTGCTGAGGTCTATCGCTTGCATGATGCGCAAACTCTGCGGATCCCTAAGTGTGCCGCTGTCGGTTGGCATCGGTCGCTGTGATGTTCGGGCTGAAGAAAGCTTATGAAGCTCCAGAATGATTGACCAGGAGGGCATGTTTCTCTGCCAGGGTCCTACTCAAGTGTAGTCTGAACTCCTGACAGGCCTAAATCTCAATTGAAATAGATGTAGAAAACCAGTTCCATCCAAGAGAACACAGATGTGGCCCATGGCCACCCACTCAAGAACCTTCCCCAAGAACCTTCCCCAAGGGGACCAGTCAATAATTATTTAGATTTTCTAATTCCAGATAGGGTCTCTGGAGGAGTGGCTTTACCGCTCCCTCCTTTAAGTAGACAGTGACCACGCCCTCTTCTGGTAAAGGAAGCATTAATCTCCTTCCTGGCCCAGTTGTTTATGCCCTCCCTGCTACTTTTATTAGCCATAAAGGGCAAGAGCACAGGTGGTCACCCAGATCAGACTGAACAGCTTATCCATGTCCCCGAGACTCACTAAGTGAGAGTCATCCAAGACAACAGAACTAGACAGTGCTCTGGTCACCTCTTTAAATTCATTTGCTCAAAACAGTGGAGTGAAGGTCCCAGAGTGCCCTTTCTGGGGTTTTTTGCTTTTTGTTTGTGTGTGTGTATGGAATGATTGCAGGAATAACAGAAGGAAAACAAGCTTAGGTGGAGGGAGTTTATTGAGACAAAACAGCCCATGCTCCCTGTAGTCAATTTGTGGCTATATTTTCTGAATGAATATATCGGCAAGTCAATTCATAATGCATATTTAGTTCTAGACACATGCAATGCAGCGCTTTTGCTTCTACAACCCAAGTTTACAAATTGAGCTAAGGGCTTCTACCAGAAAAAGAAAATTAAAGGAGACAAGTAAAGACAAAGAGCAGAGAAAGTCAACCGCTGAAATAATGAAGGGAGAGGAAGGAATCTGTGTCAAAGCGGGAGACGTGAAAGCTAAAGTGATGGGGGTGGGAATGGGAGCAGGGAATCAACAAGCAGTGTTGAAGAAGATGAAGTGGTTGCCAAAGGAGACGATGGTCTTGTCCTTTTCACACAAGGCTTTCATCTGCCTGACACACACACACACACACACCCCTAAGCTCTTTGCAGTAGCAAGATAATTCCTACAGAACTTTCACTTTTGAGGGCAAGGGGCACTTTCATTTGAATTTTCTGCTGTAAGTCTCCATACTAAGCCTTATGAAGTCTCACTTTCCAGATACCCATTGACAGGGACAAGGGACTAGTTTTGAGAGTCATTGCCTGCAAATGCTTCCTAAATAGGTCTCTGCTTCAATTCTCAGGGAGAAATTGGTTGTTTCATTTGATATGGAATGAGAACATGTACCAAAATGAAGATTTGTTAATTTTTTAAATAAATATTCTGGCTGAATGTTGTCTCTGGGTCCCTTCACACCCTTTAAAGTCACTGATAAAAGCCCATTCAGTAATTATTGTCCCATGTTAAGAAACCAGAATTGGGTGGAGCAGAGTCACTATACTAACGTCCAAACAAAAAATTGTTCACTGGGGAGGGGAGGGGGGATGTGGCAGGGAGGTTGGCATGATGCAAGAGCACTGGAGGAGCCCATCTGGCACACATCTGCATGCCTTGGTGCTGACCTTTGAAGCCCTAAAGAGCCTTGGCCCTGTATACCTGTGTCTCCATCCACATTGTTCAGCCTGGATACTGAGGTCCAGCTACGAGGGCCTTCTGGTGGTTCCTGCATTGTGAGAAGTGAGGTTACAGGGAACCAGGCAGCGGGCCTTCTTGGTAGTGGCACCCACCCTGTGGAAAACCCTCCCATCAGATGTCAAGGAAATAAACAACGATCTGACTTTTAGAAGATATCTGAAAGCAGCCCTGTTTAGGGAAATTATTAATGTTTGATATTTGATTATGCTTTTATATTTGTTGGAAGCCGCCCAGAGTGGGTGGGGTAACCCAGTCAGATGGGTGAATTATAAATAATAAAATTATGGTGATGACAATGTGCTAAGGTTACCACACAGCCTAAAACCTGGTGCAATAGGGACCCAGATTCACCTAGGAGCCTTTGCATGTACACCTATGCATCCACACACTCTCTTTCTACAGATGTTTCTGTTGCATGTGTAGAGGTCGGGAAGGTGGAGAAAGATACACAGCACATTACCTAAGGGGTGGAGCTACTCAGCAAACAATTGAATAGAGCTATAGTAATCATCAAAGGGCCATAGATAAATAGATACACAGGACTGACTGACAAATCAACAACATAAATTACTCTGAGGCATCTAGGGGAACGATGCTTTTGATACTTGATTATACCCATGATGCTTAATTGCAGCATCATAGAGTTGTGAGTCATCATTTTTCTATTGTGAGAAAATGCTAAAACAAGGTCATTACTGAAAGCTTAGCGTAGAATGTTTTGTCTGTTCCCTACTGCCCTTCAGGTTTCTGTTTTGTTTTCATTTTTTCTTTCTTTCTTATCATTATCTGCTTCATCATTTCCCCCCTAAACCTTTCATGAAAACTGGAAAACATTTTAAAAAGAAAAAGAAATAAATAAATCTCTGATGTGGAGAGAAATCTAATTAGAGTTTATTGTTCAGGAGTTGTACAATTACAGCAATCTTTCCTCTTTGTGTGCTGATAATAGGCTGCTGATGTCTGGGACTGCAAATGTTTATCTGTCCTTTAATTTACCTTTGAGTATTTGTGTTGCCATAAATTATAACTAGCTTATTTCCTTATACTTAAGAGAGCGAGAGAGAGAGTCAGAGTCAGTCTTCATGTAAATAGGTACAACGTGAATCCTAGCGTCTATTTCAGTCATAGGAATCCTGTCTTGTAGATCCTGAACCGAGCCAAGGTTAGATTAGTTGACTTCCACAGTACAATGGGACCTTCCAATTCTATGATATTATATGTGGAATAGCCAGTACAGTCTTAACTTGGTCACATCTGCACTATACATTTAAAGCAGTATCATGCCACTTTAAAATCATGGTTTCCCCCAAAGAATCCTGGGAACTGTAGTTAATGAAGTGCACAAAGCTACAATTCTCTGCAGAAAGCTACAATTCCCAGTGCTGTTTATCAAACAATTCCTCTTTACCTTCTTAGGGCACTCTGGAAATCATAGCTCTGGAAGGGGAATGGATCATAGAATCATAGAATCATAGAGTTGGAAGAGACCACAAGGGCCATCGAGTCCAACCCCCTGCCAAGCAGGAAACAATGTCTCCTAACAACTCTCAGCACCCATAAGGGTAAGGGTAAGGGTACCCCTGCCCATACGGGCCAGTTGTGTCCGACTCTAGGGTTGTGCGCCCATCTCACTTAAGAGGCTGGGGGCCAGCGCTGTCCGAAGACACTTCCGGGTCACGTGGCCAGCGTGACAAGCTGCATCTGGCGAGCCAGCGCAGCACACGGAAACGCCGTTTACCTTCCCACTAGTAAGCGGTCCCTATTTATCTACTTGCACCCGGGGGTGCTTTCGAACTGCTAGGTTGGCAGGCCTCAGCACCCTTAACAAACTACAATTCCCATAATGTTTTGGGGAAGCCATGACTGTTCAAAGTCGTATGATACTGCTTTAAATGTATAGTGTAGATGGGGCCCTTGTTTACTCAGAAGTACTCCTACTGAGTTCAGTGAAATAGATCCCTTGGGTTTGCTATTATAGACTAAGGACTCGACAATTATATCATTATAACTGTGTTATAAAGATGGCGCTGCAAAGCAGTGATCAGCCACCAATGGGATTTTCCATTAAGAACTTTCATAACACACTTTTTTCTGTAGCATTTTTTTACCTGTATAGATCCAGCCTAAGTGCACTTAACTCACACAATATCCAATTTTAACCACTCAATATATTTTCTTCAACACAGTCTGTTTTTCAAAAATGTCATATGACTTTGTGATTGAAACTTGTTGATGCAGACCTTATCATTCCTCAATTCCTCCTGAATTTTCACCAGCCCATCTGACAAAAATACCAACTTTATATTGTCATAGCATTCATCAAGAGCAAAAAGGATATGTTTGCAAGTAGAGGCAAAACATTGATGGTCATTTTGTGAATCCAGGGTGTTTTGAGAGATTTAAATGTCATTTCCCATAGTATTAATCTTTTTTTCTTTTTCTTTATAAACAGTACTATGTTCAAATAAACACATGCACCAATAAACCTAAATTCAGTATTTACACCATGTGAATATCACCTTTTCTTTCTCGCCAGTAATGGTGACACTTCGCATAAAGCTCACGTCATAGCTATTGATACATCCTTCATCTGACAGAAAAACAAAGAACTCTGCTGCATAGAGAGACACTTATTCACCGTAGTTACAAAATCAGCTCACGCTGGTGTTTATTCCACATGCATTTCTCACCATTTGTTCTCTTGAAATGCCTCAGCAGAATGAAATTTTCAAGTAACGCTGTCATAGCAGTTTTTATTTACTTGTTTATTTTGAAAACTTTTTATTCTGCTTTTGCAAAAAAAAAAAAACCTGCAGCAAATCAACTCACAACTAGGAAAAAACCCCAAACACTAAGACTAAAAATGAAATAAATAATATTCAGATTAAATTAGATTGTTTCCTAGAAAATGTAAGACAGACCCAGAGCAGAGGTGGACTTTGGTAATATGGTACCCTGAATGAGGACAAAATATGGCACTCCCCCTTTAAATATTTCTTATTTTCATGTCCTTCTCCCAGACCCTCCAACTGTCCCTATTTTCCAGGTACAATCCTGGATTTACACCCAGAATGTTCCACTTTTCCTTGGGACGTCCCTACTTTCATTGGAGAAATGTTGGAGGGTATGGAGTGTTGTGACCCCTGAGCCAAGGAGTTAAATAACTATACAACCTTTAGAAGACATCTGAAGGAAGCACTTATTCAGAAGTTTGTTGTTGCTGTTGTTTTTAAAAAGTTTAATGCTTTATTGTATTTTTATATATGTCAGAAGCTGCCCAGGGTGGCTGGGGCAACCCTGTCAGATTAACAAGGTAATAAGAATAAGAATAAGAATGTCCCTATTTTCATCTGAGAAATTGTTGGAGGGTATGTCCTCCCCCTCACCTTCCATACTCCACATGTTCTCAACTACACTACGTCATAGTTGTGGCACACTTTGCACTGCCTCGGCTCGGTGCCTTATGTGGGGGAATTGCTCACACCGCCCTAAATCAGGTGCTACCCAGAGAACATCTTGAAGGCTCCAGTCTTAACTTGGCTGCTAAAAACATGAGATTGAGTCATGGCAGACCTTTATAGGGAGTAAATTCCAAATAATGGGCACCACAAAGTCTATAATCATAGTAGACATGTACTGAGAATTTGTACCGCACGCTAAGCACACATACTTTGATTTGGATGAAAAAGTAGGTGTTCAAGCCAATGTGAATAAAATTGTATCCATCATTTTCAAAATTGTTCCTGGGTTACTATGTGCCTGTTTTCGGCAAACACACACACACACACACACACACACACACACACACACACACACACTGTACTTTCTACACCAGGGAGGAGTTGTGGAACTTTTAAAGCATCCTTTGTCGAAATAGATCCCAGGGTGATGACATGAATGAAATAATCCACAAGATACAATTGGAATCATAAAACCCTCACAAACAGAAATAAAACACAATGGAACAGCAGCAGTTGACCTTGAACAAGCCCACTAAATTGCACAAAAGGTGAAATCCTAATTATGATTTATTTACTTATAGCAATGCTATAGAAGAATATGAAATCCTCAAATCTGGGTCCAATATTTTCTATCAACAACTTCAGAGGCAGAAGTTGTGCTACTGGTTTTTCTCTCTCTTTCTTTAGAGCAAGTTTATAGAGTCAGGAAGAAAAGTATAAAAATATTTCAGATTGTATGTATTCTCTCTAACTACTTCCTAATGCATTCTGGGTCATGCCTGTTTAGTCTACTAACAAAGAACAGGTTTTATTACCATCGGCAGAAAAAAGAAACTAGAGCCAAGAAATAGCTTGCTGGTATTTTATTCTCTTTCATGCATTATGAAAAGCATCCAGCAAAATCCAAATTCTCGGCTCTTTAATGTTAAGGCTAAGGTACAAAACAGAAAGAATGGGGCTTGATTTTCAGAGAAAACACGAGCTTAGCAGTTCAGGTTAAAAAAAAGAAAAAGAAAGAAAGCCTAGCTTGGGACTGTAAAAATCCAGTGTCTCTTCTATGGAAATGAATACCCAAAAATAAGACATTATAACCCCCCATTTAAACGTACCTTGGGGACCAGTGAATAGAAGAATCAGTGGCACCTATTTCCTTAAGCCCATGAGATATGTACCGTATTTTCCGCCCCATAGGACGCACCGCCCCATAGTACGCACCTAATTTTTTTTGGGGGGGGGGGAATAAAGAAAAAAAATATATTTCCCCCCCAGGCATGGGGCAGGCACGGGGGAAGCCTGAGCTTCCCCCGACCCCAGCCCCCAGAACAGCCTGCTATGCGCAAGCCTAGGGAGCCGCGCTGGTCTCCCCAGGCTTGCGGAGAGGTGCGCGAAGCCCGGGTGCGCTCTTCAGCGTGCACCAGGCTTCGGAATGCAGGCAGCTCTGCGCCACCCTCCGGAGCCCCGCGCGGCTTCGTGCCGGGATCCGGAGGGTGGCGCAGAGCTGCAAGAAGCCCGGGAAAGCCTGCATTCGCCCCATAGGACGCATACACATTTCCCCTTCATTTTTGGAGGGGAAAAAGTGCGTCCTATAGGGCGAAAAATACGGTAGATGTTCAGCCAGAGCTCTCTGAGAGCCTCACAAGCAAGAGATGGATGGAGAATTCAGTCTATTTCTGGAATGGGTCACTTTTGTATGTGAAAACATAAGAAGAGCCTGCTGGATCAGACCAATATCCCATCCAGTCCAATGTCCTGTTCTCACAGTGGCCAACTAGACGTTTGTGGGAAAACCTCAAGCACAAGAAAACTCTCTCCTCCTATGGCTTCCAGCAACTGCTATTCAAAAGCATTGCAGGGACGCATTACTGCCTCTGTGGAGATGGCAGTACTGAATTGGTGGGCGCATGCCCTTCTGCCTTGCGCTCTTTATAAAGACTTGAGGAAGAGATTATTACCCCTCTTTTATTGTCCATTCCGGGTCGCCCAAGCACTGCCACAGTGCCCTTTCTCTTGGCAGATCAAGATGAGCAGGTGACAGCAAAGGCTGCAAGGTTTTTAGCCGGGGCTATCAGAATAAGATCCACTATTTGACTGTTAATTCAAAACCCTAAAATGTATTTTATATAATTGACTTTTTATTTCTATTATCTGTATATCGTGTTGTTTTATTGCCATGGCCGATGGCTGATGCAAATAAAGATTCATTCATTGCTGCCTCTAAGAGTTCCCCTTGATACCCCCTCCTCCATGAATTTGCCCAATCCTCTTTTAAAGCCATCCAAGTTGGTAGTGTTGGATTCTTAAGCCTTATCAGAGGAAACTGGCCACTCTCCAGGCACTCGGCTTAAGTTCCTTGTTGACCTCCCCATCTGCGTCTCCCGGCAGGATGCAGGCTAGGTCACTATCGGCGATCCTCCTCAAGCGTGAGAAGAAAACACCACTCTTCCCTTCTCCCCGCCTCCCCCAGGGAGGGGAAAGAGACAGACAGAAATGTATTTACATGTCTTTATTTCTGTCCTTGCAGCAGTACAGAGAAACACGTCTGCACTCATCAGACTCCAACAGTAGAGAGATTAACTCCACCCCTGTACTTCCAGTACAGGTCAGATGACACTCTGAGCTAACATCCGGTGCTCAGTACAGTGAATAGACTGCCCCTTTGTTCCCATGGTACAGTCCCAAACATCAACATCCTGTTTTGCATTCCAGCCAGCTGCAGCTCGCTCTCGCATTGCTGCTTTTCCGTAACAGGTAGCCGTCATTGCCTCCTGTATAAGTGAGTTCCATAGTTTATGTGTTATATTCGTTCAGAACCTCATTCCATCTCATTTCAGTATTAATTTGCATTTTTAAATTTAAAGAAATGAATATTTATACCTTTTGGGGTTGTTGTTTTTTTGCAAAATACACATTTGGGTATACGTTTTATCCTAAATTGCTAGCCTAATGCATTTTATCCTCAATGTTATTATGTTAATTCACAATGCCCTTAACCTTTGGTCCAAAGTACCACAAATATTGCCTGGTTCCTTATACGCCATCTTGATTATTTCTGTTGGAGAACTTTGAGTGCCCCTGAGGTTTGGTTGGTCTTTACCAGGGCTTGAGCTTTGAAACTCGTTTCCTACAGAAGTCTAGCATCTCTGCTTTCTTTTAGCTGTCTTCTAAAAATGATACCTTTCAGATATGCCTTTGCAACTTGAACATTTTTACCAACCAGTTTTCATTGATGTGCTAGTAATGTCTTTTACCGGCATTGTCATTGTAATATTATTATTTTGTGCTGTACGCCATTCTGGTTTTTTTTCTATGAAGGGGCAGTTTATCCATCTTAAAATAAATAAAATCTTCATTTTTGCACACATTTCAACTTAAAATGTTCATTTTCATATGCATTTTTGTATTTTTGTATGAGAGACCGAAATTGTGGAAATTGGTATAAGTGTGACAATTGACCCCCCACCCCACCCCATGCATTTCAATCCAAATATTAGTGCAGGAATTGTGAATCAATTACTTAAAATGACAACCTTGGGCATCCTTACACAAAGGTAACAACTCTCCCACCTTCTATCACCCAGGATGCTAAATAGCTATTGTTCTAGCGGATTTTTTTTAAGCAACAACACCTATATTGGATTTTGTTTGTTAAAGCTGTTAATAGCTTCCTTGATACAAAGTCCTTTCTGAGGTCCAATTTCATCTGTGTCTAGTTTTAGAATGTTTTGTTTCTGTAGATGTCTCCGAGAAAATATTCATCTAGAAGAATGCACCTAAATAGAGCAAATCCAAGCAGTAAAAGTGAGATTGAAGGTCATGCAGCACGATTTTATTTCAGAGATGGCATTCACACTTTATCCTAACTCTTCTGTAAATACCTAATGGGTTATGAACAGGGGTTTGTTTTGTTTTGTTGGGTTATGTGTGTGTGTGTGTGTGTGTGTGTGTGTGAGAGAGAGAGAGAGAGAGAGAGAGCACTTAGCCATCACCACCCAATCACAGCTTTTGACACATTAAATTTAATTTGGGTACTTGAGTTCCAGTGATGAAGTAGTGGTTTCATCCTACTGAATTCTTATAAAAACGCTTGACTTATAGTGTTGGCGCTACTCATGACAAGCCTATTTGCCTGTTGGAAAGCAATCTGAGTAGCTCAGCACATCCTTTTCTTTTATCCATCTGATTTTCAAAACACTAATCAGCGTCTAAGAAGATTTTTATTTTTATTTTAGCAACTATACTGCAATCAAATCGTGAATGGTAAGGGTAAGGGCTTTCTAAATATTTATGAACTCGGTAGGAGCTATGGTTTAATGTTGTTTAAATTATTAATTTGAGGCAAACGCCCCCTGCTTGAGGCGGAGGCCGGCTCCCGGCCACAACCACTCCCCTCTCTTGCAGGGAGGAAAGTCTTTGCAGGTGGAATAAGGACACAATATTGTCAAAGTTAGGGTGAGCCAACGTAGGAAAGTGCCTTATTTCATGTCAGATAACGTCCATCAACAATGATTGGCAGTGGCTCTCCAGGGTGGGTGTTCTGCCACTAACCTTTGGCTCCTCTCTGAACATGGCACAAGATGCCAACCAAACTATGATGTAGAGTGGAAAGTAAGAGGTGTTTGGGGTGCCGCTAAAATTTGAGATCCTAAGGTCCATCATTTTGAACTCCCTCACCATGCCAAAGGCCGTCAATCAAGTTGAGTAAGAATGGGGGAACTCACAGCACAATAATATCATCTCACAAGATCAATGTGCCTATGTTTTATGGGAGAGGAGATGCTGCTCTTGGCTGTTTCCCTTTGTCATGCATAATGTGTAGCTCCAGCCTTTGGTGCTGCTATAGTACATTGGGTCCAGCTAGAGTGAGTTCAGCAAACGCTTAGCTCTCCCCTTGAAATCAATTAGGCACAATGATAGTTTGCATGTTTACTGATGCCAGAAGCATTGGTCGTCGCCGGCTGTTTTTGTCTCCCCATTGTTCATCTTGTGAATCATTTGGTGGATAATGACCAGTTGGTCTGTTGTAATAAAACTGACTGATATCTGTGAGAACTTGCTCCCAATTAAGCAAGCATAGGATCACAATTTAAAAGGTTTTCTTGTGGTTGGGTTATGCTGTAGGAGAATAATCAAATCACAATTGAGTAACATGAGGTAACTTGTTGAGCTTGTTGAGTCATCTGGTTTTTATAAGTGTAGTTTACCTCATGAATATGTTGGTTGTGAACAAACATTTTTAGCTTTCTTTATGCCATATGGGGTTAGCATACAGTATATCATAGGGTATCTCTTTCTCACTGACATTAAGCCTAAGCACAGGTAAGTGAACTAAACATATAATTCATCCCCCACTTACTCTTCCCTCTATCCCAAGGGGTGCAAAGGAAAGAGTCTGCTGGTCAAATTTGACCCCTGAGGCCTTCACATTTGGTCAATGAGTCTGTTTTGGTTAAGCCAGGCCCACCTGCATGCACCTGATGTCATATATGATGTCAAGGGTGGTGCAGGTAGGGACAGTGATTGGCTGAAGGGGGTTGATTGGTAGTGTCTGCTAAGTCCCTTATACAGCTGATTGCATACAAACTCTGTGCTTTGGCAGATGCCAGTCACCTGAAATCATAATAAGGTCAGATGACTGATCAGTGAGTGATTTTTATCCGTATGCCACTTGAAGTCCGGTCAGGAAAAAAGGCAGGGTATCAATACTACTAATCTGTTCTGCTTAGTCATAGTTGTGATGCCCTGTGGCGTCCAGTGTGGCAGAACCAGTCGCCCTGCCCGAAGTCAGCTTCTGATTCCATCATCCAAATGTTAACCAAGGAAGTGCGGACTCCAGACAGGTTATAGCCATAACAAAGTACCATACATGCCTGCTAAAGTGTTGTGTACATGTGTCTTTAGAACTCATCCAGTTAGACCTTTTGAAATGTAAAATTAACCCAATAATACTTGGCTCAGATATGGCTAATACGTCTCAGATTGTAATGGAGAAGCTCGCACTTGAAGCACTGAGACCTTTCTCTCGAGATGGAAGCAAAGAAGGGACCTAATATTGTATTGACACAGATGGCCTGAATCTGAGCATGTGTTTTGTCTTTCTTCCACTTCTGGAAGGCTTCTGTGGGCACTTGTGCACCCACAAATGTCCCTTCAGTAATCCTTGCCTTAGATAATAAAAGAGGCTGCCAGGTAGAAGCAGGGGGGGGGAATGTTACCATGCTCATGTCATTAGCCTTTATGTTGCAACTTGTTCTGCTGCAGACTGCATATTAGATTTAGTAAAAAAATGTTCATAATCACAAGAGATTCAGGAAATGCTTTGCAAGTTTGAAGTTTTCAAGCTATACCTTCCTTGATTCAAAACAGTGCCTTCTCCAGGGGCAAACTATCATCCTCTCCATTGTCTCTGTGGGATCCAAAAAGCTGACATATCAATGTGATTATCTGAATGGAAGAACCTGTACTTCTTGTTCCAAAATGAATGATTAATGCATAAGATCTGTGCACTTTAATGGTATCCCCCACCAGCTTCTTGGAACCTGTTTTCAGTAACTGATTTAACATATAAATTGGGCCAAACTTGGCAAAAATCAGGAATATTTAACGGGACACAGATGGCGAAATGGAAAGCAATATCCAAAGATCTGAGTGACTTGAGTGCGCTCTAACCCCCCACCAGCTGCTCTGGCTCAAGTGTGAATAAAGACCTTTTAAGAATCAATGTCAGTGTCTTATGCCGTGCCTAAGTGTTGTGCGTCGAACCATACCAGCACCCCAAACAAAAATCACCATATGCTTAAAAGGACATTATTGAAAAAACACCCTGCTGCTTGGTAAATTAAACAGATTAAATGTATTAATTTATTGCCACTGATTGTTTGCCTGCACATTTTCATCAGCTACCTGGTGGAAAGGCGACCACTAACCTGAACCTTTCTGTTTCCCCATTTGAATGGAGCCAGAGAAATAAGAAAAATAGCAAGTGCTTGAGGCTAGAAAGGGGGGAAATGGGAAGGCACTCAATTTCTTTCCTTATGAACTATAATAAAATCACAGTCAATAGACTTTAGTTATTGGAATCATAAAACAACCTTAGCCTGTGTTAACAATTTGGTCCTTTGGGACTGTGAGTGTGTTCTACAGTTGCTTTGGCTTGGGATGAATGATAACTAATTATGGAATTCACAGTACATTGGAGGACAGCATGCTTTGCTGATATCACAGCAGCTTCAAACAAAAACCCCAAGCAATGTTTTGTGTTTTCATCAGGCTGAATTTGAAACATTGATCTCCTTGTTCCTAATAAATGTGAAAACACAAGCAACTCAGGAGAGATCTGATGGGTGAAAGATTTCTAGGCCACCCGGAGCTGAAACCTAGATTCTAATGACTCTCTATACTCTCTTGTTTCTACTAGGTTATATTTATTCCATTTAATTGTGTTGCTGGATCAAAGATGGGGCAATTAAAGTTCCATACGGCTAGCTAATACAAAGCCAGTCTTCCAAGGCATATAACTTTGTCAGCAATTCAATGGGGGGGGGGGGAGAGAGACCCATAATAACATACACATTCTACTCCCTTTCCTAGGGAGGGATGAATATGTCAGTTTGGGTTTCTTTGTTTTTCTCATTTTGACAGTCTTAACTTCAGTCTTCCACATTTCCACATCAGTTTGCATTCTTTTGAAAAAGCAACCTCATGAAAACGCATCTGTGTTTTCATGCAAATTTCTCCTGATTCTTCTATGCAATTTTTTTGCCCAGAATCTTCACAAAGCAATTCTCCCTCTGTAGCACATTTTTATATTATTTCCCCTAATAGATGCATTTATAGGCACACTTTTTGTACAGATTGCTTGGCAGGAGAACTGCATTGCAAAATCTGGATAAGTGGGGATTTTGAAGGATGATTGCATTTTGGTCTGTGCAGGGCTGACCCAGCCAACAGGCAAGGTAAGGCGACTGCCTCAGGTGGCGTGGCAGGATTTACTGGGACAGCAGACCCGGATATCAATATATGTTCTCCTTCTTGTTCCTGATGTAGATCTTCCTTCACCCCTTCTTCCCTGGAAGAGAGGGAGGTACCAAAATGTATTGGGCTGGCCCTAGGCCTGTGCAGTGTTTTGCAAAGTGCCGATTTAGTAAGTTCACCACATGCAAACTGAATCAAATTTCTTCCCCATCACTGGCATTTCCACTCATGGAATGTGTGCCAAGGTCTAGAACTTTGAAGAAGGCAAGCTCAGAAGTTCGAATCCATTGGCATCGAGGAACAACTGGGTCTTTCACTGCTTTGAAAATTTGCCAAAATCCATAATTCATTATTTTCTAGATATGCTACAAGACCTTTTCTTCTGGAAGAGTTGTTCATGCATAGATTATCCTATGTCATCAATGTACATGACTCTTTAAATTTCTGCACCCAAAATACCAACAAGAAAGAGAAGTGGGAGGCATCTACTGAAACTGGTGTGGCTGCATAAGGAGCTTACAGACGAGCTGAGAGTTTCAAAGGGCATGTGTAAGAAATGACCGCTCCCCGCTTAAAACGGGGGGCACCCTTTGCGTGGACGCGTGCAGCCCCTAGATTTGGAGCGGCTCCAACAGCATAGGCTTGGCTTTGCCTTCCCTCAGGTGGGATACCTGGAGGTCTCCGCCTACCTCAGTCAGTTGTCCAATCCCACCTGGGGGAAGCGTTGCCAAGGAGACCAGGCCAGGTAGGGAGGGTTTACTTGCCCACACAATAGAGGGAGGATCTTACCTGGGAATCCTCACTTGGCTCCAGAGCTTCTCCCACCCTACCCACCCTCAGTTAATGTCTTATTTTGCAGGTTAACTCTTCTTCACAGGTTTTGCAGGTTAACTTTTCTTCACAGGTATTCGGGCGCTGCTACGTTAAGGTCACTGTTAAAGTGCCGGAAAGAAATTTCCCTGCATTGGCAGGTTTCGCCTTTCCCATAGCAAAACGTCACAACTGTGGCGGTATCAGGCCTTGGGCGGAATCCTTTAGTCCATCTTCCTCTTTGCGGCGGTGATACCAGGGTTCCCCGTTAAAGGGGTTTTTGAAGGGAGGCTTTGACCGTACGCCGAAAGGTCGTCATTGCTCTCCCCTGAGGCGGCGGCGTAACAGGGGTGGCTATCTCTGCTTGAACATATTTTCTCCAGAGCCGGCCCATCCCCCCCACACACTGGATAACCCTGATGCTCCCTAGGTCCCCGGCTGGGGGACTGGGGAGGGAGAACGCCCAATGCCTGAGCCAAGGTCTACCCACAATTGAAATTTAATAAAGTTGTGGCCAATTTAATCCCATAGCATGTTGTCTTGAGTCGTTATTCCACATGACGAGGGGGGGGACCGCTCGGGATCTGGGGACTCCGCCTGTCCACGCAATGGAAGAAAGGGGAAATCACAAAGGAGGAGTATACACGAGTTGCCAACAGTTGCAAGGGGAAAGTGAGGCTGGCTAAAGCTCAGAAGGAGCTCAGGCTCGCATGAGGGGTTAAAAATAATAATAAAGGTTTCTTCAGCTATGTTTGAAGTGAGAGGAAGAACAAGCAAGTGGAAGGTCCTCTGATTGGGGAACATGGAGAAATGCTATTGGGCGACAGAGAAAAGGCGGAACTACTCAACACCTACTTTGCCTCTGTCTGCACCCAAAAGGAAAGTGATGCCCAACCTGGTGATAACAGCATAAATGATGTAAGGAGGGAGCTTCAGCCCAAGATAGGAAAAGGGGTAGTAAGGGAACACTGAGCTATTTTAAATGAATTTAAATCTCCAGGGCCTGATGAGCTGTATCCAAGGGTACTAAAGGGGCTTGTGGATGTAATTTCAGAGCCTTTGTCTATTATCTTTGAAAATTCTTGGAGGACAGATCAGGTCCGTACAGACTGGAGGCAGGCAAATGTCCCCATCTTCAAAAGGGGGGGGGGGGAGGAAGACCCTGGTAACTACCGACCGGTGAGCTTGACATCAATACAGGGAAGGTCCCAGAACAGATATTTCAACAGTTGGCCTGTGAGCATTTAGAAAAGGATGCTGTGATTACTAAGACCCAGCAGGGATTTCAGAATTTCTGATATCTGATTTCTTTTTTTGATGGAATTACAAACTCGGTGGATCAGGGAAATGCTGTCAGTCATACCTACCTCATAGGGCTGCTGTAAGGGTAAAATAGATAACACCATGTATGTTTGCTTGGAGCTCCTTGTAGGAAAGATGGGATATAAATTATATAAGTACAGTGGTGCCTCGCAAGACGAAAAGAATCCGTTCTGTGATTCTCTTCGTCTAGCAGTTTTTTCGTCTTGCGAAGCAAGCCCATTGACGGATTAGCGGATTAGCGCTATTAGCGCTATCAGCAGCTTTTAGCGGCTTATCTGCTTATCGGATCAGTGTTGGCTTTTTGCAGTATAGTGACGCTGCAGAGAGCTTGCTGGGGAGACCATGCATTAAAAAGAAGGGACTCAAAAATAACTTAAAGAAGGTTTTAATAAGAAAAACAAAAACTCCATTTACACTAAATACGTCAACAACAAACCAGACCCAACCACCAACCCATCCCCCAGGGTAATGGGAGAGCTAGGTGCTGCTCCTTATATACTCTACCCAAATGCTGACACACCTTAATCAAATACAACTCAGCAGCACCTGCTATGTTACACAGCTGTAAAGTTGGGTCTCGTTATCTTGCCCTGGCCCTTGCTCTGGCCCCTTAAAGACATACACATGGAGTGGAACAATGATGAACCTTTTCATTTAAAGAAACCATTCAACATTTCCCCTGCGGTTCATCATTGTGGAACAAAAACATAAAGCATACTTTGTACATGTTTTTCATGTGTAACCTTTGGAAGTGCTTTAGTAAAAATGTCCGCAATTTGATTGTCACCTGGAACATATTTAAATACAACCATTTCATCAGCAATTAGTTTACAAATTCTAAACGTAATCTTAAGACTCTGGTGCGCTGCGTATTGGTCTCTGAACACAGGATAGCAAGCCCACTCTGGGAATCAAGGTAAACTTTTACTGGTAGTGTTACTTGCATCTGTAGGTCTGCAAATACTTGCAGATACCATTCTACATCACGAGTGGCCTGAACGCATGCACATAATTCACTCTCTGTTGTGGAGAGACAAATAATGGTTTGTGTCTGGGACTTCCATTCAAATGGACAACCGTTATAACAAAACACTATACCAGACACACCCCTGCAATTATTTTGTTCCACTGCATGAGATGCATCGCAGAAAATTTCAAAACCTTTGTCAATACATGTTGTAAACTGCAACCTATAATGTTTGGTATGTTTAAGGTACATTACCACTCTCTTAAGAGCAGAGAAACATTGTGTAGTGGGCTTTTCCACAAATTTTGCTAGAAAGTGAAAGGCATAAGTTATATCTGGTCTTGAGATTCTTTGAATGAAATTTAGCTTGCCTATAGCAGAACGATACAAAGTTTTGTTAGGAAATGGCTTATCTTCACCTGTAAAGGTGAAACCACACACCATAGGTGTTTCCTTCCCATTTGCATTTTCTAAACGTAGCATTTCAACTAGATCATCAATTTTTGCAGTTTGATGAACCAGAAAAGATCCATTTTTGCCTTTCTCAATTTGCATGGATAAGTAATTTTTAGCTATGCCTAATTCCACCACATCAAACTTCTTCTGTAACTGTGAAACTACCTGTTCATATTCCTGTTTAGTTTTTGTAGAAATTAATACGTCATCTACATACACACATATTTTTGTTACAGAGTTTGCCCTTTCCTTTATAAACACACAATTGTCTGCCTTTCCTTGTGAAAAACCAATATCTAGCAATTCTTTTGCTAAAGTTTGGTGCCAATTCCTTCCACTTTGGTGCAGACCATAAAGGGATTTATTTAATTTGCATACCAAACCTTCAGCAGCGTCTATGCCTTCAGGGACACGCATAAAAATTTGTTCTTTTAAATCTGCAAACAAATATGCGGTTTTTATATCTAGGTGATAAACAGAATGTCCACGTTGTGATGCATCTTTTAACAAAAGCTTAACTGTTTCATATTTCACTTGGTGAATAACACAAATCATAATCTCCTGGAATTTGTTGAAAGCCCCTAGCAACTAGTCTTGCCTTGTACCTTACAACTTCATTTTTGTCATTCATTTTAACTCTATAAACCCATTTTGAATCAATAAGTCTCATATCTGGGGTTTGTGGTACGAGAGACCAAGTGTTATGCTCTTTTAAAGAAGCTATCTCAGAGTTCATAGCTTTATACCAATTTACAGCTTGGTGCTTAGGTAAATTCTGAACATCATTGTAGCTTTTTGGCTCAAAAACCACCTTATTGGCATACACAGTGTTAAAATGTTCATCTGCAAAACGTTGTGGCTTCTGCCTCTTTCTATCTGAACGTCTCAGTCCGGAAGGAGAGTCAGACTCCTCAGACTTAATGGGACTGAGTGAACTACTAGTTTCAGGTTGTAAATCATCATTGTCAGACTGAAGAGGTGCCTGTAGGCTAAGCTCACGGTCAGAAAACTCAAGAGAATCTAATCTCCCCTCAGATGCCTGTGACTTTAAATCATCAAACAAATTATCAGATTCAACAGGCTTTTTGTCTTTTTCTATTAATTCAGAATCACCATTTCCTCCTGCTGCTGCTGCTGCTTCCTCTTCTTCCTCAGTATCATTTATACCATCAGTATCTTGGAAAACAGCAACCCCATTCCAATTTACAGTTTGTATCATGCTTCTGGTAATATGAAATTTGCCAGTTGCTGGTATGTAAATTCTGTACGCCCCCTGCTGGTAGCCCATTAATTTTCCCTGAACACTACGTTCACCCAATTTCTGCTTAGCGGGATAATGCATAATTACATCTGAACCCCAAATGCGTAGGTATTTCAGATTAGGGCGTTTTTTTAAACAGCTTCTCATAGGGGGTGACATCTAAACCAGAATGATAACTGCGATTTCTAACATAACAAAAGGCATGGAGCGCTTCAGCCCAAAAGTCTTTGGGCAGATTAGCATCGTGCAGATAAGTTTTAACCCCTGCCTGCAGGTCACGCTGCACAACTTCAACAAGCCCATTTTGCCAGGGACTTCGGGGGCAAGATAACTCATGAGTAGTCCCCTGCAATTCCAGGAATTTCTCAAAATCCTCAGAAACAAATTCCCCGCCCCGGTCAGAAAACAGGTTCTTAATTGGTTTGTTAAAGTGCGTTTTTACCCAGTTGCAAAAAACCTTGTACTTCTCAAATGCTTGGGACTTCTCAGCTATTGCATAAGTCCAACAATATCTACTATACTGGTCTATCAGGGTAAGCCAGTACTTCGAACCTCCTAATGATGGTGGGAGTGGCCCAACTAAATCACAATGTACACGCTCAAATGCCTCAGTTACTTTTCTATCTGAGCACCTACCCTTGCGTGCAACCTTAATCTTATTCTTGCAACAGGATAGACACTGCATAAAGAATTTACATGGTTTTAAGTTGAGGCCATCGACAATATTCTTTGTCTTAATTACATCAGCAAAATTCAGGTGTCCCAGAACTCTGTGCGCCACGTGGATACACCCAGAATGTGGCCTTACATTCCTCAACCCCTGGCTTAACTGTGCTGCTCTGCAATTTATAGGCGATTGGGAGTAGGTGCGAAAATACAGTCTATATAAACCATCAGATTCCCGGGCATACAATAGACGTTTGTTCCCCTCGAAAAACTCACACATAGACTTTAAGAAACGCACAGTTATCCCTTGACGAGCAAAGCACCTTACTGATAATAAATTGTCCATTGACGGGCAATAAATGCAGTTCGCTATTGTAATGTTTAAAGAGTCAAGTTTAACTGTACCCCTGCCAAGCGACTGCAAGACTTGTAAATTGGCTAAATGTACATTACCAATTTCCTCTTCGAAAGAAATAAACAAGCTTCGATCATTGCAGACGTGCTGAGATGCTCCTGAGTTGATAACAAAAGACTTCCACTTGGCACCTTTAATTCTTTTACGATCTTTAGTCCGAGCATGAAAAGCTCGTGGCTCGTTTCTGTCTCTACTATACGATGCCGGCTGCTGGGCTGACGACCGTGATTGACGAACAGAAACAGGCTTGGGAGTACTTTGCTTTCTTTTGGATCTGCAGTCCCTTGCAAAATGTCCTTGCTTATTGCAGAACCAACAACGCTTTGCAGCTTTAAATGCAGTTGTATCACCACAGGTTTGCATATGGCGTTCCTCATTCTTTCTGGAAACAGGAGTGCTTATGGCACAAGCCTCCCTTCTATCCAACTCGCCCATTAATCTTGCCGTTACCCCTTCCACAGTTAATTGTGCTGGTGGAACAGCAGATATCTGGCTAGCTATACCATCAAAGTCCTCATTAAGGGAACAAAGGATGATAAAAACATACTGAATATCAGGTATCTCCATGTCCCTTCGAATTAATTCGCCGCGTATTGCCTCCAGACGTCTCAAGTGTGCTGCCAAATCACCACCAGGCTGCAACTTCGTCTGGTACAACTGCTTGAAAAAGGTCAATGCAGACGCTGACTCTTTTCTAACATGCACTGCTGCAAGACTGTCCCACATTTCTTTGGCAGTTTTCTTATTTCTTATATAGACTACTTGCTGGTCGCTGACTGCCAAATTAATTATCGCCCTGGCTTTCGCATCTCCTTTCGACCAAGCATTAGTTACAGGGTCAGGAGGGTCATCAGTTACATAGGTCCATACTTCTCTAGAGGTCAAAAGCGCCTCCACCCGAAAAGACCATAAACTATAGTTCTCATCTGTCAGCTGTGGGAAGACCAGAGCCTTCTCAGCTTCAGGAACCCGGTCAACCAATCTGGAACTCTTCCAGACCCACAAAAACTACGCTAACAGGAGAAGGAGTTTTCAAACCTTTCTCAGAGTCCAAAAATATGCAGTCATCCACTCAGCAGCTGGGCCCATAACCAAAGATGTTGGCTTTTTGCAGTATAGTGACGCTGCAGAGAGCTTGCTGGGGAGACCATGCATTAAAAAGAAGGGACTCAAAAATAACTTAAAGAAGGTTTTAATAAGAAAAACAAAAACTCCATTTACACTAAATACGTCAACAACAAACCAGACCCAACCACCAACCCATCCCCCAGGGTAATGGGAGAGCTAGGTGCTGCTCCTTATATACTCTACCCAAATGCTGACACACCTTAATCAAATACAACTCAGCAGCACCTGCTATGTTACACAGCTGTAAAGTTGGGTCTCGTTATCTTGCCCTGGCCCTTGCTCTGGCCCCTTAAAGACATACACATGGAGTGGAACAATGATGAACCTTTTCATTTAAAGAAACCATTCAACAATCAGCTGATAAGCGGCTTAGCGGCTTAGAAAAGGGGGGGAGGGGAAAAACCCCGCAGGAACTCGCAAGACATTTTCGTCTTGCGAAGCAAGCCCATAGGAGATTCGTTTTGCGAAGCACCTCCAAAATGGAAAACTCTTTCGTCTAGCAAGTTTTCCGTCTTGTGAGGCATTCGTCTTGCGGGGCACTACTGTAAACGACAATGCTAAGCCTTCTGACTTCTTGCAGAAGGAAATCCTACAGATCCCCCTCCCCCAAAAATTATTCTGAGAGCATTACTTTTAAACTGATATTGCAATTTTAAAATACAAACTGTGTGACACTTCCAGGGTTGTTGGTTTCCCCTCCTCGCCATTCATTTACGCCACCAAATTCAGCCATATCAACTACTAACTCCTGTTAACCTGACATTAATGGCTTGAATACAGTAATTATTTACCTCCTTGATGAAGAAAAGTCAATAATAATAGCTTCTCAAATCTATAAAGTCATTGAGAGGTTGCAAGTTCAAGTTGCCGGATAAATCATTGGAGAAAACAGCAATGAAAGAAGCCTCAAAATGTTTGTCTATTGAGATTATTTAATGGATGGCAAAGCTATGCTATTAAGTAATTAACGGATCAAGCAAAAGGTTTCGCCACTTGGTTTGACTGTTGTGAATATGAATTGCCTTTCAACAGTTTGAGGGTAATATTATTGCAGCAAAGGTAAAAAATTTCACAGGAGGCCCTGTAGGGTACAGAGAATTTATTCTGTGCCAGGTGATCCTTGGAAAAAGGGATGTGCCAGTGGTCTGTAGAGCCGCAGGCAAATCCGTATGATGCAAGCGAGCTAGTTTCTACATGCTTTTGCACACCCCTCTCTATCCTCCATCCAGATTTTGACAAGAAGTCTTATCAGACTTCAAGGACACAGTCTAGTCGGGCAAAAACATTTGGGGTGCAAAGCAGGTCAGAGAAGGTGTCCAGTCCAGAGAGAGAGAGAGAGAGAGAGAGAGAGAGAGAGGCATGGGGAGAGGCAGTGATGGTCACTAGGGCTGGACAGTATCTGCTTTTCAACATTGTGATACATCACCAGCTAAACATTGCAATATACCCATATACCCATATACCACTGTGTCTGGAATAAGGATGGAGCCATGTAAAGGCATTGGCTGGCTTCATGGTTTTTCCTACATCAGGATTTTTGCTAGCACCTGCTCTTGTGATTTCCTGCTCCTTGCGTGAGGCATGGGAGAGCTGAGTCGGCAGAGTTAACACAGGCTGCAGGAAGCGAGTGACACATTGGATGTCTTCACAGTTTCTTCCACATTGTGATTTTTGCATAGTGCACACACACACACACACACACACACACACACACTTCATGATTTGCAATATATTGCCAAGTCAAAAAACATGAAACTGATACCACAACATGGACTTTAAAATAGTTTAGGACTATACAGTGGTACCTTGTTTCTCAAACTTAATCTGTTCCGGAAGTCTGTTCCAAAACCAAAGTGTTCCAAAACCAAGGCCCACTTTCCCATAGAAAGTAATGCAAAATGGATTAATCCATTCCAGACTTTTAAAACAACTCCGAAAACAGCAATTTAGCATGAATTTTACTATCTAACAAGACCATTGATCCATAAAATGAAAGCAATAATAATTGTACTGTACTATAAAATAAGTAAGACAGTATTGTAGATGACAAAAAATTTAATTCCCCCCCTTACCTGGACTGATGATAGTCATTGTTTCGATTGGGGGGGGGGCTTTTATCCATTTCTGCAGTCACACAATCAATCAATCAATCAATCAATCAGCTGAACTGGGATCCACACAGTCACAAAAACAAATTAACCGAAAAAGCATCAAAACAAAAAATGCAAAATAAGTAGCAAAACCAAAAGCACCAAATACAGTATAAGCTCCAAATATCACCTTAGAACACTGCAATGGAAATGGAAGACTTGAATTACAATGGGAGGATGCAAATTAGCAGTGCAACAGGAAATACAGGGGGACTCAAAACAAGGCACCTTCAGCTTCCGAAAAAAAGTTTGAAAGCCAGAACACCTACCTCCGGTTTTGCAGCGTTCGGGTTCCAAGCTGTTTGTGAACTAAGCTGTTCGAAAACCAAGGTACCACTGTATATCGCTCAGTCGTAACACCCATCATGATTCATGATTCCCCACCACCCCAGGAAGGTCTCTCGAATGACTGGTTTGTTACTGAAGTTCCACAATTGGAGAAATTGATATTTTTGTCCTTTTGTGTATAGTTTTCATACCTACTGTATTCTATTTTGGAAGCTCCCCTTTCTCTCTGTTATTCTGTATGTTTATTTCCCCCTTACATCTATTAACTCAGGTTCAGCTTAATATTTCCCTCTATTTCCCCTCATTGTCCTTTTTCTTGGGTATATCTTTTGAACCTATTTCAAATTGAGCCTTCGCATTCATAGCCTCTATTTCTTCCTCTGTGAAACTGCACTCCTTTGACTCTCAATTGTTTCTCTGACTTTGACCTCTCCTGAGTCTTTCCTTTTCTCTCTTATTACCTCTCTGGTGATTTTTGCTGCTTCCTTTTCAGTTGAAAATAAACATTTTTAACCCCTGCTGGGATTCTTTGGACCCAGTACCTTAAATGCATGACATACCCCAGCTTCTTAAAAGAGAGACAGAGAGAGAGGACTTTGAAGCTGTCTGCTTCCATTGTAGGAATGTAGGGTTACCTAGCAATTTTGGGCCTTTTTGTTCTGTAAGTTGAAAGAAAGCTTTAGCTATTATTTTGCCTATTTAAGACATGCATTTTTCTCCTCTTGTTTTTATAATTGGCCCTAGCTGTGTATCCTGGTCAGGACAGCCTTTTTGACAGATTACCAGTTTTTGTTAGTTTAGTCATGAATCACACTTTTTTTTGCTGCAGCTTCTGGAATGTGGGGGAAAACACCAGAACATTGTATTTATTTCTACAGCTTACCAAGTTGTAAAACCTGAGTGGTGTGCAGAAGTAGGGTCCAAAGACAATTGTCATTGCATATATAGGGCCCTGATATCATTACACAAACTGAGTTATCAGCTGCTCGGTCTGTGACTATAGAACCAAAGGGACTATAGAATCAAGGATAGAGATTCTGCCTGGAGGTGGAAGTAGATGAAGAAAAAGAAAGCGAGGAGACCCCCAAAGGCCTTGTGTAGAGAATCAGCCAACGAACAGTCAAGGATAAAATGAGGTAGGAAAGACACAACGTTCCTGTGGTTGTAAATTTAACTTTGATAGTTTAAATTGAAACTGGGTGGGGGAGAGAGGTTCGTTCTAAAATGGCTAAGAAAATGTGGCATACTATTGGAAAGGAGAGCATTTTCTGGCTCTTCGCTCTCTACCCCCTCTGTAGCAGAGAACCCCAACCTTCAGGCTGCACTTAGTGACCTTTTCCCTCTTGAGCAGGGACATGTAAAATTACCATATAATGATCCTCCTTCACCTAAGAGCTCAGTTGTAGATGGGACTTTTTCTCTAGGTAAATTCTCTTAGTCAATAATCCCTGCTATAGTGCTCTTAAGGCTCCAGCTGGTGTTTTGTAATTTCCCCAGGCCAAGTGGTGAATTAATACAGCCGGAAAGAAATGTCTTCTCCTTCTCCTTCTTTAACAGATCCTTAGTGACATTGGGGTAGGTTTCTTATGCATCTTAAATATAAGGGAAGCCAATTGCTTGTTTTTTGAATACTCTAATTCAAAAGTAACCTTTACTACAACCTCCACAATAACTTGTATGTTTAGGCTGCAGAATGGATATATAATGTTATGAGGGGAAGCATTCATTCAGGAGTGTAAGGGGATAAACAGTCCAGTACCTTTCAGCCAAACTCCTATAAATAGACTGGCAAGCACAATGAAGCATTTGTATCACAAAAAGATACAATTTTTTCACAAATAGTCTTTATAAATCACTGGACAGACTTCATCAAGCTGGGATGGTGTAGATTTCCTCCCTTGTCAAGAACATGTTGGGAGAGCAGACGGGCTTTGGATCTGATGGATTCAAGATCTCCCCTGACATCTCCACAACTTGTCCCTTTTCTACCCCTACTGCTCTTGGAAAAGCCGTAGCAGGAAAATGAAAGGAGTAGAGTTTGCAGCTGCAGCTCTGAGCTATCTTGATAGCAGGTCTTCTGACGCTTGCAGACTAGGGCTGTGCAATATATCAGCATACCATCTAAAACCAGTTTGAGGTCCATATTGTGATGCCAGTTTCATAATTTTTCACCTGGCAATATATCACAAACCATGATGTACATACGTGTGCTATGCAAAAAATCACAATGCGGGGGGAACCATGAAGCCAGGCAATGTGCCACTTGATTCCAACAGCCCTTGTTAATTCTGCCAGCTCAGTTCTCCCCAGCCTTGTGCAGGGGGCAATGAATCACAAGAGCAGGCGCTGGCAAAAATCACAATGCGGGGAAAACCGTGAAGCCAGCCAAGGCCTCTACATTGCTCCATTGTTATTTCAAACATTGTGATATATCAGTATATTGCAATGCTTAACTGGAGATATATCAAGATGCTGAAAACCAGATTTTGCCCAGTCCTACAGCAGACCTTTCTCTTCACAAATGGAGAGAGTGGTTTGGGATACTCAGCTCCCCCACTCCTTAAATTTGCTCCCTCAGGGGAAAATATTGCTCTTTTCTTCAATTTTTAGTAAGATCCAGTGCATGGTGCTGCTGCTGTATTGATTTGTTGGCTCTTTTATTTCTTTAAACGTGTTGTGTTTATGTTGACGATTTCACGTTTCTACGAGGTTAGCTGCCTTAGGAGTCATTGTGCCCGAAGGATGGTTTATAAGCATTTTAATTAATATAAAACAAGGAGTGTGTGTGTCTGTGTGTGTGTGTGTGTGTGTCTGTGTGTGTGTGTATTCAATATGCCTACATCTCTGCCCTTTTGGAAAATATGCATCTTTTTGGAATTTAGACTTTCACTGCATGCATTTATTTCATCATACATTAATCTGTAAATAATTCCCATCTCAAATACAATTGCTTGGCTTGTTCTTGTTGTTCGTGGCAATTTTGATAATGGAAAATCATTATTCACAGTAAAAAATGATTGTTCTTCACTCTCTCTCTCTTCAATTACAGCCCAAAATTCAATCAAACAGTTGTTTGGGGAAAGCAAACAAAAACAAATAATTAAAGAGAGGGGAGAGAGAGGGGGGGAGAGAGAGAGAGAGAGAGAGAGAGAGATTGCAGTTTACACAAGTGTGTTGAAATTAAAGGGCTATTTTGCACATTTTGAGCTTCATTGGCCAACACAGACTAATAATAAGGGAAATAGACCAGCAATGACATAAACTCTGAATATGACACATCCTCCATTCCACAGAGGTGCTAGTTAGAAAGGACCAGGGGAATCCCAATTATAGAATCATAGAGTCAAAGAGTTATAGAATTTGGGCCCTATAGTTCAAACCATAGAATCGTAGACTTGTAGAATTGGGAGATACCGCGAGGGCTATGTAATCCAACTCCCTGCAACTCAGGAATCTTTTGCCCAATGTGGGGCTTGAAGCGGTAACCCTGAGATTAAGAGTCTCATGCTCTATTGACCGAGCTATCCCATATATACTTAATTTTATTCAGAGAACCCACATCCCTCTATGTCTATGCAGTAGTATAATATACTGTTTGGGGGCAAGTTAGCCTCAAATCCAAGAACAGAGATTGGATGGGGAACAGAAAGAGGGACAAGTGGTTGGGGTCTGAAGACATGTATGGTGTGATGGAATGAAAGTTGAGGAAAAGAAGCAGAGGTATCAGAAGCTGCCAGGGTGCCAACTTGAATAAAATATTGTGGGCCCCAGGTAAGCCCCACCCTGCGTAATTGATCACATGATGTGGTACAATCACCCCATTTGAATGGCAATGCCCATCAACTGGGGGGCGGCCCTCTCAAATATTTTATGGAGGAGCCAACCCCCTTCGGCCCCTAGGAGTTGGCTCCTATGGAAGCAGCAACAGGTGTATGTTTGTCTGTTACTCTACCTCCTATCAGCCAGTTGTACCTATGCCATCTGCAGCCTAGAATCCCCCATAACCAATGAAGCGCTCCTTAGCTATCTATCTACCGTATTTTTCACTTTATAAGACGCACCCGACCATAAGACGCACCTAGTTTTAGAGGAGGAGAACAAGGGGGAAAAAATTCTTTCCCTCTCTGCACAGCGCCTCTCCAGCAAAGTGGGAGAAGAAATGGAAGGGGCTCCGTTTCTCCTCCCGCTTTGCTGAAGGGGTGCTGCACAGCTTTCCCTCTCACTGCGCAGAGAGGGAAAGCTGCGCAGCACCTCTCCAGCGAAGCGAAGTCAGAACAGCAAGAGGGATCGCTGCGCAGTGAAAGCAGCGATCCCTCTTGCTGTTCTGGCTTCTGGGATAGCCATGCCAAGCCTCTTCAGGGCAGGGAGAGCATTCCTCCATTGCCCTGAAGAGGCTTCATACGGCTATCCCTGAAGCCAGGAGAGCAAGAGGGATCGGTGCGCACCGATCCCTCTTGCTCTCCTGGCTTTAGCGATAGATGCGCAGCCTGCATTAGCTCCATAAGACACACACACATTTCCCCTTACTGTTTAGGAGCAGAAAAGTGCATCTTACAAAGCGAAAAATACGGTAGTTCTTTCCCAAGTTCTGAAGATGAATGACAGCTCAGACAGAGGTACAAAAATCCACCAAATGGTAATTTTGGTAAAAGTTCATGGAAACTGTGTGAATGTCCAAAACAGCTCTCAAACCCTGGTCTACCTGGGTTTGATCAAGCATGAGATATACCACTGCCAGAAATTATTTAAGGCCCCTCCAGACAAGTGCTTTATTATGGGAGTATTCTGCAACATAATATTGACCCAACAATGGTGCCTTAGTGGTGGATGTTCTCTGCTTCATTAGATGCTCTGTGATGCTTCCCAAATGCTGCTATGTTATTGCTGTCCATAGTGCAACAAAAGCAAGACAAAAATAAACCAGAACATTTGTGCTATAAAACGCTATGGGATTTCAGCAGGCAGTTATGGGATATTCACTAATTAGAATGGAAGGAGCATGACTACCCTGAAACTTTTGCAGGTGCAAATACTATTCCTATAGAAAAAGTGAAGAAATTGGCATAAAATGCATTCTTTTAAAAGTGCAATTGCTGATACTTTTGTCCGAAAGAAAGGTATGGCATCCATAGGGAAGTTTATTTTGAACTCATCATCATCATTATCGTGAATCTAAAAAGAAGATAAACACATACAGTGGTGCCTCGCAAGACGAATGGCTCGCTAGACGGAAAACTCACTAGACGAAAGAATTTTCCGTTTTGGAGGTGCTTCTCAAAACGAATCTCCTATGGGCTTGCTTCGCAAGATGAAAATGTCTTGCGAGTTCCTGCGGGGGTTTTTTTCCTTTCCCCCCCTTTTTCTAAGCCGCTAAGCTGCTTATCAGCTGATCCGATAAGCCGATAAGCCGCTAAAAGCTGCTAAAAGCCGCTAATAGCGCTAATAGTGCTAATCCGCTAATCCGTCAATGGGCTTGCTTCGCAAGACAAAAAAACCGCTAGATGAAGAGAATCACAGAACGGATTCTTTTCGTCTTGTGAGGCACCACTGTAGAAGTAGCTTCTACTAAATGCAACTTCTGCACTGTGATACTTATGTATTCAGATACAGTGGTACCTTGGTCCTCAAACTTAATCTGTTCCGGAAGTTTGTTCCAAAATCAAAGCGTTCCAAAAGCAAGGCTTGCTTCCCCATAGAAAGTAATGCAAAATGGATTTATTGATTCCAGAGTTTTAAAAACAACCCCTAAAACAGCAATTGAACGTAAATTTTACTAACGAGACCATTCATCCATAAAATGAAAGCAATAATCAATGTACTGCACTACAAAATAAATAAGACAGTATTGTAGATAATAAAAAATAATTTTCTTTTCTTTTCTTACCTGCACTGATGATAGTCATTTTTTGGATGGGGAGGGTATCCATTTCCGCAGTCACACAATCAATCAGTCAGTAGCTCAACTGGATTCCACACAGTCACAAAAACAAATTAACCGAAAAATCCTCAAAAACAAAAATGCAAAATAAATAGCAAAAACAAAAGTGCCTAACTTAATTCATTCCAGAAGTCTGTTTGATTTCCAAAATGTTAGAAAACGAAGGCGCAGCTTTTGTACCCTGGAAACAATAGCCGACAGCCGCATTGGACTTTTGGCTTCTGAAAAAACTTCAAAAACTGGAACATTTACTCAGTGGTGGAGCACAGGCAGGGGCATGTTTGGCGTGCATCCCGGGGGCATGGCACGCTGCCTGGGGAGGCATGGTGCCCAGCGTGGGGGGTGGGGGGGCAGCCGTGATGGCACCCCACCAGGATTGCGCTGCCAGGATCGCGCATCCTCTTGCTCTGCCAGTGTACTTACTTCCAGGTTTTTGGCGTTTGAGAACCAAGGCATTTGGGAACCAAAGTCCCACTGTATAAGACAACTGATGTGTTTCTCATATGTACTACATAATGTGGATGAAGTGTACATATCTTATGTCTTTTACAATATCAATGAGTGCTTTCTGGATGCACTCACATTGCTGTACTCGTCTGGATTTGTACTGAGATTCAGATGTCTAACCATCATACAACAGAGAATTCTGCAGGATCGTGGTCTGTAAAACTAGCAAGCAGGTAGACAGATGAGGACACCAGTATCTATAGCATTGGCTAGCACTAATGCTGATCAGCCTATTGAAGTCAAGAATAATCTTGGTTCACCTCACCAAAAAGGAAAAAAAATAAATAAGGACATCATGATACAATTCAGGAAGCTGTCTGTTCAAGGCAAACATCATTTTTAGAAAAGAGATAGCTGTGTTTTCAGCTGGGCGCAGAAGCAGCATACAAAATTCGGCTTGTAGAATTTGTGATAGCAAGGTCAGGAAGGTCAGAGGCCTTGACAGACAAATTTGTTACAAGTGGAGTTGCACCACAAAAATTATTCCTTTCCTTTCCTCCCAGCCTGCTCTTATTTTAATACTGAGCACGGAAAAACCCAGCTACTGAATCCATGCAGCCACCCCTGAAGTTGTATGTAAAAAGTTTAGAACCTTCTAAAGCAGGGATAAGGTAAAGGTAAAGGTACCCCTGCCCGTACGGGCCAGTCTTGACAGACTCTGGGGTTGTGCGCCCATCTCACTTAAGAGGCCGGGGGCCAGCGCTGTCCGGAGACACTTTCCGGGTCACGTGGCCAGCGTAGCACACAGAAACGCCGTTTACCTTCCCGCCAGTAAGCGGTCCCTATTTATCTACTTGCACCCAGAGGTGCTTTCGAACTGCTAGGTTGGCAGGCGCTGGGACCAAACAACGGGAGCGCACCCCGCTGCGGGGATTCGAACCGCCGACCTTTCGATCTGCAAGCCCTAGGCGCTGAGGCTTTTTACCCACAGCACCACCCGCATCCCCAAAAGCAGGGATAGCAACTGCCAATTTCCGTATTCCAGAGGACCATAAGATTCCCCAGGCACAATATGGGAGCCTGAAACGTATTCTGCTGCACAAGTTCACCACCAGACCTATTGTTATGCTTCAGTATAAATGCAGTGCCATCTAACAGTTAGGGCTAGAGCATTATGGGGCAGATGTGCTCAGGCAGATCCTGAATATGACATATAAAATCCCAAGAAAAAAATGTGATATTAAATGGCACACTATCGTCATTCCTTGCAATCTGTATGCCGTGTTTCTCTTTTCCTTTGAAGTGAAATTGTGGACAGACGTATTATTACATGTTGTCTAAAAGCTGGTAAAGAGATTATGGGCCAGATAAAATGATTTTGACAGCCAGATTTGGCCATGGACCATCAGTTGCTATCTTGCTATTTTTCTAAATGCTATGAATGATGACATCGCATTTTGTGCAGCATAAACATCATCTTGCTTGACATCTGGTGGAAAGTTTTTGCAGGCACCGGCAGAGCAATCTGAAGCCCAGCCGGGCAGCAGTAGAATGGGATCAAACAGCAGAGCCTCTTGCCACATCTATAGACACATTGATCATGCTTGCCGGGGCAGAAGGCAGAGATCGGGCCAAAATCTGCTCCAGGGCATGCCAGCGCAGAGCTCCCACAGTGACTGTATCCAAATCAGCCCTGATAACATCAAGAGATGCTCTGAAGAACAACAAGCAACACGTCAGCTAATAATATACTGGCAATATTTTTATAACACTACACTGTTTGAAAATTCATGAACAGAAGACATATAATATGTGCATGGAGACACAAACTAATAAGAATCAAATAAATGTTCCATGAACAGGAATGGTAGGAGTGGTAAGTGGTAAGGATCACTGAAATGGAGGCAGAATGCCTTCCACAGTCAATATCCTCTCCAAAATATAGTCAGAAGTGAGTTGCACGGCGGTGGTGCTATAGGCACACCACTACAAATTTGAGATGATGGGCACTCCAAACGTCGCAATAGGGTGCTCTGAGCACAGCGGCAGACAGTACAGTTATTCCAGGATAATGAACTGTTTCAATGATAAATCTTCATCAGCAAATTAATAGTCCCCAAAGGTACATCAAATAGCCATGGGTCAGCTATGACTGAAAAGTGTCGTGTTCTGTTTTGCAACATCAAGAGATGGTCTGGTGATAATGGAATAAATGATACAGAGAGGGAGATGCAGCCCAAGATAGGAAAAGAGGTGGTAAGGGAACAGCTAGCTACATTAAATGAATTCAAATCTCCTGAAGAAAGGAGATTCTGACTAAACATTAGGAAGAACTTTATGAAATACCCCAAGGACTGCCTCTTTCCATCTGAAACTACTAGGACCCTGAGATCATCTTCTGAGACCCTTCTTCGTGTGCCGCCTCCTCAAGAGGTCCGGAGGGAGGCAACATGAGAACAAGCCTTTTCTGCAGTGGCTCCCCATCTATGGAATACTCTCCCCAAGGAAGTTTGCCTGGCGCCTTCATTATATGCCTTTTGGTGACAGGCAAAAGCGTTCCTTTTTAACTAGGCCTTTAGTTAATCTGATTGACATCCTATGCCCTTTTAAAATGTGACTCTTTTGGGGGAGGGAGGGTGTTATTGGGTTGTTGTTTTTATTATTTATATATACGGTGTGTGTATATATATATATATAGAGAGAGAGAGAGAGGTTTTCATGTTGAACCACCCTGAGACCTCCGGGTATAGGGCGGTATATAAATTCAATTAATAATAATAATAATAATAATAATAATAATAATAATAATAATAGGTGTTTGAAAGGGCAATTGACTACCTATGAGGGGTTTGGACTCTCCTTCACTGGAGGATTTTAAGTAGGCTGGATGGCCATCTGTTAGGTATTCTTTAGCTGTGATTCTTGCATTGCAAGAATTGGGGTACCTCCCAGCTCTACAGTTCTATGATCCTTAGACTTCAGTGTCCTTCAGGCATCATTTAGAGAGCCTCACTCTTTCCCTAGACCATGGACCTAGAATAGAGAGCTCAAAAATAATATAGAGATCTACTGACAAGTAGAGCGTACAGAAAAATAGAGTGGCAGTGTGTCACAAAAGCTTTCTGGGTGCTGATCTAAATTGAGATGCCTCAGTTTGACACAGGAAGGGCTAAAATCACCCCAACAGTTATTTGGTCCCCAAATAGAATGAATACGCACCCCTAATATTAAGCCTCTTCCATTTCTGGTACAGTCATGCCTCGGGTTACAGACTCTTCAGGTTGCGTTTTTGGGGATTATGGAACCCAAAACCCAGAAGTACTGGAACGGGTTACCTCTGGGTTTCGGCACTCGCACATGCGCAGAAGCACCAAATCGCAACCCATGTGTGCGCAGACACGCAGCTGTGGGTTGCGAACACTGCGGGTTGCGAACATGCATCCCGCACGGATCACGTTCGCAACCCGAGCGTCCACTGTATATCCATCACAGAAAAAGCTGCTGACAGAAATTCTGCTAGCAATAGTATAACTTAAAGTGGTCCATTTATTGGACTGCAATGTTTTTTTAAAAAAGCAGCACATCTCAACAATACAGCCAGCCCCTCGAACAAGCATTGTTTAGTCAAGTAGCACTGCATGTGTATTTCATTTCATTCAAGGGTAGATTGCACTTTCTTGACAGAGAAGAAACCCACTCAAACATATGCTTCATGACACACAGTGTACTGTAGTGTGATGGAATTGAGGAATCGCAGCAGCTCAGGAGGAAATTTCTGTGCTATTAAATATCTTATTGTAATGCAAAATGCCCTCCTTGCGCGCTGCTGCTTTCCTTGTCTGTTTGTTCCATCCCTTCCCCTTTTCAATTGGGACAAGCAAGGACAATGGGTTGACCACCTGAGAGATAGACATCTGGATATTTTTCACAGGAGAAAATGCCTTCAGGAGATGAACAATAAAGCTCACCACTGAGCTGTAACATCTAATTATCACAGGTGGCACAAAACGTATGGAATTGGTCAGCCTTAGTATAATGCATCGTCTCCGTTAAGGTGTCCACTTGTCATTTATTTAGAAGCTGATTGATGCCTCCATTCAGCTGTCACCTGAAAGGAATATTTCTCTGGATGAAAGGGATTAGTCTTGAGTTTTTTGAAAATGCAACATTCAGAGAGGCAAGGACAGGATTGTACTTCTGTCACAGGATACAGAACCCACATGGAGTCTGGTTTACACAGATAAAAGCTCCCATATTTTGGTTGAAATAGGTCTTACTTTTCCTACTGAAACATTTTAAGAAGCCCAATCTCATCCATATATCAATTTGCAGGTCCTCTCAGCTGTCTAGAAACTTTCTACTTCCACTTATCTTCCCACTGCAACTTCACCATCTGTAACAGGCATATAAAAAACTGGAAGTCACATGATGATGAGTCAATGTCCTCTAGTTGTTGACTTAGCTGCCATGTACTCCTGGAATGTCCACAAACATTCCAACAACAGAGGGTGAAAAGTTAATCACACCATGGTGTCAAATGGTACATCTGCTACAAAGGAAACAAAAGACCATGTTGGTAGTGTTGCAGAGGACTGAGCTATCTATGGGGCTCAGACAAATAAAGAGCTGTGCAGTTTGGGGACAAAAGGGGGCAGAGGCAGTGGAACATCAGTGGCATCTCAGTGACAGAAGGAACGAGAAGGAGAAGTACCAACACAATGTATTTAATGTTTATTTTAGCATTTGATTTTCATATTTCATTTCATATTTTGAAATATTTAAACCAAGAACCAAATCACAACATTCAGAGAAATGTATAGGTGATAGCTGTTCCAATCCATACATTACTCTAAGACTAATATATGTATGGGCTCACTACCAGAGTCATTATATACAGAAATTTGCAAATACCACATTCCTTAAGCATTGAATAGAAATAGCTTCTATTGTCTTTTGGTTCACGTATTCATATAATCCATGGGTGGGCCAATGTGTTGCTTCACTGTTTTTCTTGGACAGCAATTCCCATCAGGTCCAGCCAACATGATCTCTGGTCAGGCAGGATGGCAATGGTAGTCCAACCACATTTGAAGGATGAAATCTTGCCTACCATGATACAATCAGTTAGATGAAAGATACTCTACATCCTTCTTAAATTTATGAGTCATATTCTGTTTTACATATAATTATGTTATCATAATTATGGAAAATAACATATTTTTCCTTTCAAAATATTCCGTGAAATAAAGTCTCCTGTAACAGGTTTCTTTTTGGGGGAGGGGGCTGTCACCATCCCTTTTGTATCAACTGGGCTATGATAATGCCCTTGTATTCCTGAGGCAAAGGCTTTGGGACATAGAATCATAGAGTTGGAATAGACCACAAGGGCCATCGAGTCCAACCCCCTGCCAAGCACGAAACACCATCAGAGCACTCCTGACATATGGTTGTCAAGCCTCTGCTTAAAGACCTCCAAAGAAGGAGACTCCACCACACTCCTTGGCAGCAAATTCCACTGTCGAACAGCTCTTACTGTCAGGAAGTTCTTCCTAATGTTTAGGTGGAATCTTCTTTCTTGTAGTTTGGATCCATTGCTCCATGTCCGCTTCTCTGGAGCAGCAGAAAACAACCTTTCTCCCTCCTCTATATGACATCCTTTTATATATTTGAACATGGCTATCATATCACCCCTTAACCTCCTCTTCTCCAGGCTAAACATGCCCAGCTCCCTTAGCCGTTCCTCATAAGGCATCGTTTCCAGGCCTTTGACCATTTTGGTTGCCCTCCTCTGGACACGTTCCGGTTTGTCAGTGTCCTTCCTGAACTGTGGTGCCCAGAACTGGACACAGTACTCCTGGTGAGGTCTGACCAGAGCAGAATACAGTGGCACTATTACTTCCCTTGATCTAGATGCTATACTCCTATTGATGCAGCCCAGAATTGCATTGGCTTTTTTTAGCTGCCGCGTCACACTGTTGGCTCATGTCAAGTTTGTGGTCAACCAAGACTCCTAGATCCTTTTCACATGTACTGCTCTCAAGCCAGGTGTCACATCTCACATAGCGACCTGCGATCGAGATCCAATGTAATCTGTGGCCCGATTGCAGCTGGAATCCAATACGGGCACAACTTTGAGTTAGCCTCATATCTTAGGAATTTCTCCGTACCTACCTATTGGCGTTTATTTACCAAAGCTAGATTAAATGTATTTCCATCGGAAGTTCTAGACCGAGAGGCGTCCCCTATCAGAATAGGCTTTGTTTATGTTCTCAGGACGTTGATTGCGTGAACCATATCCTACTGCATTGTGGGCAGTACGAGCAAGCAAGGGATCAACTGATCAAACCCATACTAGCAAATTTGCTGGGAAAATCTGAAGCCTCCCATATTAAATACCTGCTGGAGTATAGGTCAAATGATATTACACTGTCCGTGGCAAAGTTTCTTTCGGAGGTCGCAAGGAAAAAAAAAAAGACCATCATGCTCTAGACATAACAAAATGACTACCTCGGTCTCTTTCACCTGTTGTTTGGTTTTCTTAAGTGTATCTTTTTTTGTAACTGTTTTGTGGGTGTGGGGTTATATATATGTGTGTGTGTGTGTGTGTGTGTTTGTGTGTGTGTGAAAATAATCCTAAAACCAAAGAACCACACAGTAATACAGAGAGAATCCTGCAGACAACATGCAGAATTAAAATGGTATTTAAGCAGCATTTGTCTACAACAGGCATTCCTCTTTAAAGACGGCAGAAGACTTTTCAAGCTTGTCCTTTTGCTCTTTTGCAATTTTTGTTTTAAATAATTCAAGGAGGCTATCGCTTCACTACACTTCTAGACATCAGTTCTAAATGGTGAAAGAATGGTTTGCTACATTGGAAGGATTAAATGTCTGAGACCCCAAGTCATTATCAAGAAGACCTTTTAAACATACGAGTTCTGGGGCAGAGATAGTTTTATTTTCTATTTTAACAAGACTTTTACTCTATTGGAAAATGTAAGTGGGCATATATATATTTAATGAATACAGCAAAAACTGTCTTGCCTACTAACAAAACAATTGTTTTTTTCTCCTATCTCGAATGTGAACAGAGCATAACAGAGAAGGGGGGAAAGAGGGAGCTTTGAGGAATATTCCACGATACGGTAGCATATACTGAGATACAGACTTGTATCACAATACTTGCCCTCGGGAGAAGTATGTCTGAATGCAAGTGATACAGTCAATTGGTTACAGGAATAATCTATTTACCATGCAATTTGCAGTTAGATTACTCAGAAGTTAAGTCCCATTGAGCTCCTAGATATAGGAGAACAGCTATAGGCACCAATCAGTATCCTGGATGCCAGCATACACTTTGCTTTCCCCAGTGTTCAGGGTAAAAGTTGGAACAGGTAGAATTAATCAGAGCCTTGGGAAGGGCATAGAGCTGAAAAGGGAAGTGGGAAAGAGCATCAGTTTTCCAACTTCCGCCTTCAGCTCTATGGACTTCTCAATGGGGGGGAAAGGCAATCACCCTCCCCACCTCATGTCAATGAGGTCAGTGGGGTTTTGTGGACACTGGGGGAAGATCTCAAGAGTGCCATTGTACATATGGGCAGCATATTGGAGAACCCTGCTATACCCATTTACCTAGGAGTAAGCCCTATCAAACTCAATAGAACATACCAGTGGTGGAACTTGGGGTGAAACTCAAATTTCAGCAGTGCGTGTGCAATGCCAAAATTCGGCACCCCTCCACCTCTCATGCTTCATTATAGTTTTAAATCATAGTTGCAGAGCCCCCAGTGTAACCTTGAGGCTCCACACCCACTGTGACCAAACTGGTTGTGCTCCCCTAAATCCAGCTCCAAACTTACTTCTGACTAGGCATGTATAGGGTTCTTCAGTAAGCCTTATAATCTGTATTTTGTATTAGCCCAGATGACTGTAGGCTCTGCACTCCAAAGCTAAGGAGTTTAAAAATTCTAGCTGAGAGCTCTAAAAAAGGTATAAGGTACAGGATCCCTGGATGGATAAGTCCTGTCAAAGGCGATTATGGGATGCGGTGCGCTTCAGGCTGAGGGAGCCGGCATTTGTCCACAGACAGCTTTCCAGGTCACGTGGCCAGCAGGACTAAACCGCTTTTGATGCAACAGAACACAGTGGCTGAAGCCAGAGCACACGGAAACACCATTTACCTTCCCGTCACAGCGGTACCTATTTATCTACTTGCACTGGTATGCTTTCAAACTGCTAGGTTGGCAGAAGCTGGGACAGAGCAACGGGAGCTCACCCCGTTGTGGGGATTTGAACCACCGACCTTCCGATCGGTAAGCCCAAGTGGCTCAGTGGTTTAGACCACAGTGCCACCCGTGTTATAGAGCTCTATAACACAGCCATATAGCATTTCTTTGATAGTCCCTCCCAGTAGTCTGAGCATGACAGTAACAAAGACTTGCCCTGTGTTTCCTATTGGTTTTTAAAGAGAGAGACACTGGGAATGGGGAAACTCAGGTCTCAAGCCAAAATGCAGCCATCCAGACCTCTCTATCTGGTCCTCAGAATTCTCCTCAGACCATACCCTTCACTGGCCTTACCTTGTACCCTCCTTGAGTGTGTAGTTTTCCTGGAGACAATGTGTTCTTGAATTCTGATAATGCTTCCTGCTTGCCTGGACAGAGGATATAGAAGGTTATGTGAATAAAATAACATTTGTTGCTTCACCTACATTTGCTTCTGTCCGCATCCACCACTGGCATGCAACCCTTGATAGGTCTCTATAAGGAAATACAACCCTCAGACCACCACAGTTCCTCCTACCCAGTGGCGTAGCGTGGGAGGTGCAGGGGGGGCCGGCCGCACCGGGCGCAACATCTGGGGGTTAGGGTTAGGGGGTGCAAATCCATGGGTTAGGGGGTGCAAATCCACGGGTTAGGGGACACAAATTACTTGCCTTGCCCCGGGTCCTGACAACCCACGCTACGCCACTGCTCCTATCACACATCACCACCTCTCTTTTAGTTCTGAAATTCTAATTTGTGGTCCTACCCAGCATGTGGGAGTGAGCAAAGGACTTGGGTAGCTTGCAAACTTTCCTCACACCATTGCAAATTAGCTCTCCGAATACTTCGTAATATGTTTCGGAGAAGGAAAAAGAAAACCGGGCAGTTTGCCTACCTGCCAGACCCATTGAAGTGAATCAAAATATCAGCTAAGTAGGTTTGGACTTGTATATAAATTAAAGCCAAAAGACCTGTATTGAACAAAGAATGTATTACTATATCACTACAAGTCCACATGGTTTATGGCGACATACTCTGGGGGGGAGAGAGAGCAATTTTTCTTGTGCATTTCATTTTCAGGAGAGTGAAGAATTTCAAGGTCAAAAGCTCACATTGAGATGGGCTTCTCAGCCATCTGGTGGACTATAGGATCAGGATGACATATCACAGTGTGCTTAGATGTCAAGCAAGTCAGAGAGCGCCCTGGTCTCAAACAACAGGCACTGAACAACAATAGATAATGGATCAGCAACAGGGAACAGAACACATATTGTGTCAGTTTACCTTGAAGAGTAATATTGGATATGGTTTGTGCAATGCAGACAATTCTAGATGCAAAGATATTAAAGGTGGAGTTGTATGAAATTCAAAAACAAGTTAGGCTTACTTCAGTGAATTAGAACCTTCTAGATCACCCTTTCTCAACCTGTGGGTCCCCAGATGTTGATGAACTACAACTCCCATCACCCCTAGCTAGCAAGGCCAGAGCTCAGGGATGATGGAAGTTGTAGTCCAACAACATCTGGGGACTCACAGGTTGAGAACCACTGTTCTAGATGATGATGATGATGATGATGATGATGATGATGATGACGACGATGATGATGATAATGATTACTAAGATGAGATTCCTGCATTGCAGAGGGTTGGACTAGATGACCCTTGGGTCCCTTCCAGCTCTAAGATTATATCTGCTATATGATCATGCTAACCATCTGACTGGGTTGTCCCAGCCACTCTCGGTAGCTTCCAACAAATTAAAACATGAAATGCAATAAAACATCAAACATTAAAAACTTCCCTGTACATGGATGCCTTCAGATAATAACCTCAAACATTTTAAAAGAAGCCAAATAAAAGTTGCATGTTATTGAAAACAATGTGATACCATGTGGATCATCTGAGCAGCTCTGCATTGCGTATTGAATATGCAAAACTGGCTGCACTTTTGTTCTTTCTTTGGTTTAGTTCTAACCACCCCACTTCTCATTCTGAAACTCTTTTTAGGGTGTAACTGAGAGCAGGCTATGTCTAGTGAAAGAAGCATCCTTTTGATTAAAGTACCAGACAGGATACCTGCGAAGAAGCAGGCCACCAGTAGGGTAAATTTGGGGGCGTGCGGCAGCAGGGCCCCAGATTATATCCTCAGCAAACAGTTAATGTTCAGGTCTCATTTGTTGCAGTGTGGGATGCCAGAGAACAACAAAAGAACAAACAGAGCTTGCATGTCACACACTGTTGAGAGGTGTGAAAGTTGCAATGGAAAAGCAAAGCGCAGGGAGAAAGAAAAAAGTTACTTCAGCATCTTTTTAATCTATGCATTCCATTTTTATTTTAGATTCAATTTGCCTTCACAGAGAGGGAGCAGGGAAGAGGAGAGGTGATATTTCTTGTTTGTTTTTAAGAGATGTGCTAAATGGCAAGGAAATATAGAACACACGGGAGAGTTAGGAGGGTTCTTAATTCATGGCCCTGGCGTGCAGTAAATCTATTCCTTGAACAGGTTTATTTCTTTTATCAAGTAGGGTTTCATCTAATGGATGGCACCCCTATAAAATGGTGACTGGGTAGTGAGTAATGGCGTGAGGGGCGTAACTCATCACAGTGATGAAAAATAAAGCAAACAGAGCAGAACTTTAGGAACAGCTTTGCACAAAATAATAATAATAAAAACACCCAACAGGGTTCAAAACTAGGCACTTCTCATCAAAATAATGTTTGGCTTTCTCTTTTCCCTGATCACTGAAAACTTCACAGTACTGTTTTATAAGATCAGTTTATGATATACATATATATATATATATATAACCCAGGGAGAATGCAGGAGGCCTTTGATGCCTTTCTAATAATTTATTGGAAAATCTCTTTAGCTTTTGCATATATTAAGGTCAAACATGAGTTTAAACAATGAAGATTAACACCGCAGAAATTAACAGAACACTTCTTAAGTGCTTTGAATTGCCACGATTAGTCTCTGCGGTGCAATCCACACCTCATGATGAAACTTTTCAAGAGAGGGGAGGAATCACTTTGCAGAACATTTTCATCCCTACTTGTATGGAGCATAGCTGAAAAGGGCAAAAGTAGTGGAGGGAAGCTATTTGCACAGGGCAAAGGGTTTTGCAAAATGTGGGCTCCCAATTTGGCTCAACTGTCAACCAGTTTCTTTGTGCTACAGTCTTCCATTGCAGTTCTCAAGGAATCCAAAGACTTGATGCACAAGGTTTAAAAATAAACGGTTGCAGCTGTTTTTGGCCTAGGCTATGGGGACTAGGCAACAGAAATCTTCTTTGCTGGGTGGCAAGAGTCTGTCAAAAAAAAGCCTGTGAGAAAACAGCTTCCCAGAAGGCCTCACTTCGTAGCATCATGCTCTCCTTTCTCTTCCCCAGGCTATTGGAACAGCACCTGCAGTGACCTCCCTTTTATTTTCCTATATTCCTCATTGACCTCAAAACATGTCTTTCTCTTCATAGTCATCTCAAGGGAACTACACCATGTGATCTTGCTAATTCAGAAAGTAAGAAGCAATGTAAGGTGCTGAGGTTACATGAAAGTTGGCACTATAAATCACATATATTTCATTTGTCTTTGATCACAGAAGTCCCCCACCCCATTTGAGAATAGCCCCACAGGATCGGGCTTAGCTTTGCTCCAAGCATATCAAACATTTACTCAGCTGTTATCTAGGTGAAACAAAAAGCTTCCAAGATCAAAGTGTGGCCACCAGCAGGTTCATCAGGGTGGCACTTTCAGGGAGTGATTAACAAAGCACAAAAGTAAGTGGACAAGTAGCCCCTTCACCCCCTTTCGGGCAACCTGAAATGGAAGGAATGAGGGAAAGCATGGGAGAAAGACCCCCCCCCATGACATATTCCAGTCTGCCTCAACCTAGTATTTTCCAGATGTATTGGCCAGCATGGCCAATGGTCAGGATGATGGGGTTGTAATTGGAAACATCTGGACCTGTCTTTTGGTGCATGTGAGCTGCTCTCTCTCCTCCCCTGTCTTCCTTCCACCCTTCAATGTTTTTCACTTTCAAGGAGTGAAGGGCAGCAGTATATGGGGTATAGACTGGGATTGAGGATGGAAGTGGTCATTCCATGATATTATGGCAGTGGACAAAGCTGTATTGTAGCTTTTGAATAAATGTTTTGATTTTATTTATTTTTATTTATATTTAAGTTGGAAATAAATTTCCTGAGGTGAGGAAAGATACAACCTGCTTCATAAAGCCCTGTTTTATTACAGCAAAACGTTGCTCTTACTCCATAATCTGGTGTTGATCACTGGTTGGATATATAATTTGATTGTTGGATTCTATAAATCTAGATGAGCGTAAACCTCACAGGAGGGACCAGCAGGATAGGAGTGTTTTACTAGGAGTAAAGGTAGTAAAGGTACCCCTGCCCGTACGGGCCAGTCGTGTCCGACTCTAGGGTTGTGCGCTCATCTCACTTAAGAGGCTGGGAGCCAGTGCTGTCCGCAGACACTTCCGGGTCACGTGGCCAGTGTGACGAAGCTGCTCTGGCGAGCCAGCACCAGTGCAGCACACGGAAACGCCGTTTACCTTCCCGCTACAAAGCGGTACCTATTTATCTACTTGCACTAAGGGGTGCTTTCGAACTGCTAGGTGGGCAGGAGCTGGGACCGAAAGACGGGAGCTCACCCCGCCGTGGGGATTTGAACCGCCGACCATACGATCGGCAAGTCCTAGGCACCGAGGTTTTACCCACAGCGCCACCCGCGTCCCTTTTACTAGGAGTAGGGTTGGCTAATATGTATATATCATTCAGATTATCATAAAAACTGTAAGGAACTGAATGAGAAAAGGTTGTGGTGGCTGCAATGACTGGAGCCTGACTGTGTTAACAATATGACTGGAATGGGATCAGGGGAAATGGACATACCCAGGAAGTATCCACATTTACATGTTGGCATTTTCCACTACCTGAGACCACACAGAATTTTGACCTTCACATATATTATGGCAAAGCTCTCGTGATGTTGTAATGGTAAACCTTTCCCAAATCATTCATGAGCCTTACTTCTCAGATCTTTGGCCCCATTTCCCCCATAGACCTGTTCTCTATTCAAACAGCATGGAACACATTTCAGGTAAAGGTAAAAGTAAAGGAGCCCTGGATGGTTAAGTCCAGTCAAAGGCGACTATGGGGTTGTGGCGCTCATCTCGCTTTTAGGCTGAGGGAGCTGGTGTTTGTACACAGACAGCCTTCCAGGTCATGTGGCCAGCATGACTAAACCGCTTCTGGCGCAACGGAACACCGTGACGGAAACCAGAGTGCACAGAAACGCCATTTACCTTCCCACCGCAGCAGTACCTATTTATCTACTTGCACTGGCAAGCTTTCGAACTGCTAGGTTTGCAGGAGCTGGGACAGAGCATCGGGAGCTCACCCCATCGCAGGGATTCAAACCACCGACCTTCTGATTGGCAAGCTCAAGAGGGTCAGTGGTTTAGACCACAGCACTACCCGCGCACCCTCTCACATATAGCAAGTGATCACATGACAAGGCTGACTGAGAAGGGCACTTGGTCTGTATCAGTGTGGCCCCAACATGTGTGTGTAACCTCATTGGTCAACCCACCACATAATTGCTTCTTATGCAAGGTGCTGGAGTGGCATAAGCAAATAGCCAAGGCAAAACATGGATCTAACTGGGGATAGAACTGGCCTGTGTGGCATGATGGTGAAGGCCTTAGTGAAGCTATGTCTGTAGACTGCAGCTTTAAAACAAATCTCACAAATTAGGACCTGCATTTCAGAAGTGCTGAGAGTTGCATTTTTATAGTCTTATAATGTCTTATAATACTGATCATAAAATTAAATATACACACCTCCGTAAAACCTTTTATAAACAGTGGCAGACAGCCATATAGCACATCTTGACTACAAGTTCCCAGAATATAGCAGGAGGCATGGAAGTTGGGAGTGTGGGTGGAAAACGTACCCTTTGCTTTATTGTAATGTAGCTACAAGATCACTGGGTTATTTGTCCTTTCTTGCCTTTAGTACTCAGGCAAATGTAAATCAAGAGACTTTTTTGAGTTATGGCTCCTGATGATTCACAAGGTAATCTTGCAAACACAGCAGGGAAATATACGGTTTGCAAATTGCTTAAATGACATCTAGGCTATTACTTTAAATTATTGTTGCGGTACATCTCATTTTACTGTATTTCAGCTTGATTATGGTTTAAAACTTTACCTTTCTCAAAATAAATATCCTGCTCCTATTTGCATAATTTTATTTTGTTAAGAATCTACGGCGCATGAAAGGACAGGATGTTTTAATCGCAGGATGACCTAATCTTCTCTTCATTACACTGCAGCTGTATGTGTATTAAAGTATTTCTAAATCCTATGGTAATGCAATTTTAATACAGAATTATAGGGCGGTATCATTGAAAATCAACTTTTCTGGATTTATACCAATTCAAAATACTTTTTGATTAAGCACATCACTTACTTCCACAGTCATATCTCTATAAATGATGTTTTTCTCCAGTATATTATAAAAAAGTAGAAAATTTAACCAATGTACATTCTTCAGATGATGGCCACCCAAACCCTTTTTTGTAAGAAATGGGTGGCAAATGTAGTCGCCCATCATGAACCAAATGGGCATGATGAAATTTCTTGATTTTTCCCCTCTCTGGTTATGATTGTAAGCCATGGTTCACTTGTGTGAGCTATATTAAGAAAATCCCAAAGTTAAAGATGACAAAATGGATGTTGTCAAATCTACCTAATGCTGAAGAACATTAGAAAGGTATACCTGAGGTTATAATATAACTCTTCATCAACATATATAAAGATAACCCTTGGTCATTATCGCCCACAATCTGATATCCATAGTGATCATATAATAATTCTGTTGTACGCACTAGGGATCCATAATCTAAAAGCCTGCAAACTGCAACTGATTGGTTTTGGTTTCCAGCAGGGAAATCTTCATCTCCTAATTGAATAGAAATTGATTTTCCAGCAATGAGATACCAAAGCTCATATAAAAAACTCAAGGAGACACTCAAACTGATCAAAAGGAAAGCAAGCACCACATGCCTGCACTCACAAGCAGACACACAACCCTTTTAACGGCATTAAAATTGCAAGTAATCCTTTTCCATTTGGTGATTTCAGATTAATTTAGTATTGATTGGATGTTTCAGTCAATCCAGGTGTAAAAGATGATCTCAAATAGCAATACACAGTGCATGTTGATTCCTGCAACTCGGAAGAAGGGGAGTCAAAACTGGCATGTGTTTGGGGACTTTCTACATTTCCCTCAAGGTGACCATAATGTTAACATGGTCTCATAGCTGTCAACGTTTCCCTTTTTTAAAGGGAAATTCCCTTATTCCAAATAGGATTCCTCACAAGAAAAGGGAAAAGGTGACAGCTATGCATGGTCTTCACTATTAGATTAGAATAATAGTCTAATGGGTTGTCCCCAAAATTCTATAGCTTACATGTTCCAATCAAATGGAAGCTGATTTGCGGGGGAACGCATCAAACAACAATATTTATCAAGAAACTACAGGATAGTGTCTTATGGTCTATAGCTAGCTTCAAATACCAGGAGTGGGAGCACACTGGAGCCAGAATAAATGTTAATGTGTACACAGCTTAAATGTGGGAATAGATTTGTAAAAACATCTTTGTTGGTGTAACCTCATCTGATTTAAAAGTGCAGGGGGCGGGATATGAAAAATATAATGGGTTGGATACAGAGATGTATGGATGGAAGTTTTCTGACTCCCTGCACCCCTTTACAGCCATCTCCAGCCCCCGAAAAGCCATTCTTGAGTGATAAGAGGCCATTTGGGGAGGCAGGTGATGGAGCAAATAGGAAGGAGTGGCAGAGGTTTCTTTGTCCAAGACACTTCTGGTCTGAAGCCAGTTTAGTGGTACTAAGCTATAGAATTTATAGCCTACCACAAGGTCTGCGCTGGTGATGTGCAACCATCTATGTGGATTTCTATCATTTTTTTTGGACATGTTCAATCGTTCAAGGATTTCGGAAAACTATTACCTCTAATGAAACAGAAGGTTATTTATTACCTAAAGATGCCAGGGTAATTTTGTTGTGTTGCTTTAAGGGAATTGCACTTAAAAACAGGCCTAGGAATTATAATTTATCTTCTGACAACTACAAACTTATCTATCTCAAACAACTAAGGAAACTTCGAAGTTCTTTTCAGTTTGGAATGGTACATTAGAAAATGGACAGTGAATAATTGTCTTAATTATTGAGGAAGCATAATGATCTATAGGTAGAGATTGTATTTTTAAAAAATAATAATTCAAAATTTAGAATAAGCAATTTCAAGATGTTGTATGATCCCTGGCCTTTTGACTATGTTGGAACTGATATCTGGATTTGTTACTCTTTAGAGTCCCCCTGCCCCCAATGTGATCATATATATTGCTGCATTAAGAGTCAGTTTGGTAATGCTAGGAAGGGTTGCAACATTGCTGGTTTCTTAAAAGCCATAGATCATCTCATTCCTTTGATTGCTAAATGGGCCAGCATTCACATCTCATTCTGACCACACAAAATGTAATCTGAAAGTCTCAGAAGTTTATAGGAAGCTGCAATGGCCACTTTGCAGTCCATAGTTGGATCCAGGTCTTAAGGAAAACAGGAGATGCTCTGTAATCTCACCCTTAGCTTCACTTCTGCAACCTGGCTGACCTACATTATTTGTGTTTGTGATGTTTCCTGGACAATCAAAAAGCATGTATATTTTGTTTCTCAGACATAGCAAAGGGGCCAGCAGTCATTGGTGACTTCTGAAAAGCACATGTATTGATGTTTGGGGAAGCACTTGACAGGCACTATACTTCCAGTTAGAAAAAGAGGAGAAATGAGATTCAGTTCACATTTAAATGTGAATTTACCTAATCCACACTTTCCAAAACGATATGTAAACTGAAACACTGACATCCTTTGAAATTTGCACTTCTCTGAATTTTGCAGTTCAGTTCTCTATCCAAGCAATGTGTACAAACATGCATATTCTTGGCTCAAGTTTGCATAACAATCCAAATATTGTTGAATAGACAAAAGCATTTTATTAGGGGGAATTGCATAGGCGAAATATGTATCCTATGGGGTCTTCGCTGCGAGATCACATTCATCCGGTACTATACCAACTGCACTGGCTCCCAGCGGAGTACAGGATCAGGTTTAAGGTGCTGGTTTTAACCTTTAAAGCCCTATACGGCCTAGGACCCTCGTACCTACTGGACCGCCTCTCCTGGTATGCCCCACAGAGGAACCTACGGTCTGCAAATAAAAACATCCTGAAGGTCCCAGGCCTCAGAGAGGTTAGGCTGGCCTCAACTAGAGCCAGGGCTTTCTCGGCTGCGGCTCCAATCTGGTGGAACGCTCTGTCACAAGAGACTAGGGCCCTGCGGGACCTGACATCTTTCCGCAAGGCCTGCAAGACAGAGTTGTTCCACCAGGCCTTTGGTCAGGGCCCAGCCTGACTCCCTCCTCTGGCAAGCTGCACAGAACTTTGCTTAACGGTTGCCATTAATTTGATTTTAATTAATTGTTATAATGAAATGTTTTAGAATGTTAGATTATTTGTTTGTTTGATTATTTGATTGTTGTTAGCCGCCCTGAGCTCAGCTTTGGCTGGGGAGGGCGGGATATAAATAAAACTTATTATTATTATTATTATTATTATTATTATTATTATTATTATTATTATTAGAAATTTGCACTAAAAGGCTGGCGAATTTTCACGGGGACGTAACAAAAACCACAAAGGAGTACAGAAACATGGAGGTCTGAACTTTAAGACTGAAAAAGCGAAAAGACAAAGCAGACAAATTTGCCTGCTTCTTTGCAAAATCTGTGTTTTCAGGTCCTCACTGTTCCACATGCAGGGAGCCAATAGCAAAGCAACGAAGAGCTACGGCTTGGTGTTTCAGGGAGAAAAGGAATGCTTGTACCCTCAAGCCTCAGAAGGAGGCAGTGGACAGAGGGTGCTGCAGCCAGTACCATGAAAGTCTGTGGGTACAGACTGCATAGTTGCAGTAGCATGCGGTATCAGTTGCATGCTTCCACATCAAGGCCCTTCAGCAGCTTCAAGCTTACTTTTCTACAGCAGCACCATGACAGTCCTGTCTTGAAGGTTGATGGCTCTCTTGCCATTTCTTCTCATATGATCTGTGACAAATCACTGTCCAGCTTCTGCAGAGGGGGTGAAATCCTACATTGTGAGATTCTCTCTCCCTCTGTGCCTCCTGTGTCACTTCTTCCTTTGAAGAAGGATCATAGGTATATTCGCCATTGAGGTTCTTTTGCAAAAGCAGTTCCCGTTCTTCAAAGAGAGACACAGCCAGCCAGCTAGAAACCTTTCCACGTACAGAAATCAAGCACCCAACAAAATATGGTGATAACTCATGGTTACAGTAAAATACAGCTAGTCCTCTTAGAAGACCTGAGGATTGTGCAGCTGCTGACTTGATGATCACAGCAGACTCTTGAGTTAATAGCCTCTTTAACTTGACTTACCAATGCTTTAGGGACACGGGTGGCGCTGTGGTCTAAACCACAGAGCCTAGGGCTTGCAGATCAGAAGGTTGGCGGTTCGAATCCCCATGACGGAGTGAGCGCCCGTTGTTCGGTCCCAGCTCCTGCCCACCTAGCAGTTCGAAAGCACGTCAAAGTGCAAGTAGATAAATAGGTAACCCTCCGATGGGAAGGTAAACAGTGTTTCTGTGCGCTGCTCTGGTTCACCAGAAGCAGCTTAGTCATGCTGGCCACATGACCTGGAAGCTGTACGCCGGCTCCCTCGGCCAATAAAGCAAGATGAGTGCTGCAACCCCAGAGTCAGCCATGACTGGACCTAATGGTCAGGAGTACCTTTACCTTACCAATGCTTTAGCTAAGCTAGTTAAGACATTCTGCTGTTGCCTAATCATGCCCATTAGGGAGACAGGAACAGGAGTGCCAGCTTAGCCCTGCGACTGTGGGGGGCCCGGCACCGTGGGGCTATGGAGCCTGCATGGCCCTGGTACCAAAACTTTTGAGTGCCTAGGCCTTTCATGGGGAATTTTGTGGGTGCTTGAGTACCCAGGGACTGAGGGAGTTGGCACCTACAGTCAGGAAGGTGCCTTATACCTGTCACTTTCTGCATGCAAAGGATTTACCTTACCTGTTATCAGCACACTGATGAATCTGTAAGATGCATTTCCTGTGCCACATATTTTACTACCCTCAGGTTGCATAATTTCCTCTCTTTTTTCTCCTGGATACCAAACAACAGCTCTCATCGCTGTCTGTTGTTGCTGCTGTTGATTTTGGTAGTTATCCACCCGCTGTCCTTAAAATCTAAGCATTTGCCTGAGCTGCCATTTATGTCAATAATCTGTACCCTATGGCTGCCTCCTATTAGAATTTCATTATTCCCCATCTCTCTGTGCTTAAGTGTAATGAAGTGTGTAATTTCTCTGGAACCATTCACTGAGCCTCCAGGTGTAGATCTATTTCATATGGTCCACCTCTGTCACTGTGCTGTCGAACAGCACAGTTATTGTAGCCAAGCTATGCGGAGCGAGGAAACGAAACAGGATGGCAATGTTAGAAACCCCCTTGAGCATTTTTTGTCCCACACAATCTGTTCAGATCCATGCTGACACTGTTTCCTAGGCAGCACCTGCTCACGTATCATCTTAATGTTCCATCTTCTCATAGCAATCCCCAGAAGTTATCATCTGAAATCATTTAACATAAACGAATGGCTTGCACTGTCTCCTTAAGTTACATCTGCTGGGGTGTCAGCTAATTAGTTTCAAACTTGGAGTTTACTGTTTCTAATAACCACCACAACCAATTGACAGAAAGCAAAAGAATGGGTGTAACCTTAGGGAAGGGGGAGAGATGCAGCTTTCAAACTTCTGTTTACATAATAATGATGTTTTATTTTACCTGTGGAACAGATGTGTTTGTCTTAGATTCTACATGAGCTGAAAGGAGAAAAAACATTAATGATCTTCAAAACCCACATTCAAATTGATTAATGATGCATAATTCTTAATTCTGAGTGTCTCTCTTCCATACCAGGGTTATTGGAAACTCCCCAAACGTAATTCGTGAATATATAATTATTAGCAAGAAAGCGCCACTTAAGATGCAGAAGGATGGTAGGAGATTCAGTTCTATCAAATATTCACCTGTTGAGTGGAATCTTTTTTGAATCAAATTCCCTGATGAGATCAATTAATTATTGAGCACTTGGATTAAAGGTTGTTGTGTGTTTTTGTTTTTGTTTTAAATTCAATGCTTTGGTGTCTCAATATATTCTAGTCGTTATCTTTCTAACGAAAGCATCAGTAAAAAAAAATAGTTTTGAAAAATGACAGGGAAAGGAAGGATTAAGCAGCAGTTTACTATTCTCAATTTCAGTCTCCCACAGCTGCATTTCATTTTAAACAAAACCAAAGACCAGAAAATTGGTAGGAAGAATTGAGTAACTGCTCATCATGTGTAGTTTGGCCCATATGCAAATGGTTCACACGATGCAGTATGCCAAACTGTGTCTTGATGAGCAAAAATGTGGGTTTCCAGAAAGAGCTTGGAGCAGCTTTGCTCCTCTTGAGTTGTTGTTGTTGTTGTTTGCTCCACTAAGAATGTTGCGTGTGTAGGTCCCCAGGCCACCCCTCAAATAACTTCACACATAACACGTAATTTTAGTTTTGGTTTTTGGGCACTATTTTGGCCACAACTTTATTAAAATACAAAATCAGTGAGTGGTTGTTTAGACATTGGTTATGACTATCTGTCCCTCCGCCTGGGACAGAACTGACATCCCGAGGTCCGATCGGTAGCCAGTAGAAGGGAAAATCAAACTTGGGGGTCATTTGAGCTAAGCGTCGGACCCACGCCGCTCACCCCAGCAGCTCCCCGAAAGCTTGCCGGCCCTGGTCCCATGACAGGGATTGGATGAAATCGTAGCAAGCCCCAGGACTCCTTTAACGGAATTCCCTTCAGCAGAATAGGAAGGGCAGGCACAGCCTATCCTGACCCCTCCACCACCAGCATATTATAACCAATGCCTAACCACAACCTTACAAGTTGTGACGAATTGAAGAGTAGTAGGCAAAAACCAAATGACACAGCCAATCACCAAATGGCAAAATTCCTACTAGGCCCCTGCCCCAAGGCAGACGACCCCATGACAGGCAAAACAAGGTCAACCAGAAAAGAGGGCGGGCGGGCGGGTGATCCGATGCACTCTGCAAAGAGAAAGAGAAACCAGAGTGCACCAATACTGAAAGACTATGGTCCCAGCCACCCAATTTGCAATATACAATTTGCCCCAGCAACCCGGTTATCCAATCACAATGCCAGGCAACAAGTCTTAACCTGCCTGGCAACAAGAGGCCTGGCCCGGCAGCCCACACCGCAACACGTGCTCTCATTTACTGGAGAACACGCTTTGTCCAAATCCAGACTAATGTTTAAGCTTCTTGACTACAGCTCATTGTTAAAGAGAATAGAGATTAACCATGAACCTCTCTAGTGTTATAGCAGTAAAACAAAACAACACAACAACAGCAACAACAACAACCACAACCACAACAACCCAGGTACAATAGTGTGAAAGGGATGTCAGAAACAGAAGCACCTCCATTATAATCAGTAAAACTAGCACAATAAACCCCACCTGAAAATACATCTGAAAGTTGGTGATTGATGGAAAAAACAAAAGTCCACAATGTGTATAGCTCAGTTGGTTAGAGCATGGTGCTGATAATGCCAAGGTTGCAGGTTTGCTTCTAAAGGACAGCTGCATATTCCTGCACTGCAGGGGTTGGACTAGATGACCCTCAGAGTCCCTTCCAACTCCATGATTCTAAGTTCTATGTAACAGTTTTAAGACAGAGTGCAGAAGGTGTTAAGCCGATGTAATAGCATTAGACTATGCTTATTGCAAAATATATTTCAATTAGGACTATGGGCTACCGAAACAGCAGCAACCATGACAATCAAACCCCCTGACAGGCAAAGAGCAGAAGTAAAGAAAGAAAAAAATATGATAGAAAATCTGGAGCATAATTTTGGGATACAAAGGATACGGGATATATACCGGCTATTACAGTGTATTACCTAGATGAAGTTCACCTTACCCAGCAATTCACTCGAGTTTGTAGGGCATTATGTTTTTAATACCTTGTGAATGCTGCACGAGCTAAGCACATAAAAGAGTTTACAAAAGGGAAAGATCACTTCTGAGAAATGACAATAAATTCTTTGAATGGACTCAATTCTATGGAACTTAGGGATCTTGCTTCCTCATAGTACCTGACCAAAGTCAAAGCTGTTGCTAAGCAACGCTAGTCTGCCTTTGCCCATGTTTGGTTTCCTGTACAAAGACCTCCCGCTGAAGATGTGTCCTTGCCAAATAGCACTAAATATAATGAACCAATGGCTCAGAGAATGAGACACTCACCCACATGTGAACCCCATTTCACTTGGAGCAAGTGTGTGTGTGTGTGTGTGTGTGTGTGTATGTAGGCTGATATCCAACAAGGCCTTGCCTTATTTTCCTGTAGCAATTGTGTTAATTTCAAAGGGTGGTATGCAATAAAATACGAGGCAGTGGTTAAGGAAAGTGTGGCATAGTAAGAGACTCTTGAGAGTCCCATGGACTGCAAGAAGATGAAACACATCCATTCTTAAGGAAATCAGCCCTGAGTGCTCACTGGAAGGACAGATCATGAAGCTGAGGCTCCAATACTTTGGCCACCTCATGAGAAGAGAAGACTCCCTGGAAAAGACCCTGATGTTGGGAAAGATTGAGGGCACAAGGAGAAGGAGACGACAGAGGACGAGATGGTTGGACAGTGCTCTCGAAGCTACAAACATGAGTCTGACCAAACTGCGGGAGGCCGTGGAAGACAGGAGTGCCTGGCATGCTCTGGTCCATGGGGTCACGAAGAGTCGGACACAACAAAATGACTAAACAACAACAACAACCCTATTTTCCAGGGAAAGGCTTGGAATTATGAAAGACACCCCACCCCCAGCTTCTGATTTGATCCTGGCATATCCCTATTTCCACCACTAATGCCACCGGTTCTGAGCTCGGGGAGGATGAGCCAGCGCTTGTCCTGAACGATGGCAGGTGCAGCTATGGTAGCTTCAAATGAGCATCACGTTGTCACCGCTGCTGGCCTCCTCCCTCAGGCAGCTTGTAGCAGCTTCTGGAGAGTGGGTGAGGAAGAGGAGACTGTGGTGCTGAGGCCCAGCCCCATGTGATGTGCTGGCTCTGAGGGGCAGACCCCTGTGTCGCAATATAGACAAGCTGAACAAAATAACACAACACAATGGCCGAAAACAATGGCACCAAACACTATTTATAGACTAATACAAATGATCAGAAATTGCAGCCAAAGTCTCTAAATCTTCATCGCCAGTCGCAGTAACCGATCTGATCAGTGGCTACAGTATCTGCACTGATCCAGAGCATATCTTCTACAGCATTTATATTTACTTACATATAAGATTGGCTTGTTAAGAAATTGAACTGCAGCCTTCTCATATTAATTCTTACAAGTCTGGCTGATGAAGAGTTGATCAAGATTGGCTGATAAAGCATTGAACAAAACAGACTGGTTATCCGGAAACTCTGTTCCTGCGATATTTGGTGACAGATTATGTATATATCGGACTTTTGCATTATTCTACCGTGACTGGTGAAGAAGATTTAGAGACTTTGGTTGCAATTTCTGATCATTTGTATTAGTCTATAAACAGTGTTTAGTGCCATTGTTATTGGCCATTGTGTGGTGTTATTTTGTATCTGAGGGGCAGGCAGAGGGCAGAGGAAGAAAGGAGGAGAGAAGCAGAGTACAAGGAGTCTTGATTTTTAACAAACGCTTTGTGCGTCCACATATAATCTTGCCTCTTTCCAAAATTTATATATTGGTGTGTTTTTCTTGTTGTAAACCCAACAAAGAATAAAACAAAATAAAACTGGGATTAAGGGGTTTACTCAGCTGGCATGCACTCTTTTTCTGATAGGAAATGCTCTGTGGTCAGGAGGACAAAAAAGCAGGGATCAAGGAGGGTCAGTTTGGGGTGTGTGAGAGAGAAATGTCTCTATTTCCATCTGAAGAATGTTGGAGGGTATGCAGCTACGGAGCTGTAATATATAAGGAGAAGCCACTCATGATTGGTGCCCTTCAACTCTCATGTGCACAATCATCTCCTGTAGTCACCAACATCTGGGTGGCACGTGATTGCTCCAAATGAGAAGAGAAGAAGCTGTTTCAAACAGTTATTGTGAAGGCATTGCAAAGTGTCCAGATGATCTTAATTCCAAAATGTAGATAAATTTCCACTCTCTCACAAACTACCATGACATTTAGTGTTTGGTTTACTATTATTATTATTATTATTATTATTATTATTATTATTATTATTAATTTCTACCCTGCCCATCTGGCTGGGTTTCCCCAGTCACTCTGGGCAGCTTCCAACAAAAGATTAAAAATACATTAAAATATCAGTCATTAAAAACTTCCCTAAACAGGGCTGCCTTCAGATGTCTTCTTAATGTCAGATAGTTGTTTATTTCTTTGACACCTGATGGGAGGGCATTCCACAAGGCGGGCGCCACTACTGAGAAGGCCCTCTCACTGGTTCCCTGTAACTTCACTTCTTGCAGTGAGGAAATCACCAGAAGGCCCTCGGTGCTGGACCTCAGTATCTGGGTTGGACGATGTGGGTGGAGAGGCTCCTTCAAGTATACTGGACCGAGTCCATTTAGGAATTTAAAGGTCAGCACCAACACTTTGAATTGTATTCGGAAATGTACTGGGAGCCAATGTAGGTCTTTCAAGACCGGTGTTATGTGGTCTCGGCCTCTGCTCCTCATGTGGATGATGTGCACAAAATGCTTGAATCATACATTTGGACATGAAATAATTCCACATAAAGAAAATCTCTGCTATTCACATGGATTTTGGCTTCACCAAAGTCACCTGTTCCTATACTTCTCATTCTCAGTCAAAAAGTCACAAAAATTACTTTGCCTTATCCACACTTACAAGCTGCTAGAAAAATAGGTACATGTCAAGATCTCACACCTAAATGGAAAATCCATGTGTCCTCCGACGCATGGCAAAATATGCTAGCTGGGTAAAAATCCTACATTGTATTGTATAACAATACAATCTAGGGTGCTGCTGAGCAACTTGTATGGAGAGGCAAAAACTGTTATCAACCAAGATTTTATTACTGTAAGATGTTGCATCTTTTCTGTTCAGATGCAACAGAACACAACTGAAAAATTTCCAGCAGTGCGTCGAGTCAGAATTGAACCTCTCTGTGTTTGATATGACCTACTTTCAAAGAACTGAGCATATAATTGTCACCTTAAAATCCAAAACACCAGCATCTCCCAAGTACATATACACCATATCATTCTCCACTAAGGGGCAAAATGCAACGTACACCTCTAACTTCAACCCTGCACCTACTGAAGTCCTAAAGAAATTCCAAATTGTCTTGCGAATGAAGCAGATGAACAGAAGCCTCTTTTGCGGAGGAACAAATCTTTTGAGAAATCGGAGGACTGACTTTGACAAAGCACTAGAAATTTCTGCATGTCCTCAATACATTTCTGGAACACTCTCTCTACCTCTGGTGTATGCAAATATGAGAGCTTGGTTTCTTAACGTCCTGCATCTCATCATGCAAAACTGCATTTTACTATTTTATTTATTAATTTAAAATATTTATATCCCCTCTCTAACCATGTTTTCAAAGGATATGATCTGCTTCTCTGCTTCATGTGTAATAAAACAATATAAGGTGTGCCTAGGGCTATCACATATGTAACCGGATACTGATGCATTTTTAGGTCTTCTAATATACCTGGAATAGCACCAGCCTTTCATTTTAAGGATCTATTTCTGCAAGCCAGTCATTTCCCCCTCTAAGCCCCTCTGTGCCTCCATCCATTACTGATATATTGTCTCATTTTCCACAATGGAAAAATGAAAAATGACACACATAGGTTAGAACTGACATTATCAATCCAGTCTGGCAAGTCATGGAACTTCTAATTATCATGGTGCAACCAAACTGGTCACGCTCCCCTAAATCTTCCTCTGAGAGCAGAAGAAGGCTATTGCGCCCCATATTCTGCTTCCCGAGCTTCCCATAGGCATCTGGTTGGTCATTATGGGTAGCAGAATGTTTGACTGGATGGGTCTTTGGTCCAATGCAACAGGGCTCCTGTTTGTGAAGGCAACTGATTGATCTGACAACTACAATTAATCCTTACAAGTGGAAGCAATGTAAAACTTGAAGTGCAAAAGAAGGCATGGGCAAGAAAAGGAAGCAAGTGTTTGAAGGCTTGATCCAATTTGTGCCCCCCCAAAAAAAAACAGAAAACGGGCCTCAATATTATGTTTTATCACTTAGAATCTGAAAGTCATCTTACATTCTTAGTGGTTCCCCCTGCAGTGTCCCTGGGGATTAGATGCATCAGCTTAAGGGTATACCATATAGCACACTGAAATGAGAGATAGAAAAGACATATTAGGGTGACTGGTTCATTTCTCTCCCATTGCAGGATTGATGGTTCTCTACAGTATATCCACGAGTACTTTCTCAAGTCTAGCTTTAATGGTTCCAGTTTCTACCATATCCTTTGGGAAACAATTCTACAGTCTAATATACTTCTCTGTAAAAGAAAAATAATAATAATAAAGTCCCGAAGGATACATTGGCAGGTACTGCTAATAGGGAAAGCAGAGAGGAAAGATTGAATTGAGTATGCCGCTCTCCTATTACAAAAGAGTCTTAAATAAACTGGTCACTAAGGGCCTATGTATTCTGGAGATACCAGTCCCAGTAGCCACACAGCTGTAGTCTTGCATTGCTCCAATGTAGCATTATCTATATTGAAGGTGTCCATTGTATAAATAGGTCCCAGTACTGATGAACCAACAGGTTTAAAAGAATTGAATTTCTCAATGTTATTGTGATATTAGCTGTGAATCTTAGCTTTCCTATCCAGGAGAAATATATGCACAGGGGTGGGAGAATGGGACAATGGGAATACATATGGGAACATCTGCTCTTGAGTCAATTGATGAATTGCTCTACAAAACTCAGGCAAGAGCTCACAGCAAATCACTAGCTGAAAAATAGAAGAGATGGGAGATGATTGAGATAACACAATGAGGATGACGGGCAGGTCAGAAAATAATGATCTCACAGCGTATGCCCATTCTTCCTTTCCTTCTTGGGAAGCTGAAGCTAGTTAAGCAGGATATGTACATGGACTGCGTAGAACAGGGTTTTCAGCTTTTTCAGCTTTTTCAAGCGCATAAATGGATATGCTGCCACTTTTTTCTCCACCAAGAGTTCACTGTGCCCTGACACATTCTGGTGTGCACAAGCTCCCATGCATTTGACTGAAGGAGCCAATCTGTGGACGAAGAGTCACACAGCTCAACTCCTCCAACTGAAATGAAGAGGAAAATATGTGCAGAAGTTTAGAAAAACATGTGCAGAAGCCACATGTACTCCTGCTCCCTAAACATGCTATTGAACCTAGAGGGTGTTCAATGCATTCACTGATGAATATGAACAGTGATTGTTTAATGTAAGAGTGTCAGAGGCAATATGTCTCTGAATAGCAGTTGCTGGAAATCAGAAGTAGGGATGTCAGAGAAATCTGAAGTAACTGTACATAGATATGAAATTCTCCATTTTTGCATGTTCATCTGCTGGTGAAGACTGGAATCTGTCCATACAGTTGCTGCTAGTATTTTTACCTTTTAAGAAAACCCTGGAGATTTTATGTAATTAAGTGCATATTTCTAAATTACAGTTCTGTTGAGCGTACCATGTTCTCCAATATGTAGTGTACTGTCTTTTGCCTCCACATAGCACCTTCTGTCAGGGACGTGGGTGGCGCTGTGGGTTAAACCACAGAGTCTAGGACTTGCCAATCAGAAGGTTGGCAGTTCAAATCCCTGCGACGGGGTGAGCTCCCGTTGCTCGGTCCCTGCTCCTGCCAACCTAGCAGTTCGAAAGCATGTCAAGTGCAAGTAGATACATAGGTACCGCTCCAGCGGGAAGGTAAACGGTGTTTCTGTGTGCTGCTCTGGTTCGCCAGAAGTGGCTTAGTCATGCTGGTCACATGACCCGGAAGCTGTACAACGGCTCCCTCGGCCAATAAAGCGAGATGAGCGCCACAACCCCAGAGTCGGACACGACTGGACCTAATGGTCAGGGGTCCCTTTACCTTTACTAGCACCTTCGGTCAAGGAGCTGTCCAACACTAATGAAGACTCAGCTGTGGCAGGTGGTCTGAGCATGGTTGTGACTGCAGTTGCAACAAATTGAACCCCTCATGAAGGAACCCTGCTCATCTTTGTATTTGAGGAAGATGAAGATGGAGAGCAAGTATAGAGGGATGATGACTAGGAGGAGGAATAAGACTCCATGCTGGTCCAGAGCAAGCCTGTGCAAAATCCAACCAGAGCTCAATCCTCCCCCCCCCCCCTGCAAGGTTCAGATGCGCCAGCTAGCTCTCCGTGGGGAACTGGCTGGCACACCCAAACCGAGCCGGACTGAACTCTCTCAGGCAATAGCTCATAGTAGTAGATCTTGTCGCATTTATATCGGTCCAGAAAGATTGTCAGCAACAGCCAGTCATCTGACAGACATACACATGCAAAACCTGCTAAGCAGCAATGCTGTTGGTTAAAACTGCAAGATTAAAATGAACTATTTATAAATTCTTGAGGTATGTCCTGCAAAAATTGGATAAATTTGTGCATGTGTTGTGCGACCACTACAAGCCTGCTGTGCTAGAAAATTAGTTATTTGTTTACAAGTAGTTAGCAACCATATTTCCACCACTCAGAATGGGGAATGCTTTTCCTTTTACCAATCGTTAGTAACATGCTCTAATGCCACAGTTCCCTGCTGCTGTGCAAGATTTCATTCTGCGCCACTCTTGTAATGTTTTCCTTTATGATTATTTTCAGGAGGAGAAAAATGGAATGCCATTTAAGGTCAGATTGTTTGAAATCAAAGAGAACCTAATTGCACTTACTGGGGGATTGAATTCATCCTTGTTATGAGCAACACAAATAGGAACAGTCAAGGGTAATGATATGCTCCTATACATTCCCACAACAGTGAACCAGCCATTCCATTTTTAAATGGTTACTATATAGATTAAAATCTAGCTCCCTGGCATTTTCATTCTGAATCCAATGTACAGGAAGTTGAACAGGGGTCACAGAATCCAGCTGTCTAAAAGCTCCCATAGAGCTGATGAAAGTTTATTCAATTTTGTGGCCGAATTGGTGTGATTTCTCTGAGCTGGTGATAAACATCTAGCCTCCATCTTGATAAGCTATATTACCACGTATTATTAAGTAAGGCCATCAAAGCAGGAAAACGACAATTCCTAGTTTTGTACGTTCCTTTGGAAATTTCTTAGCAGGCATTAGCAGGGCAAGGCTAATCTTTGCTCCCTCTGGGATAGCTCTATGAGAACGACAGCTGGGATATAGTTAGTTAATTCATTTATCTTTAATTATTAGACTTCTGCAGAAAAGTCTCCTTAGTTCACACGTCAAAGAAAGGGAAATGGAATGTCTACAGATCTGTGGGCTTGACCTTGGGAGACAAACAGTGAGTCGTGTTTGCTGGAGAGGGTATAAAAATATTCATGAGCATGCATTCCTTAGCTATAAACCCATAAAAATACCATTCATGACCCCATTGATTTGCTTTGCATGGACATTAATATTAAAAGGCTTTTATGGCCTTCAGGTGCGAAGAAAGAAGCTATACAGTTGCATGCCCTATTTTACTCCCAACTTAACCATGGTCAGCTGATTATATAATGGGAACTTATTCAAAGTCCTTCTTGGTAGTTATTCAGCTAACCCTGATGGTATATATTAATGAACAAGAGACAGCTATAGGCTTGACAGAAGACAGTTCTCTAATTATAAGGGCTGCAGAAGACAGCCCTTCATTTGAAAGTATCCACTATTGCAGAACAATCAGTGTCTGGTTTAAGATACAGAACCAATAAAAGGGGGAGCAGGAACCTTGAACACTTAGCAGCTCCTGGTTAGCAGTGCACAAGTCAACAGGCTGTATTCTTCAATGTGGTGAGATGTATCATATTTCTATTACTTTATTTGCAGATTAATGCCTATATCATCATATGCAAATTTTGCATGAACTAGTTCCCTTATTTGATGATACAAATCGCTTTGGTTTAGTTTTTTGTTTGTTTGTTTTGCAGTCCACAACTGGCCACCCCAGATATCTGAACAGAAGCAAGCTTTCATATGCCTAAGGGGGCCCATTGCTCGTCCAGGCCCCACAGAAATAACAGGATGTGTATTTTGTGAAGTAGACATCTGAGTATCCACATCTGTTGAACTGCAGTTCTTATGTGCAGCTGGTTGCCTTTAACTAGTGTTAGGTGGGGACCTAGATGTTCAATATCCAGGGCAAAATAAATTTCAAATTACTTAGACTTTGTAAGGAAGAAACATTGATTTTTGTATACATTAAAAATAAACTTTGACAAGCAAGCATTTAATTTGATGTAAGGCACCAAAGAATTTCACATGAGCTTGTTCTTAGATTGTTGATTTCTGCACCTACAGCTTTTCATGTACAGTCAAACCTCGGGTTGAAGTAGCTTCGGGATGAGTATTTTTGGGTTGCGCGGTGCAGAGACCCAGAAGTAATGGAGCGCGTGACTTCTGGGTTTCGCTGCTTGTGCATGAGCAGATAGTCAAAATGACATCACACGCATGCGTGGAAGCGGCGAATCGTGACCCACGCATGCGCAGATGCGGGGACACGGATTGCGTTCGCTTCAGGATGCGAACAGGGCTCTGAAACGGATCCTGTTCGCATCCAGAGGTACCACTGTATATTGTTTCATAAATGCATATGTGAGAACACTCCAGGCTAAACAAAGCCAAGGGTATAATGATACTGCTATTTTGTTTAAATGAATATTCAGCTTCATATGTAAAGTTCCCCATTTAGCATCATGTGAGACCCTTTATTTTATTTTCCATTAATATCAATCATGAAATATCTTTCTTACTATTCCTACAGGTCCCAGTTCTTGTTTGCCTGCCAGATGTGCTGCAAAACATTCTTTTGAAAAATTGCACTCACCCTGCTTCATGTAGAAAAATCTGCCATCTGCCTTACTCTTTTCTATCTATCCTACTGATTCCACTTTGATGGGATTGGGTCTTTCTTGAACTAAATTCACATCTGGAGGCTTTGAGTAGGTTATACTCACTGTCCTATTATGCTGAACGCACACCAAATGATCTTATTTATTTCATTTTTGGTGAAGAATTTAAATCTCCCCCTCCCCCAGATTATGATACCCCCAACCTCATTTAGTTTTCAGCTTTTCCATAAAATGAAGGGAATGTGATCAGGTAAATGTTTCCTATGATTTCCTCTTAGACAAAACACATAAACACACACATCACACAACTTTTAAGGGTAAAGGCTCACACATTCACAGCAACTAAAGCATCATTTCTCTTGATTGTTATTAATACAAGAGTGGGGAAGAAGTTGTGCAAGTGGCAAATGCTATGACACTTCCCTAGTCAGCGGCAACCCAAGCCAGTCTCCACTCCCTTTCAGAGCCGAGCAATGCAGAAGCTAAACCACAAGAAATGACAATGTTTTATGAACTATTCAACACTCCCCTTTCAAATCTTAACAGTGTGTGTGTGTGTGTGTGTGTGTGTGTGTATTGAGGTCCATAGACCTACAAAACAAAATACAGTTAAGACAACCAAACAACAGGCGAAAGAGACCGAGGTAGTCATTTTGTTATGTATATCTAGAGCATGATGGTCTTTGTTTCTTGTGACCTCTGAAAGAAACTTTGCCACGGTCAGTGTAATCATTTGAACTATCCTCCAGCAGGTATTTAATATGGGCGGCTTCAGATTTTCCCGGCAAATTTGCTAGTAAGTGTTTGATCAGTTGACCCCTTGCTTGCTCGTACTGCCCACAATGCAGTAGGATGTGGTTCATGCAATCGATGTCCTGAGAACATAAACAAAGCCTATTCTGATAGGGGATGCTTCTCAGTCTACCATTTAGAACTTCTGATGGAAATACATTTAATCTAGCTTTGGTAAATACTGTAAACACCGATAGGTGGGTACAGACAAGTTCCTAAGATATGAGGCTAACTGAAAGTCATGCCTGTATTGGATTCCAGCTGCAATCGGGCCACAGAAATCCTAACAGAAATTTGTCAGAACACAATGAATGAAATAAAGCGGAATGACTGAAGTCCCATTCACAAACTCTTTATTAGTTCAAGTTCACAATTGCTGTGTATTTCATATGATGATGATAATAATAATAATAATAATAATAATAATAATAATAATAAATTACTATAATAAAGCCTCCTATCTTACAGCATCTGCAGAGAGGAAAATTTCCCCCCACTTTATCTCTATTGTGATCTGTATCCAAATTTTATCTCTATGGTGGATATGATTCAGGAAGCTGCATCTAGAGAGATGTCTCAGAGTCAACTTGCATGTTACGTTAAGCATGTAGTTTGCGCCAAGTGCAAAAATAAATAAATTAAATCCCCTCTCCCTAGCAATATCCAGCAGGAGGATTTAAGTGGGACCAGGAGAACCCTGTTGTCCAGGGATGGCCCAGCCATTAGGCAGGTTAAAGTCATTGCTTCAGGCAGCAGAAGAAGAAGCTGCAAGTACCCCATCACCTGTTTTAACCTGCATCCAGCCTAAAGCCATACAGCTCCTGGAGAAGCATCTTATCACTTCCTTCTCCAAATGTGCCTAGAAACAAAAGACCAAAGGCAACTCCCTTTCAGAATGCAGATTTGGTATTGAATACCTTGATCATGCGATCAAGGTTAAACACTCACATGAAGGCTAGCAGAAAACACCATCAGTTAACATCAACTCAGCTAGAAGCTCAGAAAGCTCTTTCTAGCTTAGTATACTCCAATGGAATTTTCCAGTGTTAGACACTTAGCAACATTCAAATAGGCATTCTCCATTTCAGTGTGCAGTTAAACAATAATAATTAACAGGATCCAGAGCTATTGTGAGTGGAAATCTGCTGATGGGATGCTCCAGCTAAAGAGAGGTGGGGAGTGATTCTTGCCTGTTCCTGTGTCCCCAGCAACCCTGAAAGCCTTTTCTGGATGGTTGGAGAGACCTCTCAAACAGCACAGGAGTTAGTCCAGGGAGCTGTAAGGCAATGGGGGAATTGCTGAAAACTGTCCCTTCCTTCTTCTGCTTGGAGCTTCCTGGACTTCAAAGTACCTTCCACAAATAGAAGGAGCACTTGGAAGAGATCAGCCCCATTCTGGATCCAACCCACTGTGATAAATACTAGTAATTTAAAGATCAGTAAGCCGTGTTGATGATCCAGCCTAGGCTATCATATTATACTGAATTAAAGTGTCTATTCTTTTGCCTGCACATGTTTACTTACTTATTTTCATGAGTATAGTGAGACATTCTGGTCACTTTTGCAACAGTAATCTCAATAATTCACCCTTCCCTGCGTGTTACATCTGGATCTATAGCCTATGCAAGGAATCCTGCCAAGCTTGCTTGCATTCTACAGAGCTGCCAACCCCAAGAGATGAAGCAACAGATGGTGGCTCTTCAAAACCATGAATGCCACCGTGGAAGCTATTTACTCCCATCCATGGATGTGTACAGGGAGCAGGGAATGTGACTCTGAAGAGAATGAAATGAGATTCTGCGAGTAATTGAAAAGAAGGCCATAAATAGCCACATATCAGCGCATTCTCTTATCCCATTTGACAACACATTTAGGATGAGCGAACACGGTGGCTCTGGAAATTAGTTGATTGCACACAGAACAAAAGATTCAATGCTTGCAAATGCATTTTTTAGCCACCCACAATATCTCCAGTCACTGCAATGATAAACAAAAAGAGAGATCACCTAAAAAGAAAAAAAAATTGAAATCCATCCCCCGGCTTGCTCTGCCTCTCATGTGGGTTGCTGCATCCATTTAGCTCATTTCTGTTACTGAAAACAGAAAGCTATTCTATTAATTAAAAACACCATAATGTCAATAAACATCACTGGAGTCGTAACGAGAACGTGGAAAGAGAAAACAACATGGAAAGCGTTGAATAAGAGTCTAATTGCTAGCCATAGTGTGGTTCTGAAAAGCTTCTTACTGAGTGTTTTGTGGGAGTTTTTTTGTCATAAAAATCAGCATATTGCATAGGGAAGAGCCATCAAAGTCCCCTACGGTGCTGTGTTCTTTTCATAATGGCTTCCTTGTTTAATAGCATTAGTTTTGCCTCCATCTGACTGTTGGGTTTTGGTGGGTTTAAGTAATGTAATTCTCATCTCATATCTCGAGATAGGTGAGCCATATCTATGGTATGGGTCAAATTGACTTGACTGGGAATCCCCAGTTGCCAAAGGCTTCTAACCCAGCTGTGATCTCATAAAAAAAAATAATGATTAAAACAAAATCAAGGAGATTCCCAGCCCCCAGACGATCAGATCACAAATGATGGCCCATAAGGGTAATCTCCATGGCTGAGGGCTCTTGGACAGTTTCTCTATAAGTATTGGGTGCTGGTAGCACACCATCTGAGAAGGCACCATCTCCCATTCACCAGTTTTATTTATTTATTTATGTATTTATTTTGGGGAGGTCCTTTCCCTCTTTGCTCACTTTTTAAATTTTTTATCTCTGTGTATATTACCGGCAAGGACGCGGGTGGCGCTGTGGGTAAAACCTCAGTGCCTAGGACTTGCCGATCGCATGGTCGGCGGTTCGAATCCCCGTGGCGGGGTGCGCGCCCGTCGTTCGGTCCCAGCGCCTGCCAACCTAGCAGTTCGAAAGCACCCCCGGGTGCAAGTAGATAAATAGGGACCGCTTACCAGCGGGAAGGTAAATGGCGTTCCATGTGCTGCGCTGGCTCGCCAGTTGCAGCTTCGTCACGCTGGCCACGTGACCCGGAAGTGTCTGTGGACAGCGCTGGCTCCCGGCTTCTAGAGTGAGATGAGCGCACAACCCTAGAGTCTGTCAAGACTGGCCCGTACGGGCAGGGGTACCTTTACCTTTACCTTTATATTACCGGCAGGTACCGCTGTGTTCAAACCGTGCTTTTTCACGTTACCAGGCAATTTCCTTTACCAGGCAATTTCCTTGTTGATGGATCTTCCAAGCAGGTTGTGTGACTAAGGGCAGAAACATCAACCGTAAAACTCCAACCTCAGCAACCAGCAACTCTGTCAAAAAGAAATGCTGAGTCATAGCTGGCTGACTTGTCACTACCTACACTGATTAGTCTCTCGTGTGATAAAGCTGCACTCCCTTCTACAGCTTGCCGGTTCAAACAGCTCTTTCTCAGCAAGGCTTTGGGACATTATTTCTGGACTTACGCCTTCTCTTGACGACCTTGTGAAAGCCACTTTCTCATGCAGAGTCTGCTCCCTTGATACCCCCTTGAGCCAGCACACAAGAAACCCTAGCGATTCATATATACAGTATATATATTTTGCAAATTGTTTCCCAGTTGAGATAAAATTCAACTCTTTTTAGTCCCCCAGCCTGCCGTATTCTTCACTAGGGGAAGGACATATTTAGAGGTCAGCTTGGCTTTTTTCCCTTTCCTCCTCTTATCCCTGGGGTCTAAAATCCTGACAAAGAATAATAGCATTTACACAGCAGTGACATCACATCTATAACAGGGAGCTTCTCCAGTATTCATGCATTAGCATTAAAAAGGGTAACACACACACACACACACACACACACACACACACATCCTAGAAAGGATAAGCAGGAAGACACAAAAGAAAAGATAGAACTGGAGTTGAAAAACAATTTTCCTATCCTTATGTGTTTCATGTTGCTCTGGGTTGCCAGGATTTACAGATAAAAAGTAGAAGTAAAAAGTGTCTTGCTTTCTTAATTTAGAAATATTGGGAGAGATTAAACTAGAAAAGTAAGAGTGAAAACAAACTATAAATTGCTGAAGCCCACTAATAATTTGCCATAATAGACTGAATTTCTTGGTGATGTATCATTAACCAGTGGTCGAATGCTTTGCTCCATTCATTCTTGCTCTTCTTCACTGTAGCTTGAACAGTAGTTGTTTGCAGAAAGAAATGCTAATAAGTCCCCAAACCAGCAACCACGCATGCATGCTCTTACCACCAGGGCCGTCTTAAGCATATCTGGCACCATGGTGCAAAGTTCCCTCCGGCACCCCTTCCCCTCCCCCGAGTTTCCCAGAGTTGTTGACCTTTTCCCAAGCCTCTGCGGTGATCGCTCTCTTCCCCCAGAGAGAAGTGTGCAGGGAAAAGGGAGGCCACCGGCAAAGACGTGCAGCTCCCCCACTCGCTGTGGTGCCCCTGAGAGGCCAGCGCCCTGGCGCAACGCGCCAGTAAGCCCAATAGGAAAGACGGCTCTGCTTACCACATCCAAATGCTGCTCTAACGCAACATGGCCCTTTGATATTATGAAGCCAATAGACGTAACATGCAAACCACTTATCATTCCTACTGTTTGTGATGAAAAGACTCTGGAAAATTACCAAAATGATTTTCTTTGTGAGTTAAATGCTCTCCCTCGAGGCTTGCAGAAAACCAAAACCAACCCTAAGCATGTGTGTTTTAATTGTTGTACCTTAGGGCAGTGTTCCCCAACCTTGGGCCTCCAGCTGTTTTTGGACTACAACTCCCATCATCCCTCGCTAGCAAGACCAGTGGTCAAGGATGATGGGAATTGTAGTCCAAAAACAGCTGGAGGCCCAAGGTTGGGCAACACTGCCTTAGGGTGATGGGCAGGATAAGAACAACAATACTGGCTTAGTCATCGGGGCAGAGTGTGTACAGTGATGGTCCTAGGTTCAAATCCCCCATCAGCCACAAAGCTCACTCGGTGAATAACCTAGCCTACTTTACAAGGTCATCGTGATAATAAAATGAAGGGCAGAGAACCATACATGCTACCTCAATCTTCTTAGAGAAAAGGTGGTGTATCAGTCAAAACATTTGTCAGGCCTAGGAGCCCAGGGTTTGTTAGGACTTTAGTGTTTTGAACAAGAGACCAAATCTCTGCTCTTTGTCTCCTTTTTCTGGCCACAGTCCTGGAATTAATATTTCTACAACTGCAGTGTTTCTCATTTCCTTACCTGACCTTCTGCTCTAGCCAATGCTAAGTAACTATAAGAAGATTCATATTGGTGTTCATAATTCACTTTAAATATGGCTTCAAATCTGAACTGGAGAATTAGGGAGCAGTATCAATTTCCCACAAGGAACACTAGTACTACTCAGTAATCCTCTGCACCTCTGGCAACCCCCACAGGAAAAACAACAACAAACCCCACACAAATACAGCCAGGCAGCACACACACCAGCACACATACAAACTAAACACCCGAACAAAGCAGGCGACTCCAGAACCCCTCATTTTACTGCAGTCACTAAAACGCTTCCATCTCGGATAGCCCCCCTACATGTCTGGCCTTCGGATAGTTACCAAGAAGTTTCCTCTTCCTCCTGATGCTGGGAAGTGAAGCACAACTGCCTTGCTCTTTTCTTTCCTTTCCTAAGGATTCCTCTGGGCCCAAGTGGGGTACATTCTGAGAATAAAAATAAATACATGGCTGGAAGCTGTAGCTTGTCTGCCAAGGATAAAATAATAACCACCCCACATACATACCCACAAAGGGAGGCAGAGTGACTTTTGCAGCTGTTGTTAAAACAACGAAGCACAGGAGAGAGTGAGGAAGAAATTTCTGCAACAACAATGGGATATCAGCTCCACCCAAAGCAAGAACCAGGAAAAGATAGGCATAACATTTTCCAAGGACAGGAAGAAACACCACGGACAGAATAATTGCCACACACAGGAAGAACAAGGATATAGTTTGACTGCCTCACTTGTAGCTTTATAAATTGTTTAATGTGTCAACACGAATAGAAGTTGTTAATATTGCAGTTGTTGTATAAGGGATGATTACTATGACAGGAATTAATAAGATTTTGGAACGCAGAAATAAAGAAAAGCATCAAACCATCAATTATAGCACATGGGGGGCACCTTATCTAAATTATATAATTTGGTATTTGAACTATTGGTATTAGTAATTGTATTATAAATTGGTATTGTTATAATGAGGCTGTTATTGGATTGTAATTGAAAACTAATACAAATTAGGGGGCAAAGGGGGGCAAATAACATATTAGAAGGCACCAAGCGAGATGTCTGAAGACACCATGAACCTCATAAGCATCATGTTAGAGACCCCTGATGTAGAAAATACTGGGTTACCTGTAACAATAGTCTGATTTATTTTCCTGCATTGTACAATCTTGAGGAAGGGAAAGAGCTTGTTATTTCCTATTATTTCCTTATTACCATCATATTGACAGGTTTGTGCTTGCTTAACTGCTGGCAAGGCTGCACAAGACATATAACCTGCATATTTCTGCCTGAAGCGAGAAAGTTTTGGGGTAGGAAGACCCATAGACAATTCAGCAGGGAAATAGATCCCATCATATTCATACCCTTGCAGAAAGAAAGAAAAAGAATTTCCCAGACAGTGTGCTCCTTTTGCGAAAGCCTTTTGGCAGCTCTTGCCACCAGTTCCTGACTTTTCATTCAACAGCAAGCAAACATTTACAACATTTATACGAGGTTTACAGGTTAAAGTTTCCATAGTAGCCTTATCCAGCGCCTACCCATAGCTCCTCATGATCTCATCTCCAGATTAATTATGTGCTGTGAAACTGGCATTTTACCTGTGTGACCCACCACTTTCGTAAAAAGGAAGGAAAAAGCTGTGTACTAGATTGCTGACCTGCTTCCTGCAACATTTCGAGGAAAAACTGTCCACCCAGTAATGGACAAATTGGCACTAAATCCTACATCAGATATCTATCATGAGATGAAGAACGACAGCTAATTTGGTGTATTGATGCACCACCGATATTTAGGCAACTCCACATTTATGTGGGGGTTATGTTCTGGGGCCCCACATGCACAAGTGAAATGTGTGTAAGTAGGGACCCCACTTTAGTATTGTACTATGTGAGACAGGAGGCAAATGAAACGAGGCAAAGGACCCGTGTTCCTTACTTTGCTGGGTTGATCGGTTTATTCTGAGGTTTTCTTTCCCTGCCCAATATCTCTTTGCATTTGTTACTTCAGATCCAGCTCCCATTTCTTTACAGCTAGATGCCAAATCCTGTGGATTTGTGCAAGAGAGTAAGAGAGATGCAGGATTTTGCTCTCTTCCAAGGTAAACTGCAGTCCCACAGGAAGATTGTCCTGTTGCTTTTGTACAAATCACTTGAAAGGGCAAGATCTGGAATGATCAAGTGATAACTTCATGTAGAATGCAGACCTCAGTCTTCGTGACTCTAAATCCTCTAAATAAATAATCACTCTGATTTTAAATACAGTAGATACAGCTTCACACCCAACAGCTGTCGAGTGGGGTAGCGCGGCAGGCAGTGAGCGCTCCAGTGCGCCATTTTTGAGAGTCTTTCTTTCTGGACTTTTGGCTCACTGATGTCCTCTTTGGGCTCTGTGGAGAGTCTCCTCATGATCTGCAAGGACTGTCCCGCTCTCTCCCACCATTTCAGGTTAGAATTGCATTATTGATTTATTTCCCAGCACCGCACATATACATAGTCATGAGCAAGTGGATTGCACATAAGTGGGGGTGCCTGTAATCTGTTTTACCTTTCAGTGTAATTTACTTAGGCATGTACAAAACACTAATTGTAGATCACAGGAATAGTATATCTGCCCCAATATGTTCATCTGGGGTTTTCTTTCACTCTCAAATGCAGGATATTTGAGTATTTCAGAAATCTACGTCAATAACCACCAACCCCGTTAACCAGAAAACTGGTTCTTTCAACTTGTTCTTTGGGGGAATATCATTTCTTTCTCTCTCTCCCCCCCCCGTCTCTCTCTATCTCACACACAATTTTATTTGTATGCTGTCTTTCCACAGTTTAAACCATGCTCAAGGCTGCTTACAACATGAAAAGAATACATAACTACATCATAAGAAAAGTATTCATAAAAAATAAACCAAACATTAAAAATACACCACCAAACTGAACAATGTCCACATCTAAAATAAAGATACAAAAAAATACAATAGTAACAAACTCCTCCTCAACAAAACACCACAAACACCTCAGACCAAGGGTCTGTTCAGCAGCCTCAGCTTTTGTAGCTAGAGTCAGTCAAGGCCCCATGCTTCCAAGCCAGTTGGAAAAGGCCTGCAGGGCAGAGAACAGGTCTTCCAGGACTCATAGTCACACACTTCATGGCTTTTGAAACTGAGGGGGCATGGCAAGGGATCAAGGAAAAACGTGGAAGCTTTTCACTAGACTAGCACAATGTTTTCAGTTCTGATCATAAGGCTCAACAAAATGTGCTGTTAGATGCATTATTTCATTTAATAGGTTGTATCCAGCATTAGAGTCATAGAACTGTAGAGTGGGAAGGGACCATCTCTTCATCTAGTCCAGTGTTTCCCAACCTTGTGTCTCCAGCTAGTTTTGGACTACAACTCCCTTCATCCCTAGCTAGCAAGACCAGTGGTCAAGGATGATGGGAATTGTAGTCTGAAAACAGCTGGAGATCCAAGGTTGGGAAACACTGATCTAGTTGAACCCCCTGCAAAGCAAGAATCTCTCCCCCCCCCCGTGGGGCTTGAACCCATGACCTTGAGATTAAGAGTCTCATGCTCTACCAAGTGAGCTATACCAGCTTTTTAAAATCATGTCCATTGAAAGCAGCTTGGGAGGAAAGGAAAGTTACCATTTGGATTAAGAGAGAGAGAGAGAGAGAGAGAGAGAGAGAGAGAGAGAGAGAGAGACTTTAAATGAATAATCCCTTTGCCATCACATCTCACTTGGCCCACAGAGATGAGATTTAATCAAATGTGGGGGAACTTCTTTATACTGATAAGGACCTCCTGTATTCCTCTTAGTGGCTTATAGTGTAATCTGATACACATCTATTCAGAAGTGAGTCTGTGTACACACTTTATTTTCAAAGAACATCCAAACCACATTCTCCCCCCACCCTGATTTGCTTATCACAGAGTTATAATACCCAGTAACCCATAACAAACTACAGTGCCCAGAATTCTTTGAAGGAAAGTGTGTATTTTGAAATATGGTTTACATATATGATGTATACACAGTCTAAGTTTCATTGAGATAAATGGAGCCTACTCCCAGGTATGGAGGTAAAGGACCGGAGCCCTAAGCTTCTATATATAGACCTTACGGAAACTGCTGGTGTAGCATGTTTTTGACAATTTTTACACAGCTACGGATATAAATTTAGAACAGTTTCACCAAATAAGTGGAGAATGAAAACAATGGCATCAGTCTTTCAGAAGAGAATTTATTCATCATCGTTGAAGAACAAGGAGGATTTTGTGCATCTTTCATGAATTTGTCTGCAATTTTGCTTCATGTTTAGTAGTTGAGAACATGCCAAAGTGCAACTTCTTTTACATTTTCTGTTCTTTGTCCAGAGCTGGATTTTTGTAAGAAACATTTTTGGGGGGGCGGCGGAGAGCTGGGGTTATGTTTTAAACATTTAAAAATCTAGCAGTAGATTTCTATGCATATTTGCTCAGAAGTAAGTCCCCCTGATGTTCAGTGGGTCTTATAGTTCAGCAACTCTTCATAGCGTTGCAGCCTTACTTATTTTATTTCTGCTCTGTGTTTCTTCCAGGGATTTGAGATCCTCTTTTATGCAAGCACATACCACATGCCAACCTGCTTGGTTGCAAGAAGGTTGCAGCATCATGTCCCCCCCCCCCCAAACACGCTCTGGACTTTGAAGCAAAAAGAAGTGTAAACTCTTAACATGCTTATCCAGAGCTATGAGATTGCTTTGAGTTTGTTAGTTTCCAAACTGTGCTCTATGGATGACCAATGGCATGTCTGTGGATTTGTGGTTGAAGACTAGATATGGTGCATCCTGACACATCAAGTATTTATATACTGATTTTAAATACTATTTTTATTGCTTCCTTCATTTTTAAAATTGTATTCAAATTGTATGACAATTGGTAGAAAACAAAACACTTAATCTCAGGGTTGTGGGTTTGAGCCCCATGTTATGCAAAAGAGTCCTGCTTTGCAAGGGGTTGGACTAGTTTAGTGATGGAAAACTTGGCCCTCCAGCTGTTTTGGGACTATGAGACCCATCATCCTTAGTTAACAGGACCAGTGGTCAGGGATGATGGGTATTGTAGACCCAAAATAGCTGGAGGGCCGAGTTTGGCCATCACTGGACTAGATGGCCCCTTCCAACTCTACAGTTCTGTGATTCTATAAGGAATAAAAGAAGCCACAAGAACAGAATGAAAAACCATACAGCATCTAGCACAGCAGCTTGCAGATGCTTACAAGATGCAGAGAATTCATTAAATGATCTGCCAAGACCCTTTGCAATATTCAAGTGGTCCATGGGACAAAAGATTTGGGAACCCCCACTGCAGTTCACAGGAGATACTTTCCAACCAGTGCTCGTTTGTTTCACAGCAAGGCAGCTTTCAAAAATTTAAGTTTACAACAAAGCACCACAGTCTAAAAGGGCAACAGAAGCACAGCAGAATAAGAAACACCACCAAGTAGCACAAAAGCAAATTGCAGAAGATCACAACACCTGGGAAAAAGACACATATTGGTGCCAACAGGGCGTCAGAGTAGGTCCCAGGTGAGTCTCCCTAGGATGAGCGTTGCACAGAGGACTACCACCTCCAGCCTCTCCCCACAGCTCAGATGACAGAGGCTCCCATGTGATAATCACACCACTTACAGGTAACAGCATTGCAGCTGTGCTTTCTAGAAATGGCAGCTCTGTATATAATGCATTAAGGCAAAAGGTAAAAAAAGGTAAAGGACCCCTGGACGGTTAAGTCCAGTCAAAGGCGACTATGGGGTTGCAGCGCTCATGTGGCTCATGTGGGCAGCATGACTAAACCACTTCTGGTGCAATGGAACACCATGACAGAAACCAGAGCACAAGGAAACACCGTTTACCTTCCTGCCACAGCAGTACCTATTTATCTACCTGCACTGGCGTGCTTTTGAACTGCTAGGTTGGCAGGAGCTGGGACAGAGCATGGGAGCTCACTCCATTGCGGGGATTCAAACTGTCGACCTTCCGATTGGCAAGCCCAAGAGGCTCAGTGGTTTAGACCACAGCGCCACCCGCATCCCTTTTATATAATGCATTACAATATCAGTGAAGCCAGGCTTCCACGGTCCAAGCAGAGATATAACTGAGGCACCAGCCAACGCTGTTAGAAGACACTTAAGGGGACAGAGCCATGAAATGGCCCAAAATAAAATGTCTGAGAAGTAGTTAAGGATAGGCATTTGGTCAGTTCAATCTGCGTACAATGCACACGCAGAGATCAAAGCACTATATATCTTGTGCAAAAGTGGCAAGAGGTTTAGTACTGTTTGTGACAGTCTGAAGCACAGGAACTCATTGGGCATGTAAGAAAAGGTCTTTGTAGCACCCAGTGAAAAGTGCTGAGAGTCTCCACATCCACTTCAGCTTATATCTCAAGTATCTGGGAAGCCAGAGGTCATGGGAAGAGTCGAAAAAAGCACAACTCAGCAAGCATCACAGGAAAGGATGCAGAGCAGGTGGACTGCCTCAATTATCCAAGCTCTATGATGAATGAGGACTGTGCCTGCTCTTGAAAGGTCTGCGGGATGCCGAACATGTTTCAGTTGCTAGTAGCACATCAGTGCTGAAGAGAGGAGCATTCCCAGCACAAGGCTTGGGTTTACATAAGCAAATGCAGTTATCCATAGAAATGAATAGGAAGGAGGTTCATCTAAAGCAGAAATGGGTGTGCTTCACCAGCTGAAGGAGCAAACCTCTCCCTCCCAAAATCGTACTGATCAAGTGGAGCCTAATGGCAGATGTACTGCATAAAAAGAGAGAGAGGTTGCAAAATGCAGGGGAAGGGAAGGAGCAGACTGAAACGCTTTGAGATGCAGTCTGGCTGGTAGGTAACTTGATGCTATGAGTCATCCAGCTCTCAGATTAGCAGATGTGGGAATCAGAATGTTGATTCCCTTACTTTATATTCGTTGTAAGAAACACTTGTTTTAACAAGAACAAGGAAAAATTTCTCACTGCTAGCATATAATCTTAAGCCACCTTCACATGGAGATTGTCAACTTGTATCTGAAAAGCACCACTTCCAACTGCCGGGGGGAAATTGTATTACGATTGAATAAACTTCACTGGACAACAATTTTTTACTTTTTGAATGTTGTCTAGATTTCTACAACTGATTTAGGGTATTTTTGCACTGCTGAATCAGAAAATGGCATTCGTTTCTCTCCATCAGGTCAGGTTTTCTGTAAACTGAATGGTGGGTATTGATAAAGGTAAGTACACATAAATTGCATGCTGCTTCACCATTTTTCAAACTTCAGGGCTTGAACTTCCGTTTCTTGGAACTCCTGGAATGCTCAGTGGCAGGGAGGTCTCTCTTCAGAGTCCAACAGTAGTCAGCCATCATGACTGTGTCCCAGCGACCCTGATACCTGGTCTCCATCTCTTTCATGTCCTGATGGAATCTCTCCCCCTGCTCGTCACTCATTGAACCCAGGTTCTCAGGAAACCGGTCCATATGTGAAAATAGGTAGTGCATCTTGACGCTCATGTTGCAGCCCAGGTTTCTGAAAGCAGTCAGCATGTTGTTGACAAGTTCTGCGTAGTTTCTGGCCTTATTGTTGCCAAGAAAGTTCTTCACTACCAGAACAAATGCCTTCCATGCTTCCAGTTCCACTTCGTTCATTGAGTTTCCGAACTCTGGATCTCTGATGAGCTGACGGATCTGAGGACCGTCAAAGATGCCAGCTTTCAACTTCTCCATGGTCAATCCTGGAAAAGCCTGGCACAAGTAAGTGAAGCAGTCACCATCCTTGTCCAGAGCCTTGGTGAACTGTTTGATTAAGCAGAGCTTGATGTGCAGTGGTGGGAAGAGTATTCTGTCTCTGTCCACCAAAGGGTCATTGATGATGTTCCTTTCTTTGCAAGGCACCAGTTCCTCCCACACAGGCCAGTCCTTCTTTGTGTAATGCTGAGCACGGTCCCTACTATCGCACATGCACAGAGAGCATGGGTACTTGGTGAAGCCAGACTGTTGTCCCAACAAAAAGTTCACTATCTTCAGGTCAACACAAATAAACCACTTATGCTGATCATAACCAATTTTCTCCAGCACATAATTCAACGCTTCATAGTTCTCCTTCAGTGTACTCGAGTGAGCCAGGGGTATAGAGGCAAACTGGTTGCCGTTGTGCAGCAGAACACATTTCAGTGATCGCTTGCTGCTGTCAATGAACAGTCTCCAATCTTTGGGTTCATATTGTGGCACTCCAAGCTTGAGCAGAAGCTGCACAATATCTGCACAGTACACCAAGTCCTTCTCTTCCGAGAAAAAACGGAGGTACCCTTGATGCCTGTTGCGCAAGAAGCTGATGCGAGCACTGTCAGAGAGGAGGTTTTTTTCCTTCAATCTGGATGCCAACAGTTCGGCAGAGTCCTTTGACAAGCTGAGGTCATGAACTAGATCATTCAATTCCTTTTGGGAAAATGGATGTGGAAGCATCATCTTCAAGAACCACTTCTTCTTCTTCATGTCCTTCGACACTGGAGGCATCTTCGTCACTAATGTCAGGAAATTCTCCGAAGAGAGGCCCTGGAATTTCATCACAATGAGCTACAGGACGACGTGCTGATTGAAGATCAGGATACTTCGTGGGGCGGCTGCCCCATTAACTTAGTTTTGATCCCCCAACTTTATGCTTTGCTGGACCAATTTATGGAAGATTTCGAGGTTTTATGACTTCAAACTGATCCCTTTTCGACATAATCACCCAGAACTATTGGACCTGAATACTTCTTGTCATTAAAATAATCATTTCCAATCAAAACAATTATTTGACAAGGCATTTTACCCCCACCAACTTCTTCTAAAATGCTCCACACAAGCGTACATGTGAACAAAAACATAAAAAAAGACATGTGGCCATAGCTCAAAAACTTGACCTGATTTAGCAAAACCAATGTGATTTTTGGATTCAGCGCATCAGATTTGTCCTAAATCAACTGAAAAAATGCAGACAACAAATTTGTTGTTGACCAGTGCTTTCAATTCAGATGATGACGATGGTGAGAATGAACCTTCCACACAGAAAGTAGGCCGGCCAAAGAGAAAGCTAAGTATAATTCTTATCCCTCACATCTAGTTTTCCACACATGGAGATATATATATATATATATATATATATATATATATATATTCAATTGGAGAAACATTCAGTTATGTGAGCCTGTAGTCTCAGTGAGACAACTTGCCCTTATTTATTTAGAGTGTGCATGTCCTTGTTTACTTATTTGAAATATTTATATCCTTGCCCTTAACCCAAAAATCTCAGGGTAAGGTACAATCACCCATAAAAAAACCCGTGAGAATATAAAAAATGCAACCTATCACATCTGAGCAGCAACATCAGTTTCCAAATGCCTCCGCAAAGAGCCACATTTTAACCAGATATACCTGAACTTTCCCAATAGTATGAGACTAAGAAACCTCTCCCAGCAGATCTTAACTCGCAGGCAGGATTATACAAGGATAGATGTTCATGAAAGTCAAGGCAGCTTCAAGCAGCAACTAGCTTCACCCAGACCTCTTTTGTATGCCTTCAGGCCATATCCTGGGCTGTAGAATTGTGGTACGTTATCATGAGTAAGAGGTGAAGCTCCCAACTGATCATCATTCAGCAAGAGAAATTACTTTTGTGTAATACATTTGTATCAGTTGGTGTGAAGAGAATATTGTGCCGTTCTGCTGAGTTAGGAACACTTATAAAAGTGAGAAACTCACACGACGTATTCACTGTTCTGGATGCATTCCAATAATAGCATAGCACTTGTATGTTGCATTGGAGTTATTGGATTAATAAATCAGTGGAGCTCCTGGTCTGAAAAAAAAAAAAAAGTTTTGACATGGAAAAGGTGCTCTTGCATTGACATATCTTGGTGAAGCCGCCTTGCTGAAATTTGTGGCTTCACTCTTATTCTGGTTCCAGCAACCACTGCCTGGCTGAGAAGGCTCGAATAAGTCATTATAGCAAAATACAAAACTTATTGCGTGCACAACAAAACTCCTTCAGGAGAAATATTAGAAGAATTAATGATACAGGGTGACGGTACAAAGTATCTTCTGTGGTGTAACACAAAAATGCAAAGCATAATAACTCATATAGCGTTATGGCTTAATTGGAAGCACAAATGTTTATAAACTGCTTGCTCAGCATCCAGTGCCCCACTGAGAACCGACAAAGGAAGATGCCAAGCCTAACAGAACTGTGCCAATAGTCTCAATAGATTGAGTTCATCTCACCTCTCACAGCTGGTAAGAGAATGAAGTTCGGAGAATCTGGAAAACAGCTGTTAGTATCAGCAAACATCTTGCTTTCCTTTTTCCCTATATAAATGATAGCCTAGGGACAATTTGGTGTCCAAAATCATGAATATTTATTTAAAAGACAATGACTGGATAATAATGGGAGAATCTGTGTCCATTATTTAAACATTGTCATTTAAACCCATGCCAAGCAGGTAGAAGAAAGCAGTTATAACTCCTGGTCTGTTCTTGGAGCACAACATGGCAAAAGCTCCTCTTTTACAGGTTGAAGCAGAACTTACTGAACTGTCTCTTCAGAAAACATTTTCCAAGTTGATTTGTATACTGAGGAATCTCCTGCATGTTGGTAGGAATTTAAGGCCAGGGACTTGTAGAGTTGCCATATTTTGATGAGCAAAAAAGAGGACACACCTGCCAACTTCTACTTTTAGCTATGGATCACTATGACAACTCTCATTTTAAATACCCCTACTATATGTAGGCTATAGAAGCTGTGATATATTGCTAGTAGCAATGTTCTTAACGTTCTGGGTGAATTGACAGAGATTTTACCCCTGAAAAAGAGGATGTGTTCGGGGAAAAGAGGACAGATGGCAACCCTAGGATGGAGAATCTGTGGCCCTTCTGGCTGGAGATCTGTAGTTCTGAGGAGAGCCTTCTCTTCTACAAAATGCTTAACTTGGCAGAACTCTTAGGCAGTAATCCTCATCCCTTGGACCATTATTTACACTAGGATCCAGTAAAAACATGCGTAAATCAGGCATGTAGATCATTTAAGGAATCATTCTGCATCCCAGTAAATAAAACCTAGAAGGAAATAGAAAAGAATGCGGCAATAGGATGTAAGCAGCTGTGCATTCCTTACCAGTGATCAACATGCATTGGTTTCTTGACCATAGTGCAAACTAGTTGAAGGCTACTTCACATAGTAAGAAGACAATAGAATGACCAGTTTTCTGTGCTACGGAAGATCACACAAAAAAGAAACTTACACATTTCTCCTCCATATATTATATGCATACACACTGTGCCCACAAGAATACATTTATTTTCCTACAGGAAAGATAAGCAGATCCTCTGTTTGTATGATACCCAGAAGCAGAAGAGTGTGGAGGGGCGGTCACTTGTATATGTTCTCTCATGGCTTCTTCCAGTGTTCAAAATGGCTCCAACTCTTAAAGGAGTGTTGAATATACAGAAGAAATGGTGTCCTCTTCTGTTCCACTTTGCCTAAGGCCAAACCTATGTTCTTTAAACATTTATTTAACTCTCTCTCTCTCTCTCTGTGATAACATTTATGATTATGCAAATCACCAAGTGAGTTTATTTCCTTAGGCTGAACTTCCAAGACCGTTCTAGCACTGCAAGTGTATCAATATCAAAAGAGTCTGCACTGCCACAGACCTATGAGAATCAGACTTTATGTGCATTTCCTTTACATAGGGATGTACAGAATGCTGATTAACTATTAATTGTTGTTAAATTGCTTCATTTCATTTGCATATAAGAGGCATACTTCAGTTTAATACTGTTCTTAATCACTGATCATGTTCTTTATGGCAAATATTTAAATTCTGGTTCTATGAGCCCAAGTTCAGCATGCTACAATTATAGGAAATCCTATTACGTGCTTTTTGTTATCAGTTGTGATTTTCGCATTTGCCTTCATCCTTGCAGTGCTCTCTCTCTCTCTCTCTCTCTCTCTCTCTCTCTCTCTCTTCCTCCTTTCCCCCTCTACTTTTTGCTCCTAAGAATCAATCATTGTCTTCTGATGCTTGGCTCCTGATTTAACCTCACATCCAACCAAGCTGAGCAAACATTTAGAGTTCCTTGTCCTATAACTGTGAGATCATTTCACTTACTACAGATGGTCTATAGCAGTGATGGCCAGACTTGGCCCTCCAGCTGTTTTGGGACTACAACTCCCATCGTCCCTAGCTAACAGGACAAGTGGTCAGGGATGATGGGATTTGTAGTCCCAAAACTAGTCTATAGGCAGCCCAACACATTTTGGTGCTTGAGATGGAAAAAATCAAATGGCACCAGTACCACAAATATGATAATTAACAAAACAGTTTACCATTTGCTGCCTTTTCATGGTACCTCCCCCCCAACCCCCAACCCCCCCCCCACACACTTCTGTTTTCTACTGCTTCCTCACCCTGTCTCATGACAGAACTGGCCCTCCTTTCCTTCCCTCCTTCCATTTCAATTGCAAGTACCCAATATATCTGTTTGCTCTTTTTAGTTCTGCTTCCTCTGTTTGCCATTATCCAGATATCCTGAGCCTTTAGTATGGTATACCTGAATGGCAGATCAAAGCTCTAAAAGTTATTGTTTTCCATTCAGGCTTTTTAAGATTCATTTTTTGTGTTTTTCATGCTGATAACGCTGCCAGAAGTCTACTTTGTAGATAATGACTTAAGGGAACAAATATCTAATCTAAATTTATCGGCTCATTAACAGATCCAGGGCAGGACACTAGAAAATATGAGTATATAAACAGGGAATCAAGTGAAAATTATCACAATTTTTGGGCAAATAATCACTTATAGGCCCTCAACTGTGATTACTAACCTAGAATTACTTTCTCTGCAGTGTTGCTGTCCAAGGTCTGCCCAAATCAGGCAGGTCAGGCACTGGAGATGTGTTTTATTTTTATTTTTTATTTTTTAATATTTTATTAATGATTTTCTTGTTTTACAGAAGTAAGTGTAATGCCTCGTATTTTTTTCCCCATGTAACATTTTTACAAATCCATTTGATTTGTTGAGGCATTAGGGGGAGAAGGAAAAAAAAAAAAGAAAGGAAGGAAAAAGAAAGGGGGGTGGAGGGAGGGAAGATGGTTGGGGGTGGGGTCGGGTGGCAATGTTTCTATTATGCTTAATGTATGTAGAGTTTGGTGTCAGCATTACTTGTGTTCCTTTGGTGGTGAGAGAGGTTGGGGTTGGCCTAGGGTGTGATTGGCTGTGGTGATCTTTGTTTTCGTGTGTGAGTGAGGTGGGTGGGTGTTTTGGATCAGGTTAGCCATATTCATTTGTATGCTGTTGGTGGATTATTGTCATTGTCTTGTTGGGCTGTGTATGTGATAAAGGGGAGCCATACCGGGGTGAAGGCGTCTTCTTCTATTTGTCCCCATGTCAGTTTCAGTTTATTAGTTAATTTTTCTAGTAGGGCTGTTTCCCATACTATTTGGTACCATTGGTCTATGCTTACTCCTGACAGGATGTGTTTTAATGTATAGAATATCCTGTTTAGATTGATGAGATCCATGTTCTCCACTCAGCCACGATGTTCTCAGGGTGACCTTGGGCCGCTCATTTTCTCAGGTGTGGTAGAATGAACTCAAACAGACAATGATCTGGATTAAAAGATTGGCACAACTGATTACAGGTGTAGGTGGAACTTCGGCTCAGGCATTAGATGTATATCAATTTCAGTCTCCTGCTGGAGGGCTGAAACAACATAGGGTTGTGCCAAGGAATTTGGGCCTCCCCCAAGACACCGACTGGCCGAGTGGCCACCCTAAGGCTGCCACTGGAAGCTATATGGCAGGCATAGGCAAACTCAGCCCTCCAGATGTTTTGAGACTACAATTCCCATCATCCCTGACCACTGGTCCTGTTAGCTAGGGATGATGGGAGTCGTAGTCCCAAAACTTTTGGAGGGCCAAGTTTTCCTATGCCTGCTATATGGCCTGTGTGCCCCACACTTGGCTTCTGGACAGAGATTTCCACCGAGACCCCTATAAACAGGGTACCTGATTACATTGCTCATTCAGGACAGGATGATGCACCAGTTCACCCCAAAGCTTGAAGACTAGGATCCTTGACGCCTCCCTTTCCATGGAGGCGCAGGTTACAGCAACAGCCAAGGCGACATTTTCCACCTTCACCGCATCAAGCAGTTGGTCCCTTACCTTTCCCGCCCTGACCTGACCTGGCTATAGTGATCCATGCGACGGTCACCTCCAGGTTTGACTACTGTAATTCGCTCTACGTGGGGCTGCCCTTGAAGCTGTCCCAGAAACTCCAGTGGGTGCAGAATGCTGCAGCGAGGCTCCTCACAGGGTCTCTACCATGGGAGCATATTCACCCAGTGCTTTTCCAGCTGCACTGGCTCCCAGTGGAGTACAGGGTCAGATTTAAGGTGCTGGTTTTGACCTTTAAAGCCCTTCACGGCCTAGGACCCTCGTACCTATGGGGCCGCCTCTTCTGGTATCCCCCACGGAGGCTCTTAAGGTCCATAAATAGAGGTCCCGGGCCCAAAGGAAGTTAGATTAGCCTCAACCAGAGCCAAGGCCTTCTCAACACTGGCTCCGGCCTGGTGGAACACTCTGTCTCATGAGACCAGGGCCCTGCGGGATCTGATTTCTTTCCGCAGGGCCTGTAGGACCGAGTTGTTCCACCTGGCCTTTGGCTTAGAATCCGTTTGATTCCCTCCCCGACTTTCTTTTTCCTTTCTCCTTCTGTGAAGAGGCTGCATCCTAATGTTTTAATGTTGTATTTAAATCTTTTTTAAATTGCATTTTAATCAACTTGTTTTTATTATTGGTTGTTAGCCGCCCTGAGCCCAGTCTTGGCTGGGGAGGGCGGGGTATAAATAAAATTATTATTATTATTATTATTATTATTATTATTATTATTATTAGGATTCCACCTAATGTCTTAACCACCACACAAAGTGGCTTTTAAGATGCCTTGCCACCCAACCACCTACTGTGCTGTGTGGAGCAGACACAGCCTACTTTTATGTGTTGCTGGCTGACCGGTCATGGCCTGCAATGTCTGGCCAGCCAGCAAGGCTCTGACAAATTGGCATGGCCACTGATGGCCCATTGGGAGCTGGCATTTTGGCAAGGGATTCCTGCTCCTTGATTCTGCTGGCCGGGGAGTTCCCTGGACAACCGGCATAGCACGTGGGCCCTAGCTGCTGAAGATGGTGGATGGAGGCAAGGTCCGCAATTGCCGCCTACCTGAGAAGGGGTGAGCGGTCATCACCTTCCATTGAACACAGCGTTAAGGATGCAACGTGATCCTTATTGGGGATTAAGCCTTTGGACTGAGCAAGGCTATTTGCTGAACAGGCATACATTGAACTGAGATGAAAGTACTGTGCTAGCAGAGGGTTATTCCGTGCTGCAGCTCTGCCTTTACGGAATCAATATGGTGATAGTTCCATACCAAACTGTGGGTAAGCCGTCATAGTGGTCATGGTGGTATGTTTCTAGAAATCTGTAGGAATTCTACACTACAGAGGGACCCACAGAGTTGCAGCAATATATCAATGACTCCTCTGGTGACATGAGTTAAAAGAGACATCATGGGACTACAACAGTTTCTTGGCTGCCTTTATAAAATCCTTCCTAAACCAGGTGAGAACACAACTATAAAAATAAATAATAGAAAGGCAATAAACTTTAAAAGATCCACCTCATTCTGTTACGGTGCTACCTCAGGTTACAGACACTTCAGGTTACAGATGCTTCAGGTTACAGATTCCGCTAACCCAGAAATAGTACCCCGGGTTAAGAACTTTGCTTCAGGATGAGAACAGAAATTATGCAGGGGCAGCGGGAGGCCCCATTAGCTAAAGTGGTACCTCAGGCTAAGAACTGTTTCAGGTTAAGAACAGACCTCCAGAACGAATTAAGTTCTTAACCAGAGGTCCAGAGGTACCACTGTATTGTAAACCAAGAGTGCTTCTACACATTAAGCAAATGAACTATGTAGAACTCTGAAGATGAAGGACATAGAATTCTGGAGGCAGGATTGTACCAGAAGTGCATTGGGGGGGGGGATTTTATATATACCGGTATATATATATGTGTGTGTGTGTGTGTGTGTGTGTGTGAGATCACCACATGTAGAAAATAGCACATCAGTAAAAAAAAAAAAAAAAGTTTATCAGAACCCTCTATAATGCATACTGATTTACTCTGTGCAAGGAGAGAATGTCATTTGTTTAACATGGGTCACTTTCGAGCCTGTGCCCTCCTCATTTACACCTCATTCCAACATCTCATTCTGCACAATGTGTCACGTGGGCCTGAGCATTCATAGGCAACAGTCTGCTCCTGTCTTCATACATCTGAAGAAAGCTGCTGTTGCCTATAGATGCTCATGCCATAGTGAAACAGTGGAAGCCACTTTCAATATTTTGGCTGCCGTGGGTTACCTAGACTATTTTCCCAGCAATATATTAGAATTAGAACTACATGAATGATGCTCACAGACACAAAGGAGTGAGCTTTGGGAGGGGGGAAATGTCTCTCTTCAAAGTAACATCTTATTATCTCTCTAAATATGGATGTCTTACGATGTATTCAAAGGGTGGAATTGATTTTGTACACACCGTGCTGGTTTTGTCCTAGTAACTTCTAATCCTTTTGTTAGAAAGAGAGAGAGGGAGAGAGAACGTTAACAGCTGCCCTCTGCCTTTAACACTCAAGAACAGCGATTCCCACTTCAGCTGATGGCCATGCGCTGCCTTTTAGAGCACAAACGCTTCCCAAGCAAAGTATGATAATTTGTTGAAGTTGGAAGCACCAGCTTATTGATTCTCCTCCCACCCCATCGCATTAAAGAACAAGGGAGAAGATAACAAGTGACCAAAGGGGAGGGAGGGAGATCACCAAAGAGAAGCAAGGAGACATCCTCTTGCGTGACATTTCCCTTTGAATATTGTCAGTTTCCATATAATCTTGCAAGCTATTATAGCATCTTCCTTGATGATTTTATGCAACAGGAGTGCCCTCTGCCTTTTAACGTTGCAGTATGCACCTAATTAGTCCCCTAAGACATAACACCTTTTTGTTCTTCAAGAGAAGAGGCACAGTTCTGGATTTGATTTTGGTATTTATTTCTCTTTTTTTAAGTGGACAGTTTCCCACAGGAATGTACTGCCAATTATACTAGGATGGTTCCCCCTGTGTCATCTTGTAGCACAGTATATAGAAGGGTTCGTTATAGATTTAATATCTTGGAAGGACCCTTGCCTTCAGGTGGGCAGTTGTGTAAGTGGAGTCGGATGATCAGACTCCAAAATTAATTTGCATTTACTGGGAACTGAATTCCTGGGTGCCTCTAGTTAAAATCAACAGACGGGTTTAATAATATATCCAAAGAATTAATTCGTGGATAGCTACTACTATGTTCAAAGGTGTTATTGCATTAATTAACGCTTAATAATTAATACCTTGCACCAGCAAGTCTGTAGGGATCTGAGTTACTCTGTTTCGTTCAAGAAAACACCTTTCTTCGAGCCAACATCATATTAAGTATGCTACAGAATTGCAGTCTCCTAGGCATCCTGTCTGCAAAGCAGTTATGCAAGATAAGTGTTTGAGATGTACAGCAAAGAGATAAACAAATTATGGACGCTACTGAACCTATTTCCGAAAGAAAAGTGAGCCTCCTAGCTGTATGTCAGATGGTGCAGGGAAGGAATGCCTCTGAGAAAATTGTCTCCAAAAAAATAAAAAAAGAGGGCGAAAGAGAGAACTTTGAAAAAATGTTGATGGTTGTGTGTACCTTCCCCCCACCCACAAAAAAGAGAGGATATTTTGATTTTTCTTCAAAGAAGCCCACAGTCAACAATTTTTTTGCTTCTGTTTTTGTTTTTTTAAGAAATGCTTTTGTGCTAGGATTTTGTATATATAGCTTTGCACACGCGTCACACTGTGCATTTATCATAAAACGGTGATGCGCACCACATGGTGCATGGAGTTATTATCCCACTCTTCTATGGAAATGCATTGTAGAACTCCCACCCCCTTCTCTCCCGAATTAAAGCAGCACCCACGAGAGCTCTGAAAGATGTATGGCTAGAACAAAGGGAAACAAATCTAGGGCACTGCCATGAAAGACTCTGCGGGCTGGGTTTCTCCTGCAGCCGGCAAGAGTGCAAAGCATTAAACATTTACACGTCTGCTTGTTATCAAAATTGCTTATCTTGTACTTTTTAAATAATACCTCGTTTGAGATATATATATATATATATATATATATATATATATATATATCAAACGAGGTATTATTTATATATATATTGCAGAATGTGATCTTTTCTTAGCAGGCAAGAAAATTCATGAAGAAATGTTCACAGCCTAAGCTAATCTTGCAGTTTATACAAGAAGCAATCTATATGGGTGGAATAGGGGAATCAGTCAAAAGCAAGAAGAAGAAGAAAGCAGTTTTCAGGACAGAATTGTTACATTCGGCTGTTTCCTTCCTCTGTCTGGATCAGATTGGCTTGTGTTTTTCTAAACAATTAATTGAATGTGGCTGGGGTGAGGTATAAATTATTCTTCTTCTTCTTCTTCTTCTTCTTCTTCTTCTTCTTCTTCTTCTTCTTCTTCAGCTTTTATGTGAAACAAGGGGTTATGCCATTTAATACTTTGCATACAAAAAATTGCAGGCCGAGCCTTACCATAAATCAGTTGAAACAGTCATTTCAGATACCAAATATAGAGGCCTCATCTTTCATTTCCTTGCCTCAAACCAATGGCCCATGGGCCACATTTGGCCAACTAAGAGGATTTTTGTAACCCCCGCTAAAACTCCTTTAATCATTTTTAAATGACTTCTCCCTTGGGTTCCCCACTGTGATGCCAGGATTTCGACAGGTGTTTTTTTTTCCTTTGCCTCTCAGGCTCCCCAATTTTAATATTTCAAAAATAAAACTTTTTATTTTTAAGTTACTGGATGCTCCCATAGATAACCCACTGTGATATTATGATGCTGAAAAGCTTCTTGACCCCCTCAAGCCTCTCTCCCAAATTGTCCACTAACAACATCAACAATTTACTTGCGGGATGTAATCCATTGGTGCAGTCAAATGCAACATTCCTTATTTCCCTAGAGTGGGCACAAGCAGAGGGACATCCAGTCAGTGTAACTTCCTGTTTCTCTGGTCTGGAGCATCCTCCCCCTGCATGTGACCTGGGAGATGGGCGTGGCTGTGGCTGACTCCATAAAAGAGCCAAGTCATGCAGCCATTTTCTCAGTCGTCTTATTCTCTCTCTCTCTCTCTCTCGTTGCTGTTCTTTTGCTGCCATGCTGCTCCCTTGCAGCCATTTTGTTATCTAAATGTAATTTTGCTGTCTGCTGGTTCTAAGCCAGCAGCACATGTGTTCAGTCTCCTAGGAGATGAACTCACAGTTTCTTTGTGTCACTATCAAGTAAAGCCTGACCTTCAGGGATCATATCGTGAACTGAAATGCAAGTAAACTTTTTGTTACTTTAGTCAGAAAGACTTTTGTGTATTCTTTTAAGAGGGAACAAAGGGGACACCAGGAAATAATCTTAACTAAGAGTCAAACGAATTTGCAAACTGGCTTCCAACGATATTATGGGGAATCTGCTCTGCTATATCACTTACAGTGGTACCCCACAAGACGAATGCCTCGCAAAACGAAAAACGTGCAAGACGAAAGGGTTTTTCGGTTTTTGCGTCGCTTCGCAAGACGATTTTCCCTATGGGCTTGCTTTGCAAGACGAAACTTCTTGCGAGTTTTTTTCCCTTTTTCTCAAAGTGACCGCAAAGGCGAGCTCCGGTCGCACGGCCGAGGGAAGCCCCGCTGTGGGTCGTCCAAAGTCAGCCCGAGCACGCCACTCACCTAAAAGGCATGGAGAGACGGAGGGAGCGCGCAAGGATCCCGGTGCAGAGGAGGCTCCTGCAGCAAAATAAAGGCAGTTGGCAGCCGGAAGACTCCAGGACCCGGAGCTGCGGCCGGGCCGTCAATGGCGTTGCCGGAGACTCCTCCCTCTGGGCCTCGCTCTCTCCGCCTTCGCCGCCGCTTGCCCTGCCTGCAATCGGCCGGGCTCATCACTCCGCTCTGCAGAGTGCAGCGCAAAGGCGCGGCGGGACAGGTGTCCGGGGACGCTTTGGCTGAGTGCGCCCCGGGATCGGAGGTGCGGGGTGCTTGCTGCAGATCTTATCTTCCGGGGTCGCTGGGATAGCGGCGGTCGGGGCTTGTGTTATGTAAGCACGTCAGGAGGGACTGCTTAAGAGGCCGGACGAGGCTTATGCAATGGCCAGATGCTCCCTAGGGGTCAAGGCTTGCAGTTGCGGGAACGAGTTTATACCTGTAGCCGCTAAGCCGCTAATAGCCATGCTTCGCAAGACGGAAAAAAACCCGCAAGACGAAGAGACTCGCGGAACGGATTAATTTCGTCTTGCAAGGCACCACTGTATTAGCATGAGTGAAGGAAGGATAATACTTATTCAATATATCCTTTAGTACTATCCTTAACTTTTCCACATTACTGACCCATTACTGCTGTGATTGTATGACACCAAATGGCATTGTGACTCCACCAACCTCAACTATCCCCAAAATCTCTCTCTTTCAAAAAAATAAAATTAGGTACACCCACTATGACATGAAGAAGTCAGAGGGTTGAATCTGGGTTGATATGGCTCTCAGTCTGAAAAATGTTGTCCATGACTGCACTCACCTCTCTGCCTGTATGCCATTAGTGTTTTACTCTTTTCAAAGTCCCGAAATGGCTGTCACAGTTCATTGTTAGGTGATATATTCTAAGGCCAAAATACACAAGGAATTAAGGTGTTGAAAGTTGTCTTTGGTGTGTGAATTGCTAACACATTTTTTGGCTGCAAACAGATTCAGATTCTCTCCACACCATGTTCTTCTGGATGCTTGGTAATGCTATTTTTAATCATGCTTTCCACTAGCTTTCCTGGAACAGATGTGAAGCTAGCCAACCTGTGATTTCCTGGATCTTCTCCAGATCACTTTTTTAAAAATGTTATTACATTGATGAACTTTCTAATCCTCAGGTATGGCAACTGATTTTAGGGACAAATTCCATATTCTTGTTAGAAGGTCAGCAATTTCTCCTTTGATTTCTTTTTCTTTTCTTTATTTTTAAAGGTAATTTGTAAAACGGATACCATGCCTCTTGCATTCTTCAAATTCCCTTCCTGGATAGTTGGTTTAGGCACTGGGTCTAGACCAGTGGTTCCCAACTTTTTTTTTTTTTTTTTTTTTTTGGCCTTGCTCTCTAAAATCCTGATGCCTCTCCCCTGTGACATATAATTCATATTATTCAAAAAGTGAATTCCTATTCATGTGGAGGAAGCCAAAAAGGCCATTAACTTGGTCTAACTCATTCTCAAATTGCCCCCCAAAAAATCAAATTGCCACCCTGTGGGTTATGTGCCGCATGTTGGGAACCACAATTTGAAACTAGTAGACTCCATGCCAAACCGTGTTCAAATGCTGCTTAAAAATAGCAGAGGTCATATCCATTACTAATGTACGTATAGGTGAGTTTTGTACATGTATATGTGAGTTTTGTACAATAAACCACATTGTTTGTTCCAATTAATTTGCACAGGGGTATAACAAAGGGGGTTATGGAAAGAATAAAACAACAAAAATTATCAGTAAAAACAACTATTTAAAAACATGTGTCCAGCTGGTTTTGTGGCCTACAGCTTCCCAGAATACCAAGGTGCCACGTGGGCTTCACAGCATGAGAGAGGGGACATAGGAGTGATTGTGTAAACCACCCGTTTCATCTTTCTGCTCCATAGCGAGACCTGGGTTGAATCAGGATTGCCAGCTTTCTCTGGTGGAAAATCCCCCAGAGTGTTCACATCAGTTTCCATCAGTCTCTGAGTGAAGACCACCCACCATTACAGGGAACATTGCCACTGCCAGTCCAAACTTAACTACATAATATTTCAACCATGACAAGGGGGCACCACCCATCATCAGTCCATGCTTTGTTGACATGGATGTCTTTACCAGTGATCCATATTCTTTGGGATTTCAAATTTTGTTACATGGCTAAAATTTTATTTATTAGTACAAAATGGTTACCATTCAGACCACTCCGGTAGCTTCATTTATACCGCAGACAGACAGCACAGATACTCACAACTGCTTCTGTGTGACTGGACAATGCATGCAGCCTGATTGTTTGACTGTTCTGGCTTCCATTTCCAAACTCACCGTGAGCAAAGGCATTTCAGCAGCCTGCGGGCATGATCCATAACCTCCAAACTGTTCCCTAGATGCAGATTCAAAGAGAAAATATTTTCTTCTCCTCTGGAAATTCTTCTCTCACCTGCCTCTAGAAAGATGGAAGATTAACAATATGACCTCAGCACTCTAACTCTGCCTCAACTTCCCATGGTATTCCTGGGCTCCACCAGTAACTGCTTCATTTCTTCAGGTGGGTCAGTGAACCAATAATTGATTTCCCTCCATATCCTAACCTTGATCAAAACATTGGGTTTTCTATTTAGTGCTTTCTCGGGGCACCTCAGACTAGCTGTGTGATCTTATCAGCTTCTGTTGTCACTGAAACTCGAGTTTCTACAATAAGGAAAAGAAGTTGTTTGAGGAATCTCTTTCAGGAGGGACAAACTGATCTATTGCCAGTCCATGTCACCTTTGTATGTTCTTAGTCATGGGTCTAGTACATCCTGTGTTCACACATTTTAAAATCTGCAGTTAAATACTTATTTTAAATCATGATTAATTATTGCAAAAAATAAAAATAAAATTGCCTATTTCAAAGTGTATTTTGGGAGATATATTCTTCACCAGAGGACTGTGTTTGAATATTCAAGAAATGCAAAATTAATTGGATAACTTTTCAGAGCCACACAGTTGCACTGCAGATAAGATCGGTTTATATTGGAATTTGAAATTTCTCAACAATCTCTAGATATTTGACAGCATTTCAAAATCCCATTGGGATTTTCAATGACAGTTGCCTAATAACATTTACACACACTCACAGAGAGCACATAGCCATTGACTTGAAAGAGACTCTTGAGTACTTCATGGGCACAATTTGCAGGATGCTTACCTAAGCAGGCCCTTCAAAATGGACAGGAGCAGGGCAAAAGCTCAAGATGGAGAAGCCCAACTATCACAGGATATTCAGCCATGCACAAGAGGCAATGGCTTATCCGATATTACAGATAATGTTCTCTATGAGAGATGCATACAAGCACAATGACTGAAAATCCAAATCTCTGTTGTGAATTTCTGCCAGAAAGGAGCATCCTTGCCCAAGGATCTGCTAGGTTCAAAGTTACTTCTTCCACATGGCTGTATTCCAAGGGTCACTTCTTGTCAGGAACTGGCAGGCCGCCGTCTTAGGTAATCAGCAAGCAGTAGTTGTATTTTCAAGAAGATTTATTATACACAGTAATTAACCTCAGAGCCACTTTCACTAGCAACTGTATATCATGAGGAAGTTGAGGCATCTGAACTCATATTATGTCGCAAACAAGAAACACGAAAACGCCCCCACCTCTTCTTCTTTGATTGACACCTTTCCTTATCCTTTGTTCATCTGTGAGCCCTTGGACTCTCAGGATCATCTCCCACCCCTTCCTCTGATGAAGAGTTTCCCCTCCCCCAGTGCCGGATTTACGTATAAGCTAAACGATCTATAGCTTAGGGCCCCACTCTTTTGGGGACCCCCCAAAAATTAAAGGAAAAAAACCTGGATGTACATTTCCAAAATATAAGGTAAGTTCAACAATTATTTTGATAAAATACATATTTTGTTATGTGCAAATGGCTTTAGATACATATTAGGTCCATAAATTACCATATAGCATATATTCAACACAAAAAACAGTGACAATTTGTTGTTGACAAAGGACAGCTGGACATATAAAGGGCCCCATTACCTCCAGTCGCTTAGGACCTCCTCAAACCGAAATCCAGCCCTCCCCTCCCCTGTGAGGTGACTAAAGGCTGTTCCTCAGAGACTTGGCCTCCGTCCAGCCTGCTCTCACTGTGCTGATAAGGTTCAGTCTCTCCTCCTTTGGCTGGCTGAGAAAAAGGCAAGTCTCTTTCTTCTTCTTCTGACTGACTGCCCCCCACTCATCCTGCTCGTCTTGACTGTGGGAAGGCATGCCCACGACACTGCTGCTACTCTACCTTGGGCAATCTGTCCCTCGTATTTACATTAATCAAAATGACGAAACAGGAAATGACAGAAGTGTAAAAATATTATGCATGGTCTACAGAAAGACCATACAGAGAAATTTCTCTCTATCTCTCATAATGCCCTGGCCATTCAATGAAGCTGAATGTTCTGGACAGACAAAAGAATACTTTCTTACACAGTGTATAGTTGACTTACGGAATTCATTCACACAAGATAAGGTGAAGACAGCCAACTTGGATTGCCATTAGACAAATTCATGAATTGTTGCTAGTCTTGGTAGCTATAATTCTGCTGTCACTGTTGGAGACCGTATGCCTCTGAATACCAGTTGTTGGGGGATCACAAGTGACAGGTGCAGTGTCGCATTCTGATCCTGCCTTGGGCTTCCTGTAGGCATCTGGTTGGCCGCTGTAAGAACAGGATGCTGTACTAGATGGGTCTTTGGTCTGATCCAGCAGAGCTCTTCTTATGTTCTAATTCTCTCAGATAATTCCCACTCTTTTGTATTATCGTGAGTTGTTTCACACCATTCTTGAAGATCACACTTTGCAATGTGACTTGAGGAGTGACTTCACTGCACTAATATCTTTTATGTTCTCAATTCACTTCTGCATAATCTGATTTTTATACACTGTGCATAAATTATAGGCACTTCATCAACGTCTCATTATTTTCTCTCCTTAACAATTCAATGACAGTGATTAATTTCTGAAGATCCGTAAACAAAAACCTAGCTTGGGAAGGGCATTAAAGCTGAGCCAGAATGTTTAGCACATCCTGCAAGGAACGAAGACGCATATTAAGCATGGAAGAAAGCAAATCATAGGACACACAGGCATACTTACAACTGATTCACACATTGTGAGTGCCAGACACAAGACCTCCCCTGGGAGCGATTCCCATGATTGGATATGCATGGCTATAATGTGCAGGAATGACTCACACAGAGAGTGTGTTCTCTGATGTTCTTCTGAATTACCAATATGATTCTGAAGGGTTGCTGTCCATGGGATTGTTAGCTGAACTGACTTTATGCCTTGACTGCCATTAGGATGACTGTATATATAGGCAAGTAATAAGGATAAGGGGTCCAGAGGGGGAAGGATATCAACTTTGTGGTATCCGTAACACATAACTAAGCTTCAGTTATCTTCTAAAGGATATGATGAAGCTCAGAATTCAAAGATGATTGCATTTCCCAAATTCACAGTGAACAGAGAGATTTGATTTAACTGCGTATATATAATGCTGAAATGGCAACCCTATAAAAGTTTAAAGGGGGGAAATTCAACCAAATGCACAGGGCTCCTGGAAGGGTTTATGGGCCACTTGATCCTTTTTAAGGCAGGTAATAAGATAGGCTTCTTTAGTGTGGGGGATTTTATCCACATCTACAAAAATATGGTAACTGTCAAGGTAAAAAAATACCAGGCCTGCAGTTCAGTGAAGCACATAGCTAAGGGAATGTTTGGAATTGGTCCATAGTACTTCAAGGTGGGGGTTAGCAATAGGAGTGGTGAAAGACAAGGATTTTGCCATATCAAAAAAATGGGGGGACAATGCAACTGGGCATCCTTTCAATGTCCTACATGTCCATAAAATCAAATAAATGATTATGGTCTTCAAGGAAAATCTGTATCTTTAGGGACTTCCCCAGTGTATCACACATATTTATCCTATTCAAAGAATTCAAGGCAACTTTGACTTTGTCATATCAATCATATCAATCAGCTGGATAGCTCAGTTGGTTTGAGCATGGCATTGATAATGCCACGGTTGCAGGTTCTATCCCAGTTGCATACTGATTAGCTGATCTTCAGGGTTCCTTCCAGTCCTATGATTCTGTGACATGTTTAGCCTGGAAAAAGAGGAGACTGAGAAGAGATATGGTAACCATTTTCAAATATCCAAGGGCTGCTAAAGTGAAGATGGAACAAGCTTGTTTTCTCCTGCTCTAGACTGTAGGACCCAAAGCAATGGCTTCAAGTTACAAGAAAGAGATTCTGACTAAGCATCAGGCATAACTTTCTGATGGTAAGAACTGTTTGACAGTCAAATGGACTCCTTTGGAAGGTGATGGGACTCTCCTTCCTTGGAGGTTTTTGAGCAGAGGTTGGATGGTCATCTGCCATGGATGCTTTAGCTGAGATTCCTACATTGCATCAGTTTGGAATAGATCACCCTTGGGGTCCCTTGCAACTGTACAATCCTATGATTCTAAGATTTTATCACTTCTAGTTTATCTCTCTCTCTCTCTCTCTTTTAATGTTCAAGATGTTGATGTGCCACAGATAAATAGCCAAAACTGGTATGCAAGTGGGTTATTATGAATATTTATAATTAGGAACAACTCATAATGTTAGTGCCTGGAACCACTTGTCCTAAAAAGTTTTATGAAAAAATTGCCAAGGCAAAAAATTCTTGGGATTCAAATTAATTTGTCACTGAGAAGTATCATAAAAATGTAATTCCAATTTGAGGTTAAACTAAAAATTCAGAAATCTTGATCTCGAGCTAACCACTTGGGTGTGCAAGTAATTGGGATGTGAGGAATTAAGTCAAGAGAAGAATTATAACTGCCTCCCGGAGTCCCAGAGGAGCACTGGTTTGAGATCGAGATAGGCTAAAGGTGCTTTAATAGGGAGTCTATGAAGTGTGTAATCACCTTCTCTGTGTCTCAGCTACTTGTAGAGAAACATCCCCCCAAATGTCATGCAGATCCAGTAATAGCTTTGTCCTTTAATTTTAGGCCCAAAGGGAAAAAGTAGAATTCCAATAACCAGCTGTGGAAATGCACAAAATAATTAAGCAGCAATATCATGGATCACGAGCCACAAATAATTAATCACCAGTATTACATAGAGAAAGCAAGAACTGGTTCAAAGAACTTTCTTCATCCCATTGACTCTTCCCTCTAAAGGTAAACTGGGCTTTTTCAGCCTGTTCATGTCAGATATGCATAACCTAGTGGGGTATTTTGAATCGATCCAACAAGGAATATGAGGCAGGTCTTACGCCTGCAACACACAAAGTGATGCTGAATAAATATTGTGAAATGGGAACTTAATTTCTGTGAATTCTAATGTGAACCAACCTGATCCATGTCTTCCAGACTAAGTTATGGATTGGAACAAGATTATCCTTTGGATTTTGCAGATCTCTGAATTTTTCAATACCATTTTGGGGTCGAAAATGTGCCCAACTAGGGGTGTGCATTTGCTTTGGATGAACCCTGAATCCCACGCTGAATTGAGCTGATTATGAAAGATTCAGAGCTTTTCAGAGAATTGCCTCTGAGGTGCCTGTAGATTTCACCAAGTTTCATCAAATTCTGCCCAATGGTCGTGGTGCTATAGCTGTTGTTTTTACTTCTCCATAACAGTGAAAAGGGGATGCGGGTGGCGCTGTGGGTTAAACCACAGAGCCTAGGACTTGCCGATCAGAAGGTCGTGGTTCGAATCCCCGTGATGGGGGTGAGCTACCGTTGCTTGGTCCCTGCTCCTGCCAACCTAGCAGTTAGAAAGCACGTCAAAGTGCAAGCAGATAAATAGGTACCACTCCAGCGGGAAGGTAAACAGCGTTTCCGTGCACTGCTCTGGTTCGCCAGAAGCCGCTTAGTCATGCTGGCCACATGGGAGGAAGCTCCCTCGGCCAATAAAGTGAAATGAGCGCCGCAACCCCAGAGTCGGCCACGACTGGACCTAATGGTCAGGAGTCCCTTTACCTTTTAACAGTGAAAAGGAGACACAAAGCTACAGCTGTCTTGAATCAAGGTTCTGATCCAGAACCAAAGCTTAGTGAGCATTCTCCAAACTGGCCTGAATCAAATGCAGCCACTTTTCGAATCACCACATTGGGATCTAAACTGAATTTATGATCAGTGGACACCCTAACCCAAATGCATTGAACTGTATATTTTTGTATAAAATGTGTTTAGATGAAATATACATTTAAATACATATTTTGGGATGAAATACATTTAAATGCAATCTTATAGGGTTCGGGTTTTTTATTTTAAAAAAACAGAAAAGGCACAGCATGGACTTTGTAATAAATACATGCAAAATTGATACACAGTGGAAATGGTCTGCTCCATCTCTAATTCGGGCATTTGAAGAATGCCTGCCTTTCACCACTGAGTAAACAAGGCAGGAAAAATATTGGTAACCTTGAATCCTACATTCTTTGTCTCCCCGACACCTTCTATCTCTATCTCTCTTTGTTAAGGGATTGAACATTACATAACTGCCAGTGCACATAGATCAGGATGGTCAGGCATCAGTTTATCAGATATGCTTGAGCAGGTCACCTCTGGGTGCAATATGGGCCAAGATGTTTATTCTCAATGCCAGAACTGAACTGGGCTTACAGTCCTCTCACACAAAAGTCTATTCCTGGTTAGGTTCCATCATTTCAGCTGCTTAATAAGTCACTGCTTAGTACAGTGGTTACATACGCTTCAGGTTACAGACGCTTCAGGTTACAGACTCCAATAACCCAGAAATAGGGTTAAGAACTTTGCTTCAGGATGAGAACAGAAAATGTGCTCCAGCGGCGCAGTGGCAGCAGGAGGCCCCATTAGCTAAAATGGTGCTTCAGGTTAAGAACAGTTTCATGTTAAGAACAGACCTCTGGAATGAATTACTGGTAAGTACTTAACCCGAGGTACCACTGTAGTTGTTAAGCACCTGGGACCCTCAGCAACCTACTAAAATCACCATAAGATCAAATAATAGATCTTCACCTCCCTTCTGCCCACCAGTGCTCTTGATGTTGGGCCAGACCATTGGGGGATAAAATCAACATCAGTTGAAAACCCCTTGCAGAATAATATCTGATGTGATTTGTCTAGAGAGTTAGCATCTGTAACTAACTTCACTCCAGGATCTTTGGCTCTTCAGCTACAAAATATTTCTTTTTCCATACTAAAAGATACATGGCCTCATTGGCTATCTTTATTAGAAGTCTGAATCACAGTGAGGGAGGCATCATATACAAAATGTTCTCAACCGAAGGCCCAGTAACAGCCACATTCCAGAAGAAGGTTGCCACCTTTTCTGAAGTCCAGGGCTTTGTCGAAAGCCTAGCAGATTGTTCAAGGCTGAAGATAAGAATTTGCATTCAACTCCTAACTCCACTCTCTGAATTCCGTGATTTGTTTCTTCATTTCTTTCAGTTATTTTAAACATACTCTGGGGGACATTTTTCATAGACACAGACAAGTTATAACTCTGATGTCACTTCCCAGCAAGACTTGTTTACTGCTGGTCAGCTTATAGAAAAATATGGCACCCAGTGGAACACAGAGAAAGAATTTATTTGGGACATAGTAAGCCACACGGTCATTAATGTGTTAACCGTAGTTTACAGCAGAAGAGAAACAACTAACAGTACTACACACAGAATCAGAAATAAACAATAAATTCTTATTTATCATATTAATAACTATTGGACTATCAGAATATGCCTCTGATTGAGTCACACCATTTATCCAGCTAGTTCATTATTGTATACAATGACTAGCTGTAGACTACCATGATTTCAGATGGATGTCATTCTCAGCTCTGTCTAAAGGTACTTGGAAATCTTCCCACGGCAAAAATAATTTGAAATCACTCAGATTGGCACTCAGAATGCAAGAGTCTTCATTTAGAGTGCTTATGTTCACCATAAGTACTCAGCCAACTTAGAAACACACTTGCTTGGCCACAGCAAGCCTACTTAGTAACTCTACAATTTCTAAAATATTTTCCCTCTTCAGTTCCTTCTAAGAAATAATTAGTTGCAGTTAGTCATCACCAACCTGTTGCCATCTTTAAATAAGAAAAGGGGGAAAAAGATTGGAGGAAAAACAAAATGAAAGGATTATAACATGAATTAATTGGATATTTTGTAATGGATCAGCACTTATTTAGCAATTATTTCACAGAAATGTATTTACTGAAGTCCACGTTGGAGACAAATTGGCACTGGAGTACAAATTATTGGCAGTAATAGCAAGATGGAAAATGTGAGAGAGTGTGAAAATGCTGCCTTTGGCTTATCCAATACGCATATCAAGTAAATAAAAGCCATGATGACTAAAGGCCTGAAGCACAGAGGAGGAGGAAGAAGAAGGTTGTTCCTTTCCTTCACTGAGATACAATCAACTGGAGGACCAGATTGTGAATTCAGCTCACAATATAATTTTACTTCACATAGCGATCCTACTAAATTTCTCTCTCTCTCTCTCTCTCTCTCTCTCTCTGTGTGTGTGTGTTCTAAGTGGTGAACAGCATATTAAGAGAAAATAATATGGGCCCATTCCATCAGCATCTATAAGCTCTGCCTATCTCATGGTATCCTCACACACCCTATGACTTCTTCATTTATAAAATGGGTTGTTTGTTTGTTTGTTTGTTTGTTTGTTTGTTTGTTTGTTTTAAAGAGCTGCTTTCCAATTTGGTGGTGGTAAACAGATTAACGATTGTGAATGGCCAAGCAGATACAATAACAGGATTTGTAACATACAGCCTGATCCTATGCATGTTTACTCGAAAGTAAACTCCACTCATTTCAGTGAGACTTACTTCTGGGTGTGCATGCATAGGATAACAGCCCTATATAGAGCTTCAGATTTCAATAGCAAATGTTTGGAGTTGAAGTTGTTTACACACACACACACACACACACACACACACACCCCTACAAAAAAATAAACTTGGACACAGAAGGGCAAAGAAAAGTCATTCTTTTTCTCTAATTCAAAGGATATCTGTCCCCTTCATCTGTTGCCAACAGATAAGCATAAGAGTTGATCTGTTAGAACAGAACAGAATGGGAAGGGTGAGATGGGAAAGAGAGCTCTCAGGAGGACTGTTCTGACATATGTGATGAGACCAAAACACTGGTAGTTAATACCAGGTACAAAATGTGAGCTTTCTGCTTCCTTGTTACGGGGGGGAGGAATACACAAAACAGAATGAGAATACATAAAATTAATCAAACTCAAATACAGATGAGAATACATAAAATTAATCAAACTCAAAACTGTCTATTAAAAAAAATCAAGTCATTTAGTCACATATATATGAAAACAGTTTTTACAACATTTGCAAAACACTGCACAATAACTAACATATAAATCCATGCTGCTCTATTGTCTGATCAATTTGATGTTATCTGAAATGTCTTGCATCACAATAGTAAACTGCACTGCATGCAAGTGAAACTGGTACACCAGATCTACTGGGACACAGGTCTCCCAGTGAGGACGCAAAGCAATTTCTAAAATTTCCTCCTCAAATTTTCAAAGCCACATCAATAAAAATTTCAAAAGGGGGGGGGGGAGTCTCAAAGCCACACACACTTTCCTCTCCTACATACATTTTATACTTCCATCTGAACTCAGGGAAGCTCTGCAAACATTTAAATCTCCTATTCTCTGGCCAGTTAGCTCTCTGCACTCCTCAACCGATCCTGATCCAATGTTTAGTAAAGTGTCTCTCCCATGTGTTTCTAAGCAGAAAAACCATGTGACCAATTGGACTGCTTGAAATCCAGCTCCATGAAATATTCGTACTACATCTCTTGTTATGAGGCCTGTTCAGCACATAGCAGACACTGAATGAGTCAGGACTGCTTTAAAAACAGCCCTATGTGCTATGTGACGTAGGCCTTCACATATATCAGAATCACAAACCTCCAAGTGTCCCTATGTTCCAGGGAAGTCCCTGATTTAGAGAAGCCGTTCTGGATTCTGATTTGATCCTGGAGTGTCCCACTTTTCCGTACGATGTCCCTGTTTTCATTGGAGAAATGTTGAAATGTTGGAGGGTATGGAGTTACCTGACCCCTGAGCCATCTGAAGACTATCCTGTATAGGGATTATTATTTTTTAATGTTTAATGTTTTGTTACTTTTTTATATATGTTGGAAGCTGCCCAGAGTGGCTGGAGCAACCCAGTAAGATATGTGGGGTACAAACAGTAAAATTACCATTATGGAATGTGACGTCCCTATTTTCATCGGAGAAATGTTGGAGGGTATGGAATCATACATCCGATCTGAGTAGGTGCAGAGCTGATGGCTACATCTCTCCAGCCAAGCCTTAAGAGCACTCTTGTTCCCTGAGCATCCTTCAAGTGGCCAGAAGTACAAGCTGGGGTTGTGGTATGTGACTGGTGTTGTAAGCTAGCCACATATTCCAACTGACATGTTCTTACATTAAGTCACCCTCTTTCTTCTGTAAGCTGAGAGACCTTAACAGACAGACAAAGCAGGCACCTTCTGAATTTATGGCTGGCACAACATACAGCGTCTTGTGTCAGGAGAAGGTGACAATGTTATATACAGTTCAGCAAAATGCTGATACATTACCTATCTGCTTTTGTTTCCAGGAGAGCTCACCACTAACAACTGGTGATAGAGATGGAGTAAACTATCGGAGAGGGTCAGCTCAGGAACAGCAATCAACTCTCCCAATATTTTTTTTTGCATCTATGTGTGAGTATACACATAATTTTCTTCATGTTGCTCTGAAGCCAATTCACCTTCCTTCACAGTTTGAAATTGGGCTGCCTCTGCTATGATTAGGGTTCCTGAATGGGCTTGTTTCTCGAGTGCCATCAGATCTGCTGCTCCATCTATTTTCCAGCTGGTCTACATGGAGCCTTTCATGCACGAATGCTCTTCTAAATAAATTATTACAGGCTAAATAAATGATAAGGCTGCCTGTCCCATAAACCCAATGACTATGGCTGCACTTACCTCGTGGCGACCTACTTTTTGCTCCTCTGTGCATTTCAGACACATTCTCCACCTCATGCTCCCATGGCTTCCAACGTTCTCACAGGAAAATGAAAGCCAAAGAAAGAAAGAAAGAAAGAAAGAAAGAAAGAAAGAAAGAAAGAAAAGAACATTCTTATAATACCCCGGTTCTCATAAAGCGTGTTCTCCTTCATGGAGAGCACGTGTTGCGGTGGGGTCTGACAGGCCACCCCTCTGTTGCTGGGCGGGATCGTATAGATGCCCACGGCAGTGATTGCTGGGGAAATTTTGATGTTACCAATTTGTGGGATGGACCAAGGTTTTATATACTTAGCACGTAGCATTGAGCATTCTCTTTCGCTGTGTGCACCCACCCTCCCTAAATTAGGGCTGTGTGTCTGACCTTGCCATGCCTGTCATGGGGTCGTCTGCTTTTGGGGCAGGGGCCTAAATCGTCACAACTTGTAAGGTTAGGCATTGGTTATCAATTGGTTGGAGGAGGAGTAAGGATTGGCTGTGCCTGCCCCTCCAATGCTGCTGCTGCAAGGGAATTCCATTAAAGGAATCCAGGGGCTTGCCATGCTTTTGTCCAAATCCCTGGCATGGGGCTTGGGTTGTGCAAACTCCTGGGAGCATTTGGGGAGAGGTGAGGGTATGGTGCCCAGCTCCATTTTCTCCCCAAAATGTTTTCCCTTACTGGCTTTCACAGGGTTGTGGAAGTCAGTTCTGTCCCTTGGCAGAGAGAGATAGTCGTAACCAATGCCTAAGCAACCACTCACATTTATGTATTTTAATAAAGTTGTGGCCAAAATTATGCCAAAAACCTTAAACAAAAATTCTGTGTGAATTGTAATTTATTTCGAGGGGTGACTTGGGGGACCTCGACACGCAACAAAGATCAGTATCCATCCTGCCACCTTCTTTCAAATGTTGTCCCGGAATAGTTATTATTCTCAGTTCAAATTATACCTCAGCAGTGTATGAAATGTCAATTCGTGAGCTGCATGACTTCACCCCCAAAGGCGCACTCCTCCGTTGACTCCCGAGACAGAGGGATGCCAACAATGAAAGGGCCTTATAATGCATATGCATTAACATGAACACACAACATTCTTCACTTAGGCTGCAATCCTATACACATTCCCTGGGAGTAAGCCCAACTGAGAACAGTGAGAGCCCTCCAGACAATGTATTTATTGAGTGTTCATTGCAATTTGCTTGTACCAAAGCTTATGAGGCCACCAGACAACATCTGGTCATTATTGAACTTTTGTTCTGATTTGTTTGTGGGGAGGTTAAATAACAATGATAGGGCTGCCATATGTCCGGAATTTCCCAGACATAACTGGGATTCGGCCGTCGAAAATGGCATCCGGGTGGAATTTTCTTTTCCTTTTTATAATATTTTATTAATTTCCCAAAAATTACAAACTTATACAGTAACAATGTATATTCATGTCCAAATATTTAAAGAATTGACTTCCCCCTAACCGTTTCCTTGGTTACATTGTGTTTCTTCACACCGCATGTCCTCTGTAGTCTGAAAGTCATTATTTTTACTTATTATCTTATTCATAATCACAAGTTCTTCAAAATCCTGCCAATGTATTGACCTGTGTACAATGCTTTTGTATATATGCAATAAATCCCTTCCATTCTTCTTTAAATTGTTCTCTCTTCTTCTTTGTTTTAATGTCAGTTTAGCCATTTCAGCATATTCCATTAATCTGATTTGCCAATCTTCTTTCGCTGGGGCACCTTCTTTCCAGTACTGACCTAATAATATTCATGCTGCTGTCATTGAATATTTAAATAAAACCATTTTTTGCTCCTGGTACATCCCCTCCAATAATACCTACTTGGAAGGCTTCTGGCTTTTTAATAAAGGTAATTCTAAACATCTTCTTCATTTCATTATAAATCATTTCCCAATATTTCTTTACAATTTTACAATCCCACCACATATGAAAAATGTCCCTTCTGCTGATTTACATTTCCAGCATCTACTTCCTTTATTTTTGTATATTTTTGCTAATTTCACTGGAGTGAAATACCATCTATACATCATTTTCGTATAATTTTCCTTAATTGCCACACATGCTATAAATTTCAGTTCCGTTTTCCATAATTTTTCCCATTCTGGGTGGAATTTTCTAAAAGTGGCTAAAATGAAATATGGCAACCCTAGACAATGAACACTCACTTTCAACATTTTTGTTTGATAGGTGATACCTTATGCTTCTGCAATGTAATTGTATTAGCTCATCCTCCTCTCCTCTTTGTTGCACCAGTGTAAGGTGCTATGTATCATATGTGGCGGACCTGTGACAGAATACAGATATTTTAGACTACAATATGTAAAGAAATTAGTCCCATTATGCAGTAGGCAATACAAAACTCTCCACAACTGGCTTTACGGAAGTTTCTGAAAGTGTTTGGACCACTTTAACCTCACACAGTGGAGACAAAAGGTCTGGAAAGCAGCATTGATGGAGAAACTGACTGAAGATATAAAGGCATGAAACAACACCCAGGATCTGGACAATTTTACTGAAATATGTTATGCATTTATAGCCTCTTCTATTGTTAATGCAGAAAACTGGCTTCTACCGGCTATGTGTGCACATCTCTGGTTGGTGGTTTCCCTACAAGAATGATGATCTGCAATGGTGGGGGGGCAGGGGGAGAACTTGGGGTCTCAGATTTCGACGGCGCTGTGTGTGACACCAACATTTGGCACCCCTCTCACGATCCATTCTAAATCTTAATTGCAGTGTCTCCTGCGGCTCCCCCAGTGCCACCAAACTGGTCACACACCCCTAAATGCATCTCTGGTGGGAGGGAGAGGGAGTTTCTGTTTATTCCTGTTTTGCACTAAACTCAATGAAAATATATTTTGCAAAAAGATTAAATAAAATTTTCTTTGTAACTAAGAGCATGACCTGCAATGCACCTGGCTGCAGCTGCCATCATTTCTGAGTACAGTGGTACCTCAGGTTACATACGCTTCAGGTTACAGACTCCGCTAACCCAGAAATAGTGCTTCAGGTTAAGAACTTTGCTTCAGGATGAGAACAGAAATCGTGCTCCGGTGGCGCGGCAGCAGCAGAAGTCCCCATTAGCTAAAGTGGTGCTTCAGGTTAAGAACGGACCTCCAGAATGAATTAAGTACTTAACCCGAGGTACCACTGTACTAGAAATTATGTCCAAAAAAGTGTGGCCATTGACAAGACAGTGACAGGTGGTGTGGAAGAAGGGCACAATTACACCAGTTTCCATTAAAAAGAATGGTGTGTTCAAATGCATAACGAGTGCAATTGCTTGTTTTATAGATACTTTAAAACATTATTTAGCCTTTTCTTTATTTTTGTCCAACTCAATGGATATATGATGCACACATGCTTTTCCCTTGAAGATTTGCCACGCTCCGAAGAAGAACAAGATTTCTTTGTAGATATTTTGTGCTGCCAGAAGCATTTTTTTTTTTTGAGCTGCTGCTTTGCATGTAGCGCTGACCCATTTCCAGCAGTTTCTCCTTTACACAGGAGTGCTTTCATTATCTCCTAGACAATCAGCAGGTTTGCAAAATCCTGGCGTGTGCCTGCATGGTGCATGTTTCAGAAGGCTCGCTGGGGTGACGTGGGTTAATTTCAGCCCCATGTTAACACTGCCGCCACTGCTGCTAATGGGCCTTCACAGCAGGAACTGGTGGTGCAGCAGGATTTAATGAAGACTTACTGTGACAAGACGGGAAACAAAGTCATGTCAGTACTGGATTTTCTCTCTTGAAGCCACAGACAAGCTGCTGACAGGCTTTGCCCACTGACTCTAGCCAGCAATGTACCCCACATGGGCAAAAGGAAGGAGAATCCATCCTTCTCACCCTACAAAGCCAGCTCTTCACAGAGAAACTTGACGGCATACTTGGGTTCACAAGCTATCACTGCTGTTTGTATTCATGGTGCAAAGTTCTGAAACATATGCTGACTTTATCATTCAGTTTCATCCCGATGAATGCTTTCAGAGTGCCATGCACTGCCATCTGTAAGAAAAGCTGTACTCAGCTATAGGAGGACACCAAGCCCTCCAACATTTCTCTGATGAAAATATGGATGTCCTATTTCATTCTTATTCTTATTCTTCTTATTTATACCCAACCCATTGGCTGGGTTGCTCCAGCCATTCTGGGTGGCTTCCAACATATATAAAAGCATAATAAAACATTAAACATTAAGCAACTTCCCTATAAAGGGCTGCCTTCAGATGTCTTCTAAAAGTTGTATAGTTACTTACAGTGGAACTCTGCGTTGCGGACATAATCCATGACGGAGGCACGTCCACAACCTGCAGCATTCGTAACCTGCAGAGCCGTGCCTGCGCATGTGCGTGATGCAATTTGGCGCTTCTGAGCATGCGCAAAGCATGATTTAGCGCTTCTGTGCATGAACGAGTGGTGAAACCCGGAAGTAACCCTTTCTGGTACTTCCGGGTTTCCCGCGGTCCGCAACCTGAAAACACATAACCTGAAGCATTTGTAACCTGAGGTACCACTGTATCTCCTTGGATCGGGGGTCACATAACTCCATAACACCCTCTGACATTTCTCTAATGAAAATAGGGACATCCTTCCATACCCTCCACCATTTCTCCAATGAAAATAGGGGCGTCCTAAGGAAAAGCAGGACATTCCAGGATCAAATAAAAAACAGGGACAACTTCTGCAAAACTGGTGCTATCCCTGGAAAATAGGGACACTTGGAAGGTCTGGTATAGCTGTACACAAAGCGTTGTCTATACATTCGTGACTACTTATGATGGATTCTCCTTAAAAAAGAATCTTAAATAAAATAACGAGCGAATGAATACAGACCAGGAAATCAGCCAGTCTACGTATGATGGCTTAGATTCAAGTTTGGCCTTTCACAAATAGAATCATAGAGTTGGAATGGACCACAAGGGTCATTTAACACAAATCCTTGCAATGCAGGAATATTTTGCCCAATGTGGGGCCCAGACCCATGTCTCTGAGATTAAGAGTCTGATACTCTACCAACTGAGCTATCCCACCAAGATAAGAAAGGTTCCTTCTGTCCACAGAAGGCTTTTGAGACAGCTTAAGATCCCTCTAGCAGAAGGGAGAGGAAATTTCCATCAATCCCCTCTCTCCCTCCCGGGCTTCCTACTCTTTTAGAGAGTTATCCATCTTTCCAGAACAGGTTTTTTTGTGGAAAGGGGAGTAGATGGAAGTTTACTTCCTCCTCCTGCTGGTGGGAGCATGCCTTGAGAAGATTTCCACCAAAGTCAAGATCCAAGCCAATATCTGATTGGGGTTCTGATCTTAGTCTCTACTTCTACCTGTTTTACACAATGTATTGGATGAGCTTGTACAACAGCTTAAAATGGTTAGTACTATGCATTGCGCCATGCAGTTTGTAGCTGGTCTTCTGAATGAAATGTTGGTAGGGGTTGCTTGAGGTGATACGACTGAACATGTATTATTTTACTTTAAAAAAAGTTTAATGAACACATATATTTATCATTCTATGGCATATTCTTTCAAAATACACCACTGAACTATGATAACTACTGGTGCTAATTGAACTGTTAAAAGTACATGTGCTTTTTCATGACTTTGTGAAATGTACAACTATATTCACTTTTCTTTCTAATTAACATTCTACCGTCTATTCTAAGGAGTAACCATCTATGTTAGAACTTGAGTTTAACAACAGTCTTTTAGATGAAAGAGAAAGATACCTGTCAATGTGTGTTGTTGTTGTTTTACAATTCTTTGATCTCCCTTTGGGAGACTTTGAAAAGCTTCTGTATGTGCTTACAAATTATTCTTCTGGATGATTTTCAAGTTCTGTCAAGTCACTAAGCATTCCATAGGACCAGAGATATCAAACTATATTAAATGTGGCAAGAAATGGGCTTTATGAGTCGGAGTTCATGGTTTATATTTCACATCTTGCCCTTGAATGGAGGAAAACAGCACACCAGTGTTAAGAAGACAGTGATAGCAGATGAAAGCTGTGGAACGAGAGCTACTGATATTGATGTTTGAGTGTTTTGTTTTTAACATTGCTCATTATTGTGAAGCCTCTTGTCCTTTTTGCACATATTTCCCACTAATTAAACCATAATGATATCTGGATTTGAGAATTGAATATGATGTTTGTTTATGTTTTGTTGGGTGTTATATTGGAGTGGATGAAGTGAATATTATTTTCAGATATCAGACAGATGAAGAACTGGAAGTTCTTTACTTTCTGAATCTTATTTTTCTATCTTTCTCTTTTAACCTCTTTTCTAATCTCTTTTATTTCTTTTCCCTTCTCTATTCCCCACCCTGCCCCCGTTTGTGTTTTTATTGTTTTTTGATAAAAAGTCTCGATTTGCTACTTGCACTTAGGGGTGCTTTCGAACTGCTAGGTGGGCAGGAGCTGGGACCGAAAGATGGGAGCTCACTCCGCCGCGGGGATTCAAACCGCCGACCATACGATCGGCAAGTCCTAGGCATTGAGGTTTTACCCACAGCGCCACCCGCATCTAGTGGTGAGTTATTATGGTGATGGGCTTGTATGAGATGCAGCAATTGAGGATCAAACAAGCTACCTGCTAAAAAGTTATCTGATTGATTGGGACACTAGGAGGTAGGGGGTTTAAAGATTCTCACAGATTAGTTTAGGGTGAACATAAAATGGTATGATTGACTAGAATTGGGGAGGCAAACTAGGAAGGATGGAGTAGCTTCCATGCATTGACTGGCTGAGGTGGTTAAAGGAGGAAGAAATGTCCATGTTCAGGATTCCAAAAATAGCAGGGATTGGTCCGAAGTGATTGTTTTCTAAATAAGACTGTTGCTTACAACTTTCAGTTCAATCCTGGAAATGATGTCATTATTTTAAAATTAAATAAAGTAAGGGAGTAAACTACTTTCATTTGCAAGGTAACATCTCATTCTCTCATGTGCATGTAAATGGAAACTTGTGGTGGTGAACTCTAGAAAAGTTAAATTGGTCCTCTATAGATCCCAACTGGTTTGTGATGCATGGGAGTTGCGGGAGGAGAAAAGTGTAGGTCTTAGGACCATATTCCTGCATGGAAGACAGTTTCTTACAGGAATTTCCCATAAACCTGCACATGTAGATTGGTGAGTTCCAGTGTCATGCCAGCAAACACAATGGAATTCCTATTCATCTCCTCCCCCCTGAAGTAACCCACAAACCTATTCTGGTCCAGATGATCTTCCAAGAGCAGAGGTTATCCAAGGGCTGTGGAAGGTTGAGGAGAAAGGAGAAAGTTCTGTTTTTACAAGTGAAGCCCATTGTGCCAGCAGAATGCCACAGATGGATTTCATCCAATGCATTTGAATCACATGTCAACGTTTGCCGTATGCCTCTATGACCACCCATAGCTTCCTAACATGTGTCCATGCTGAATGTATCTATGCAGTGAAAAAAGCAAATGTGTATTTATTACACTATGTAATTTAAATGTGAGCTTCTTGCAAAAAAATTCTCAGGTGGTAAAATGAACTTTAGAAGAAAGTGTGAAGAAAGTGGTGATAAAATTAGACAAAAATCATGTTTATTACAGAGTGTTCTGTGTTTGGCTAGCTAAATGAGGCATTTCAAGAGAAAAGCAGTCATGATCCAAAAGAACTATTCTAGCTGAGATGTGAAATCATGTTTAAATAAGTCACAAACATTATTTGGGGCATTTAATTGGTTTGTGTAAGATATACCTCCATTTCCGAAATAAAAATCTTTTCTCCCATAAAAAACATTACTCTTAAAAAGTTATTGGAACTTCTTATACACAGTTTTAAATTTCCTGATCAAGTGCCATCCATCCCAAAGATCCTTGTGTTTTTGTGACATGTAGAGTGGTCCATATATCCTTCAGATCATTCACAGGTAATCTTATGCTATACAGTGGTACCTCGGGGTATGAACTTAATTCGTTCCGGAGGTCCATTCTTAACCTGAAACCGTTCTTAACCTGAGGTACCACTTTAGCTAATGGGGCCTCCCGCTGCCGCCGTGCCGCCGGTGCATGGTTTCTGTTCTCATCCTCAGGTAAAATTCTTAACCCAAGGTACTACTTCCGGGTTAGCGGAGTCTGTAACTCTAAGTGTTTGTAACCCGAGGTACCACTGTATATTGTTATGGCTAGAGAAGACATCAGTAGCATGCAATAAATAGTCCTTAATAAAGATACTGTAAGTCATACAGAGATGGAAAGGTGAGTCCACTGAATTGGTATATCTGAAGGCATACGCTTGAGGACAGATGCAAAAATGAGCTCTTGGATCATAGGAAATAGCACATTGCGTGCCTGGTCTAAAATTGTCAATCAAAAACTGCACTCTTGTGGTTTATCCCCACAACAGCTACTCCCCACAACAGCTACTCACTGAGGATTATAGCAAAGCAAACAGTCTAATTTGCCAATGCTTAAATGGTATCAAGCATCAGAACAACTTGGCCACATTAAGGAAATTTTGCCCATGGTATGACCATTTTCCATCTTCCCATTTTGACTCCCTGGCACCCTATCTGTATAATCTGGCAATTCCAAAATATAGACATGCCTTCACCCTTGCAAGACTGAATGTACCTGAACGCCCTCGGCTGTATATTGCAATGTTTTTTGTTACTATGGCCAATGGCTGACACAAATAAAGTTTCATTCATTCATTCAAAACAACCCATTGATTGTTTCCACCAAATGACCGAGAAAGTAAAAGAATGGGTGCTGTTGATCTAAACAAGTTATTTATGTAAAACAAAAGACCATTTCGGTTTCTTAAAGGAGAAGAGATTTAATGTGCTATACGCGGGTGGAATAGGGACATGGGTGGAATAGGGACACGGGTGTTGCTGTGGGTTAAACCACAGAGCCTAGGACTTGCCGATCAGAAGGTCGGTGGTTCAAATCCCCACAATGGTTTGAGCTCCCATTGTTCGGTCCCAGCTCCTGCCAACCTAGCAGTTCGAAAGCACATCAAAATGCAAGTGGATAAATAGGTACCGCTCTGGCAGGAAGGTAAACAGCATTTCCGTGCACTGCTCTGGTTCACCAGAAGTGGCTTAGTCATGCTGGCCACATGACCCGGAAGCTATACACCAGCTCCCTCAGCCAATAAAGTGAGATGAGCACCGCAACCCCAGAGTCGGTCAAGACTGGACCTAATGGTCAGTGGTCCCTTTACCTTTACCTTTAAATGTACATGAGCCAGAGAGCCCATTTTGTTAGAGGAATGAAATGGTCATCTAGCAAGGTAGGCAGATAATGTTCCGTAAATTCATCGAGAAGAATCCAATCAAATTGATATAATCCAAGATGCAGCCAAGTGTGGGTGTGAACCACTCCCAACTAGCTGCCACTGCTGATTAATAGACATATCCATTTCAACAGTGTCAAAAGACCTCTAAAGAAGAAGCATTTTCATCAGTGAGATCCACGATCCCAGGTGGCGCTGTGGTCTAAACCACTGAGCCTAGGGCTTGCCAATTGAAAGGTCGGCAGTTCGAATCCCCATGACGGGCGAGCTCCCATTGCTCAGTTCCAGCTCCTGCCAACCTAGCAGTTCAAAAGCACATCAGTGCAAGTAGATAAATAGGTACTGCTCCAGCAGGAAGGTAAACAGGTTTTCCATGCACTGCTCTGGTTTCACCAGAAGCAGCTTAGTCTTGCTGGCCACATGACCCAGAATAACTGTCTGTGGACAAACGTCAACTCCCTTGGCAAGTAAAGCAAGATGAGTGCCGCAACCCCAGAGTTGTCCGCGACTGGACTTAACTGTTTCAAACTGTTTTAAGTTTCAAAGAATCAAATCCACCATTGTATTCCAAAGAGTGAGATCCTTCCAGCTGGCTCCTGGGTGTTACCATTATTTTGCCCAATCTGATTTTTCTCTTATTTATTACCTAATGTAGGGATTAGGGATGCTTCTGAAATTCTCATCTAAATTTCCCCTGGAATTTTGGAGATCTGAATTACTGCATTTCCTGAATGGGACCATCGCATTATGAATCCATTGCATTTCCCATTTTTGTACAGAGTGATGAAAGCATGTATGGTTTTCAGTACTTTCATTTCTTTCAAGTGGGTTCCTTGTAAACATTGCTGATGTGTACATGTTCATTGATAAAACACTACCCTGATGAAATAATGTATTTATTTGTGTTATTCCAATGTCTGTTGACATTGTCTGTTGACAAAAGAAACCCCAGCATGACTGTAGATACAGCTAGATAAATACTCTTTTTGTGAGGTGTTTTTCTGCATGAGTAAGAATACTACAGAAAAATAATCTCGGTGCAGTCATATTCAGATGTGGATATCTGGAATAATGCCATTCCCCATGTAGTCCTCCGGAGGCTTTGATGTCTGCTGGTCCTACTTCTGAATAAACATGGTTGGGATTGCACTGTAAATTAGGTTCTCTCTTCAGAGCTTCCCTGACTCTTGATGGAATATTCTATAGGATATTCTACAGCTGACCACATATTCCATCAAGTGCATTTCAGAAAGCAGGAAGCTGAGAGTTTAGGATTTGCTAACAAATGTACCACCATGAAATCTGCTGGTGGGGTTTGTTTATTTTTTACTTCAAAAGCTGTCTGCCTTCCATGCACAGATCAACATCTGGATAAGGTAACTCATGTGCAAATAAGGTACAGGTTGAATGCTTCCTCCCTCTGATTCAACTGCCAGAACTTCATGCACCTTGTCCTCTTAATAAAGGAATATTTGATGCCAAAGGCTATTTGGAATAGGTATTGATGTAATGTAATGTAATGTAATTCTCCAATGTCTTAAAGAACAGCTGATTAGTTCAATTCCTGCTTTTCGAACTGGGCCACACACATAGCCCAGGCAAGTGCACAAACTCACAAGTGGATTGGGACCATTCTTTTCAAATGTACTTGTCCAACCTACCTGTGCTCATACGGTATTAAAAAATGTCATGTTATATTCTGTTACAAGCACTGTGTTACTACAGTAACCACCTTCATTTCCCCAGGAAACCAATTTTACATGCAGTGGCAGATAAATGAAGTTCTTTACACTGTATATGATAATTCAGACACACTTACCCAGCATAGATTTATGAGAACTTTCAAAAGCTATTTTACATCAAACCTTATGTAATATATTGCATTATTTCACTGTGCAACCTCTCTGCCAATTTTAAAGCTAGTTATAAAAAATAAAATAAAAAAAACAGAAACCCTGGTGTTTAACTGAAAAGGCCTTCCAGATTGGATTTTTGTTGTTGTTGTTCCCTTTCTTCCCCTCCTCATTTAATGAAAGTATGTAAAAAGGTACACCGTTCTCTGTCAGTGCAGCAATAAAGCAGCTAGCACATTTGCAAAGCTAAGAAGGGTCTGATGTGGTTTCAAACTGGATGAGGGGACCATGTGTAGAGATTCTTGAATTTAAGGGGGTTGGACTAGATTACCCTCAGGGTCCCTTCCAACTCTACACTTCTATGAGTCTAATGGGTTTTATGGTAAGCATATGGAAATTGCTGCTGCTGCTGCTGCTGTAGTTTTTACAGTAACTTTAGTGACCATGGGGCAAGAAAATAGAGGTCACAGAAGCCATGACATTCCAAATCAATTCAGAATAGCTGCTGTTGGCATCCATATAAGAATGAAATCCTTTGGTTTTAGCATTTTAAGACATGCAAAGGGAATTCCTGAATTATCTCAGGATTCAGATAGCAAGAAGTGTTCCATGTTAGATTATTTAGAGATGGGGACTTGTATAACGCAAAGTGTCTTTAAAGGCCACTGTCACTGTGATGTGTGCCTTAGTCCCAGGCTAGTGCCATTCAAGTACCAGCATGGAACAAGTCAGGGAAATATTAGACCAGGCCTTGGTAGTAAGGTCCCTTTTTGGGGTTCCCTTGTCATGCATGCCATACACAGCATTGTTTTTTTAGTGGTATTTATGAGTTGCTAAGCTGATAACTGCAGCCAGGCTGTCAAAGCCAAATATAACTTCGCACCAGCTGGTTGCAAAAGCTGTTTCTCTCTCCAAGGGAGCTCTGGTTAAAATATTTGTGACTTGAAATAAAGCCCTGCAAACTGTTAATTTTATAATTGGGGTGGGGAGAGATAATTTTAGATTTAGGAGGGGGAAGAAACCCCCTAAATATGTTTTTTGGCAGAATGCATTAATTTGAACAATGGCATTTTGTTTTCTAACTCACTTTATTCTACCCATCATTCTGCCCGACATCTGACACTTGCTGGAGTAATCTACTATATAAGCATCTAAGAAAGGATGTCCCTGTCAGCAAATAGCTTTGAGACTACTCAGTCAATCAGTACCAGAAAACCCTTGATATTTTTCCTGTCTAGTTGAAGAAAGGGATGCTCGCAGTCCGTGGAATATTGTAGGATCAAAAGTTTCCCCGTTGCGCCAGCTGTATGGGCAAAGGCTCCCCATGATATTGCAGGTTGTGCTATCTGACAACTGCAGCAATGTCAATGGGAGTTAAATAACTTGCAGCAGCAACAACAACCAGTGCTGGATTTACATATAAGCTAAACAAGCTATAGTAGGGGTCAGCAAGGTTTATCTTGCCTGGGCCGGATTGGTCCCACACATGGGCCAGAGATTTTCGGTGTCTGCATCTGCGCAGATGTGATTTTTGGCGCAACAGAAGTGAGTCCCCATGCTGCGTTGTGTCAGTTTAGTGCAGCATGCAAGCGGGCAGCTCGGTTCGGGGGCGGCTCGTGGGCCAGTAAAACGACATCTGTGGGCCTCTTCTGGCTCATGGGCCTTAGGTTGCTGACCCCTGAGCTATAGCTTAGGGCCTCACTCTCGGGGGGGGGGGGGTTAAAGGGAAAAAAAATGGATGTACATTTTCAAAATATAAGCTAAAAAACAAATAAAATAAAACCTACATACAGCAACCGTGTGTTGTGTTGTGTAGGCTCCTATGATCTAAGTAATGGGCCCTGCCTGCTATCCTGCTCCCTAAAATATCACTGGTTTGCTCATTTCTATATCAATTACTTTGATAAAATACAGATAGGTAGCCATGTTGGTCTGCCATAGTCAAAATAAAAAAAATCCTTCCAGTAGCACCTTAAAGACCAACTAATGTGTATCTGAAGAAGTGTGCATGCACACGAAAGCTCATACCAAGAACTAACTTAGTTGGTCTTTAAGGTGCTACTGGAAGGAATTTTTTTATTTTGATAAAATACATATTTTTGTTATGTGTAAATGGCTTTAGATACCTATTAGGTCCATAAATTACCATATAGCATATATTCAACACAAAAACAGCAACAATTTGTTGTTGACGAAGGACAGCTGGACATATAAAGGGCCCTATTACCTTCAGTAGGGCCTCATCAAACCTAAATCCAGCCCTGACAACAACAACAACAACAACAACAACAACAGCACAACAACAACACCTATCCACTGACCCATTTTGAATGCAATATTAAATCAGATGGTGGTATCTGATGCCAGTGTCATGCTGCTGACATGGATCTCCCCCTTCTGCCTGCTAAACAGGTGGCAGACAGAAGTGCCATAGGTGGCGGCATAGTTGGGGGGGGGCAGGCTGAGCTGGCATGGGATTTTTTGGATCCCGATTAAGCCCCACATGTGGTGACACTGGGCCCAACTGAGGCATGGTCATTGTGCCAGACCCAATCTTCTTCCACCCTTGCATGCTTGGCAGTGCTTGCGGATACAGCGGCCATCCTTCAGCTTAAATTAAGCCCTGTTGCGCTGTGGACAGGGTTAGGATTGCACCCTAAGTCACATTCAGAGTAGAACCATTGAAATCAATGGGCCTAGTCGTGACTAACTTAAGTCCATTGATTCAAATGTTTTTCTTGCGTATGATTTAGTATGATACCACCCACAGTTTAGTACTACATGTAACAACAACAACAACAACAACAACAACAACAACAACCGCCAAGGGTCATCTAGTCCAATGCAGGAACCTCATCTAAAGCATCCATGACAGATGACTGTCCAAGCTCTGCTTTAAAACCTCCAAGGAAGGAGAGTTCACAACCTCCCGAGGGAGACCAATCCACTGTCAAGCAACTCTTACTGTCAGAAAGTCCTAGTTACAGGTAGGTAGCCGTGTTGGTCTGCTGTAGTTGAAACAATTTTTTTTAAAAAAAATCCTTCCAATAGCACCTTAGAGACCAACTAATTTTGCATGCACACAAAAGCTGATTCCATTAACTAACTTAGTTGGTCTCAAAAGTGCTACTGGAAGGATTTTTTTTATTTCGTCAGAAAGTCCTTCCTGATATTTAGTTGGAATCTTCTTTCTTGTAACTTGAAGCCATTGGTTTGAGTCCTACTCTCCAGAGCAGGAGAAAACAAACTTGCTCCATCTTCCATGTGACAGCCCTTCAGATATCTGAAGATGCCTATCATATCTCCTTGCAGTCTCCTCTCTTCCAGGCTAAACATACCCAGCTCCTTCAACCATTCCTCATAAGGCTTGGTTTCCAGACTCTTGATCATCTTAGTTGTCCTCCTCTGCACAGGTCCCAGCTTTTATAATAATAATAATAATAATAATAATAATAATAATAATAATAATAATTTATTATTTATACCCCGCCCATCTGGCTGGGCCTCCCCAGCCACTCTGGGCGGCTTCCATAGAAACCAAAAATAAAATATCACACGTTAAAAACTTCCCTGAACAGGGCCGCCTTAAGATGTCTTCTGAATGTCAGGTAGTTGTTTATCGCTTTGACATCTGCTGGAAGGGCGTTCCACAGGGCGGGCGCCACTACCGAGAAGGCCCTCTGCCTGGTTCCCTGTAGCTTTGCTTCTCGCAATGAGGGAACCGCCAGAAGGCCCTCGGCGCTGGACCTCAGCATCCAGGCAGAATGATGGGGGTGGAGACGCTCCTCCAGGTATACTGGACCGAGGCCGTTTAGGGCTTTAAAGGTCAGCACCAACACTTTGAATTGTGCTCGGAAACGTACTGGGAGCCAATGTAGGTCTTTCAAGACCGGTGTTATATGGTCTCGGCGGCCACCCCCAGTCACCAGTCTAGCTGCCGCATTCTGGATTAGTTGTAGTTTCCGAGTCACCTTCAAAGGTAGCCCCATGTAGAGTGCATTGCAGTAGTCCAAGCGGGAGATAACCAGAGCATGCACCACTCTGGCGAGACAGTCCGCAGGCAGATAGGGTCTCAGCCTACGTACCAGATGGAGCTGGTAAACAGCTGCCCTGGACACAGATTTGACCTGTGCCTCCATGGACAACTGTGAGTCCAAAATGACTCCCAGGCTGCGCACCTGGTCCTTCAGGGGCACAGTTACCCCATTCAGGACCAGGGAATTCTCCGCACCTGCCCGCCTCCTGTCCCCCAAAAACAGTACTTCTGTCTTGTCAGGATTCAACCTCAATCTGTTAGCCGCCATCCATCCTCCAACCGCCTCCAGACACTCACACAGGACCTTCACCGCCTTCACTGGTTCTGATTTAAAAGAGAGGTAGATGCTTTTCAACATCCTTCTTAAATTGAGGCTCCCAGAACTGGACACAGTGTTCCAGATGTGGTCTGACCAGTGCAGAATGGAGTAGTACGATTAATTTCCTTGATCTGATGATGCATTTGTTATTATTTTTTCTCAATATGTTGGGTTAGTCTTTCAAACTGCTTTTGGTTGGCTATAGAATATTGCACTGTTTGCATAAAGAAAATAAAGCTCTTAATATTCACTGCACACTCTTTATACTCATAATGCTGTTTTATAGATGACAAGCAAGTGATTTTTTATTTCTCCTCCGATTGAAAAATAAAATAAGATCAAAATGCTTAGTATCTAACAATTTAGGGTTGCAACATATTTGTTAGCCAATGATGGTTTTTCCCCCTCCTTGTGGCACGTTTACATTTGTATTCAGAATGTTGCTTCTGAGGCTGGTTCTGCTTTGAAGTAACTCTGTTTTATGGGTGTATTAAACGTTGTAGCCCTGGCTAATGCGTACAATTTAGACTGCCACTTTAAATCATTGGTGATCTGTGGGAGGTCAAGTATTGTTCAGACTTCCACCCTGCAACAAATCATAATACTGCATTAACTACTTAGAGGGTGTTATTAACCAAAGAAAACCACATGAGGAAAGGAGGAAGGGGTGAAATTGTTTGTGGAAGAGAGAAGAGGCAATACTGTATATATAGTCCAATAGCCAAACACATTACATTAGCAAATAACGCTAATGCAGTAGTTCTGCCAAGAAGGAGGGAGATAAATATGATCAGGTGGTGTGCTGAATGCCCTAAGTTTGCATTCTTCCTTTAGTAATGCTTATTTTAAAAGAAATGGGGAAAGAAAATCAATCTCACTCTTCTCCTCTCCCGGGAATCTTCCCAAACTACTCTAGTAATGCCACCCATTTAATCTACCTCATAACAATCAACAGGAAAATGAGCCCGCAATCTTTGAGCATAGGCAACCTTCTCCCTTCTTGCTTTTTGTTTACAGGAAGTTTATAAAGTACAGATCAAACCAACGTAACGTTCAAAGAGTCACAGGAAAAAATGGAAGGGTTTCAGCAAACTGGGCCTCTCTGGAAACTCATGAAGGAGCAGATGGCTGCTTCCAGTAAGCAGCAGATGGCAGGCTACTGCTGCTGCCTACTGGGAGTGCGGAGAGGAGGTGATAGGCCCAGGCGAGATTGGAAATGCACTGGCTGAGTGCATTTGCACTAGTGCTCCTGCTGGTGCATTTCCACCATGCCACCTTCCATGCCCCCTTGCCCTTGCCTTCTCCCTTCTGGTAAGTGTGGGATGTAAACCACTGGGAGCAGTCAAATACAGTGATACCTCGGGTTACATATGCTTTGAGAGCCAGTGTGGTGTAGTGGTTAAGAGCGGGAGTCTCATCATCTGGGGAACCGGGTTCGCATTTCCGCTCCTCCACATGCAGCTGCTGGGTGACCTTGGGCCAGTCACACTTCTTTGAAGTCTCTCAGCCCACTCACCTCACAGAGTGTTCGTTGTGGGGGAGGAAGGGAAAGGAGAATGTTAGCTGCTTTGAGACTCCTTAAAGGGAGTGAAAGGCGGGATATCAAATCCAAACTCTTCTCTTCTTCTTCTTCAGGTTACAGACTCCGCTAACCCAGAAATATTATCTTGGGTTAAGAACTTTGCTTCAGGATGAGAACAGAAATCGTGCAGCGGCTGCGCAGCGGCAGCAGGAGGCCACATTACCTAAAGTGGTGCTTCAGGTTAAGAACAGCTTCAGGTTAAGAACAGACCTCCAGAACGAATTAAGTTCTTAACCCGAGGTAGTACCGTACAATATTCCTTGTTTTCCTAGAATGGACATGCAAGGGGATGTTGGTCCACCCAGTCAAAACTTCCTGTTCCTCCTGGGCTGGAGCATCCTTCCCCTGCATGTGACTAGAGGTGGGCGTGACCTTACCTGTCCAGGTAACAAAAGAATGAGTCACACAGCACTCTCCCCCTCTTTTTCACTTCCTTCTTCGTTGAACCAGCTTTTTAGCTAGGAATGCTCTGCTAGCTTCTATTTCCCCATATGGGGTAGATCCACATATACATATTTGTAACTAAGTCTGCCTTCAGGAATGCAACTGTGAACTGATGTGAGTAAAATTCTTTCATCAACTTTAAATAAGATTGTCGGGTCTTTATTTTTTAAAGAGGGGTTAAAGGGAAATTACGAGGAACGCACAATTCAATCTTTCACAGACTGAATTGTATAATTGTGAGAGGCTTACGCAAGCCTGCAATTAGCTATCTGCTGTGCATGTAAGAAAGGGGAATGTAACTCTGCTATATAAATAAACTTGCTAGTGCAAGTTAGGAAGGATATTAATAAACAATATATCCTCTCCTGCCACCCTGAACATTCCCACAATAGGCAGCAGTGACTCACCTGCAAGGAGGTCAGGTCAGTGCCTGTACTTCACCATGCTGTCCACTGCTGGATTTGAGTACTACCTAGTTAGGTAGGATAGACTGAGCAATAACTTGCCCAATGTAACTCTGTGAGAGAGTTTCATGGCTCAAAAGGGATTTTTGACAGTCATATCCACTTCAGCGTAGTGATTCTCTGCGGGATGTTTGAAGCGTCATATCTGAAATGTTAGCTTTCAGATGCATCAATGTTACACCAGTGGCGGGGGGGGGGGGCTGTTTTCTCAATGGGTGAAGCCTGTATGTAACTAGGGAACTTCATAGAACTTATTGCTCACACATGAGTTATGGGGCCTGGCGTGAATTGTCCAGGAAAACTGCTAAAAATCAGTGAATTTTGTGCAAAAATATTGCATTAGGTTTGGTATATAATATGGGATGTGCTCCTTTCTAATTCTTTAGTTGAGAATCTGTGTTCAATACAAATTACTTCCATGCAAGTGTGTATAATTATACATTTAAAAGGGACCAAGAAAGCTACTCACATCAATCTTCACCACGAGGAAGGATATGGGAACAGCATCCATGAGTTCTGGGTTCAGTTCTTGCTTCTTTGATGACCTTGGAGACACCAGTTTTGGGAATAGGGGTTGGAATCATGTTTCACTTTTAGCAATTTATTAAGTTTCATCCCAAATCCTTCAAAGCAGCATGCTTCCCATTTCTGCATACCCTAAAATACTGCAGTGTTCATCCTCATGAAGACCTCCAGGCGCCATCATACTATAGCTAATAATTCTTAAAACGGCAAATGCTGCAGCACAAAAGAAGAAGAAGTTATTTTCACATTTGTTGCTTTGGCCAATGTTAAGTGGGGCAGAAAGGTCTGGATTTATGAAGGAAGATTACAGAACAGCTAAGAGGGACAGTCACTGCCTCCATTTATTAGAAGTTATAAATTTAAGCTCTGCAGGCATTTTACTGAAGGTTATTACTATGCCATATTCCAGGTACCCACCACCACAACCAAGCCTTCCTTAAAGCTGTTAGGAAATACCTAGAGGCCAATGGAATAAACAATTTCAGCATCTTAGTGTAGTTTTATGGTTTTGAGAGCTCAAGAAATTCCAAAATGGATGCTTTTTTGACACCCCAGATTTAAATTATGAAAAACATAGATCTATGAGGGCAGAGAAAAAAAGCATTATGGTTAACTATTAACATCTGAAATTCATTTTTGCTAGATGGGCCTTTCCTTTCTGTCTCACTTTTTTAAATGAAGATGATACATGAGAAATCAGAAAACACGAGGTCTGCCTTACTTGTTTAGCTCCATCAGAACGATACAAAGTGGTAGCAATTCAGAAAACAGGAAAAGCGAAAGTTTGGCATTATAGGAAAGGGAAGGTTTTTCAAATAATTCACTACATTGGCCAGAAAAGGAAGGTGGATGTTCCCACTTAGCTTCACTATTATTTCCTTGAATAATAATTTCTTGAAAAGGAAATAATAACAAACAAGGGAATTGGTTGGATCCAGAGGACCATGAATGGAGTTCCAGGCATGCAATGGGCTTTTATGGCTCATTTTCATCCCACCCTAAACAGGGCTGCCTTCAGATGTCTTCTAAAAGTCAGATAGTTGCTTATTTCCTTGACATCCGATAGGAGGCCATTCCACAAGGCAGGCACCACTACCGAGAAGGCCCTCTGCCTGTCAAAAGTTGACAAACTGGTGAAAATTTGTTTACAAATTTTAGGAACTCACATTGCTCACCTCAAAGAAAAGGGTGGATGCATCTATTTTTAGTCTGTGTCAATTTTGCATGTGTTCATTCACAAAAAATATAACTACAACTGAAGGCCCATTGCAATTATGCACACTTCATAAATAACTGAAATAGTTATATACCATAACCGAGTTATCAATAATACAAAATAATGATGGATTCATACGATAATTTATATGATAATATCATATAAATATCAATAATTTATATGATAATAGCATTGATGAAAAATAATTTCAGAAACAACATCAATATTATGAAATGAATAAGCAGTTTGATGGATAGCTGGGAAAGAGCAAGTTAGGTCCTCATCAGGAACCATCCACATATTATGGAGATTTGAATATTATCATATTAATTATATGAATGTATTACAATATTGACAGCTTGTAGGCATCATATTGTATGTGACATATTCTGCAGTAAGTATATGCTTTATTATTTTTTCAACTGGATATATATATATATATATATACTATATATATATATATATATATATACATACTATATATATATATATATATACTATATATATATACATACTATATCTATATCTATATCTATATCTATATCTATATCTATATCTATATCTATATCTATATCTATATATACACACTATATATATACACACTATATATATACATACTATATATATATATATATATATATATGCAGGTTTTGGTGTCTTCGGGTGTCTTCCCGTGTAAGAGTTGGGGTGTCTAGGCGACGTTTCGACGAGGTCTCACTCGTCATCTTCAGGCTGGTGCTTTCGGCTTCTTGTTACTGGAACAGAGCAGGATCTCAGTGTTTGAGTTCCTATAAATACTGTTGAGGGGGTGGGTGTATAGCCTCCAACGTTCTGGGCAGAGAGGAAGTTCCCAGGTTAGTGTGCCTTTTCTTCTTTTGTTCATTAATTACTTGAGGGATATCTTGAGTGATTTCTTGAGTGATATTCTGAGTACCACTTAGGAGGGTCATTAGGTGTGGATTAGTTGCTAAAGCTTTCGTGTCTTGACCTCTTGAGCTTGTGAAGAGTTTTTCTGAGAAGATGGCTGTACTGCACTTAGTTGTGCTCTGGCTTGGCTTCGTGTATAGGGGCGAGCTGTGGTTTTGTGCCCTGTGCCAGCCAGATCTGTGTAGGGATTGCAGGGGGGTGCAGCATCCGGAGGTGCCACTATGGTTTGGCTACTGGATGGTGTCTGTAATTTATCTGTGGAGAGGGTCTGGGTTTGGGTCTGGTGTGGTTGATTGGAGATGGCGTTCTGTGTGCCTCTGGTTCTGGTGTCGGTTTTTGTGGGGAGGGCTAATTTCCAGATGTCTGGCAGGCGGGACGTGTCGTCACGCTTGTTCATGTTGTGAGGGTGTTTCTCTATCTCGATGGCTTCCATGATTATTCTCTTGTGGTGATGTTCCATGTTAAAGAGCAATTTGGAATCTGCAAAATTAATTTCGTGTCCTGTTTCTTTCATGTGTTGGAAAAGAGAGGAAGTTTTTTCTTCTTTTTTGACGGCATTCTTGTGTTCTGCGATACGTGCATTTATTCGTCTGTTTGTTTGTCCAATGTACGTGGCTGGGCAGACTTTGCAGGGTATTTCATAGACCCCTTGGTTTTCTAACTGGATTTTATCTTTGGGGTTTCTGAGGATATTGGCTATTTTTTGGTTGGTGCAAAAGGCTGTTTTGATATTGTGTTTATGGAGGATTTTGCTAATTTTATCTGTAGTGCCCTTGATATAAGGAAGGAGGGCCATGCCATTGTTTTCTTCTGTGTCTTGGTTTTTGGGGGGTGTTTCTTTTTGGATTAGCTTCGTAACCCTGTTTTGCTGGTATCCGTTGGCGATTAACACATTTTTAACACAATTAATGAACAAAAGAAGAAAAGGCACACTAACCTGGGAACTTCCTCTCTGCCCAGAACGTTGGAGGCTATACACCCACCCCCTCAACAGTATTTATAGGAACTCAAACACTGAGATCCTGCTCTGTTCCAGTAACAAGAAGCCGAAAGCACCAGCCTGAAGATGACGAGTGAGACCTCGTCGAAACGTCGCCTAGACACCCCAACTCTTACACGGGAAGACACCCGAAGACACCAAAACCTGCATTCCTGTACCCGTGAAAATCTACGAAAGCATATATATATATATATATATATATATATATATATATATATATATAGTAATTGACCTGGTTTTCTTTTTTTGTTTACAAGATGCATCTCTTTTCTCTTTCTTCTCCTGTTAATTTTTCCAACTGTCCACAATCAATAGAAACTTACACAAGACTCTGACCAATAGATGGGGAAATAAAGTGATTTCTCAGAAATGCACAGTTTCTTTCTTTGGCAGAGTTCAGTAAATAATCCTGATTCAAATTTAGATTATCTTCATATCGTGTCAGGTAACAGTTGTAGTCCATTGCTGCGTTACAGATGGCCGAGATATCTTAGGACAATAATGAGAGCAAGACAATGATATTTTGTTGTTGTTGGAGAAAAATTCTGCTTTACAAACGAAAAAGAAATATGATAGAACTTCTTAGTTAAGGGATTTCTTTCTTCCACCACCCCACGTTACCAGAGAATAAACAGTACTATTATACCATAAAGTTATAAACATTTTTAATATTACATATTCTAGTTCTGCCCTCCATTGTTGCTTTCCCTGGGCAAATCCCATAAAGTATTACACTTTTAGGCAGATTGATACAGGGTAAGGACAGAGGAGTACAGACAACTCTGTCTAAAATCATTGTGGCCAGAGCCAGATTTAGGTTTATTGAGGTCCTAAGCTACTGAAGGTAATGGGGGCCTTTATATGTCCAGCTATCCTTTGTCATCAACAAATTGTCACTGTTTTTTGTGTGTGTTGAATATATGCTATACGGTAATTTCTGGACCTAATTGGTATCTAAAGCCATTTGCACATAACAAAATATGTATTTTGTTGAACTAAAATACAATTAAGAAGTATCAATAGTGAAATACAATTAAGAAGAAATATATTAATAGTGAAATAATAATTAAGCTCTAACTTAAAATGGTTTTTTATTCATAACAAACTTAATAATGAAAACATTTTTTTCCTTTAATTTTTTTGGGGGCCCCCAAGAGAGTGGGGCCCTAAGCTATAGCTTGTTTAGCTTATACGTAAATCTGGCACTGATTGTGGCTGATCACCCAAAGCCAAAACACAGCAGCACTTAGTGTTTACAACATTTCTAGGATTTAATTCCCGTACTATGTGTAGCAAACTCAGATTTTCACCCAACAGAGGTTTTTACTCAATAGGGGAGCCATGGTCGATGATGAATGTGGTTCTCCGCTATTCATTTTGCAGGCACTGGGAGGTATTCAGTAAAGTAGTTCAGTTAGCATGAGGGCTTATGGTTAGCACAGAATGTCCTCTTCCTATCCTCTCCCTGCACACCTCTCATCCTGCCCCCAACCTTTCAGGGGTCACTTGTGGAAGGTGTGAGGAGAACAGAGGGAAGGGAAATGACCTTGTACAGCCAGAAATCCTTGTGCTAATGGAACTGCTTTGTTGGTCACTGCCCAGTCCCCCCCCCCCAATTCATTCAATCTTTGCACGTTCCAGTACAGTCATACCTCATGTTACGTCCGCTTCATGTTATGTTCTTTCAGGATACACCCCATGGCGACCCAGAAGTACCGGAAAGGGTTACTTCCGGGTTTTTCCGCTTGTGCATGCGCATATGCACAAAATGACATCACACGCATGTGCAGAAGTGGCGAATCACAACTCACACGTGCGCAGATGCACAGACGTGGGTTGCGTTCTTTTCATGTTGCAAACGGGCCTCCGGAATGGATCCCGTTTGCAACCAGAGGTACCACTGTATATACTTGTTTTCCATGGTGTTTGCCTAAATCTATGAAGAAGAGATCATCAGAATGGGTCAAGTACAGGAAAGAATGATGCAACTTGTGTTTGCATTGGTATAGCTAATTGGATCAGGCTGCTAGAATTATTGAATTCTGCCTCTGACGTGAAATCATCTTATCTCCTGGACAGGGTCCATTCCTTAGTCTTGTTTCACTGAATTCTAGCCTCCAAAGGATTTTTCTTATTTCCCCTCCCCTTTTAGGGCCTTATGTTTTCTGTCTTGTTTTCCTTCTGATACGTGTATTACTGTTAGAGAGTTTTGTGCACAAAAAGCTTTTTCAATATTCTTTTGCCTGCAAGTGCCTTTGGCAGTACGTCTTCTGAATCACCTCCATGTCTTTTGTTACTTTTCTTCTTGAGGGAGAGAGAGAGAAAAGTTGTGATGCTCATGAACTCCAGGAAAAGTTATGGCTGCAGGAGATTTTGCTGGGCTGTTTAAGCAGCCGTCAATTTGACTCTGCAAAATCGATGGCTCCTGAGCCTTCTTCTATCCCATAATGCCATCCTTTTATTAATATCAGAAAGCTACCTTTGCTACATGCAAACAATTTGTACCTGGTGGTGGTGGGAAGATAACATTCAGAAACCCAAATACATGGTTGAGGCTGAACACATACATTTGAATTAATCAGAGATGCCCAGAGTTGAGTTCACTTTCATGTATTATAAATTGCATGAGTCTAGAATTTGCAGTAAGAAGATTGGTGATAGCCAGAAGTGGATTGCTGAAAGTAACTTGCCAGGTGAAGATTGATAATGATCAGGAGAATTATCAGAAGTGACTCACCAAGTGTGGAGGGGGTGCTTCAGGAGTTGCTGGGCAGGTAGGTGTCAGGGACTGGCTGGATGAGGAAAAGTAGTGGAAGCTGCTTGACCCAAGAGTTCCCCAGAGAAAGTGCTGAAGAAGAGGTATTTGAGCCTGGGGACTGGTGGTGGAACTCTGGCCCTACCTGATAGGATGAGGAGAGGATGAGCTGGGAACTGCTAGAAGCAGGGCATTTGAGGGATAGCAAGGAGACAGGACAGGGTGAGGAGGTTTCCAGTCTGGATGCAGGCACTGACAGCGGTGGCAGAGGTAGACCCTGCAGTTCTCTCTCATAGCCACTCAATAGCTTCTGTGCTGACAGCTTGCCACCATCCTCCTCCTAGAACAAAGTGTTTATTGCATGTTTGCCAAGCAGCAAGCCAGGAATACACAGAGGGAGTCTCTTTGAGCAGAAGAGCACAGAGGGAGGAGTTAGACACAGAGGGCTAGGGAGTGAGGGAGGGGTTACAAGAAAGTTTGGGGAACTGCTTCATTTAGACAGGTTTGAAATCTCTGTGTTTTCTATGTTTTCGTTGGTAAAGAAACTGACTGCTAGTTAGCCAACCCCTCCCCCCCTCTCTCTCTCTCTCTCTCTCTCTCTCTCTCTCTGCCAGCTCCCTTACAGTGGTTTGCCTTTGCTTTTTAGGAGCAAGAGGGAGGGGAGAGGTTTGTGTGGTGCAAATGCACTGCTGGAGCCGACCTGCTGCTCTTGCTGCTGCATTTGCACAGCACTGACTTCCCCACTGCCTCATTCACCCCTCTCTCCCACTTGACAAGCCACCTGCCTGCAAGTGAATGCAGCGGCTCCACCACACCTGGTGATGTATGTTGGGTTATAGTTGAAAACCAGCAACTCATGTAGCTGTTTGTGTCCCAGGACCTTATATTTGTTTAAGACTCCAGCAGTGGGAAAGGTTGCCTTAACTTGCCATCAGCTCAACACCTACCTCACTGAGAGGAGCTGGGAAGTGCAAGGCTGGTTTGCTTATAACACAGAGAGGAAAATGGAAGTGGGTGTGTTGAAGATGAGTTCTTCCCCTCCAGATCTGCTACTTTCTCATGAGATTCTACATTTCTCAAGGAACCTCTAGTTTGTGACCTAGTTTGTGCATACTGAGAGCCAGTGTGGTGTAGTGGTTCAGAGCAGTAGATTCGTAATCTGGGGAACCGGGTTCGCGTCTCCACTCCTCCACATCCTGCTGCTGGGTGACCTTGGGCTAGTCACACTTCTTTGAAGTCTCTCAGCCCCACTCACCTCACTGAGTGTTTGTTGTGGGGGAGGAAGGGAAAGGAGATTGTTAGCCGCTTTGAGACTCCTTCGGGTAGTGATAAAGTGGAATATCAAATCCAAACTTTTCTTCTTCTGCTGGTGCACAAACTTAGGTCATACGTGTGTGTGTGTGTGTGTGTGTGTGTGTGTGTGTGTTTATTAGAAATACAAGAAATAATAAAAATAATGCCTCTTTCTCATATTCCTTCCTGGGTCTTATAGAATTATTTTTCTAACTTCCATGTGCCCCACGTTGTTGTTTTCAGGCTTCTTTAGGTGCCTTGCCTTGGCTCCTTCTCCATTTCTTCTGCCACAGCATCTCAGCAAGCTGCTTATACCTCTGTTGCATTTATACTTTTCCAAAAGGCCAAGCTCCATAAAGTGTTTGGCGTAAGAAGATCAAGTAGTTTGTTTTCCCTTATTACCCATGAATAATGCACATTGACGAGAGGAAACTGTGAGGTATAACTGAGCAGATTTCTTTTTTTAATTAATCTGTCAGGGTGCCTGGTTTCACAAACATTGCAACCCCTTAAGACAAACAGAAGAGCCTTCTTAAATAATGATGAGGACAGGGCATTTCCAGAGCCATCTGGATCCCTTCGGTAGGCTGGGCCCAGTCCCAACATTACGTATTTCAACACAGCCAAATGCAAGGTCATGCACTGGGAACAAATAGCAAGCCAAGAGTAAAATGCAGGAGACCATCTCCAGGATATAGCCAGACAAACTTTTCATAATCCAAAGAGCTGATGGACTATTCAGAACAGAAGGTCAGTACCGGTTTTCTTTTTTATGCTTTTCTTTATAAAATTATATAAATACACTTATAGATGTGCACATAATCACTGCTCTTATTTTATATTTATCATCTTAAATAGTTTAAGATATCAGCCAATATAATTTCTTTTCTTTTTTTTAAGGAATAGTTTCTATTTCCATTAGCATCAGCTTATAAGATTGCTTAAAAAGATTGAAGGGTGCCAGAAAGAACAAAAAGGCCTGCAACATAAAAAAAAAACACACACTAATGAATTTATTAGGGCATATGCTTTCATTGATTAGAGTCCACTTCATCAGGTGCATGGAGTGTTATCCTGAGTTGCATGTCCACTGCAGACCCACTTGCTGTGACATGCACACACACACACACACACACCAGGAAGAAAGCCTGACCCCAAAGGTGAACAAGCTGGACAGGACAACATTCTGGGATTTAAAAATTGGCTACAACTTAATTGATTCCAGATGTAAGTTGGATGTGGCTTAGACAGGGATTTTTTTTCCAGGCAGAACTTGCCAGAATTCAGTTCCAGCATTTCTCAGGGAGGGTGCCATTACCATTATCAGAAAACAAAGGGAGGCATTCATGGTGAGGTCTAGCACCTCTTTTTCCAGAAAAAATAGCACTGGTCTTAGGCATTGGGTGTATATCCCTCACAGCCCCCTTGGTGGAGGGTTGCCACATGAAAGGGTCTAGCCCAGGATTAATGGGTCATCCACAAGCCACAGGTCTATATGTAGGGCCCTCCCGAGCCACTGAAGGAAGCTCTATGGCCCATCTGCCGCATGCCTTGGCTTTTGGACGAGACCCCTCTAACGGGATATGCTGTTATCACACAATTCTGAGCTGGGGGTGATGTACCTCCCTGCATGTTATTAGACTACAAGGCTTCCACTTGATGCCTTATCTGCCAAAGTTGTGATATTTCTATGCAGAAGACAAAATTTCCCAATGGGGCCAATCTGTTTGATGGGAAATTCCTTCCCGGCTCCAGAAACAGCAACCATTATTAAACCATAACAAAGCCAATGAATGCAGTTCCCTAGACAGAAAAGGTTAGCACACATAAACCCAAAGCATCAGTGAATGGGTGGTGGTGGAGGGAGGGTTGTTCTTTGGCCAACTCTGGTCTCTGGTGTCGGGTGCAGCCAGCCTTTATCGGGTCCCAAGCCCTTCCCATGTGGCCCAGCAGGATTATAATAAACAGATGGTGGGGAAAGCCCACCAATCCGGAGATGCCAGCCCAGGAATTTCCCAATGGCTGCCTGCCTAGCCCTGATCCCAGTGTTGTTCCCAGTGGGTAGGAGTTTGGCACAATGGGCCACAACAGTCTCCTACCCTATGACCAGGTAAGCAGCCATTTTCACTCTCTCAGTTTCTCATTTTTCCAGTCGCCACATTTCTGTAGAAATTTGCAAAATAATAATTTAAAAACACAAAAACCACAAAATCCTTCTGAAAATTCTTCAGCATTTTCATGTGAATTCTTCCTGTTAAACACATTTTTGTACACAGTTCTGGCTAATGTAGAAGCAGCGATCATTTTAAGAGCATCCAATATGTGAACGACTGCACACGCACACACTGCACCAAGCCCTGAAGTGACCCAAAAATGTCACAAAAACATCACAAAAAGGAGTGGAACTGGATGGGGTGGAAGCAAAATGGTGTGTTTGCAGGCTTTTCCACTAGTGTTTCAAATATACACAATTTCACTTAAATGCATGGTGCCTCAGAACGTAACCCGTTTATAAATGGGGAGTTGCCTGTACACCTTTTTGGAAGCACTTTCTCCTAATATATTTATTTTTATGCACATTTACTCCTAAAGCATTGTTCAGTTGGAGAACTGCATCATGAAATCTGGATAAGAGAAGTTTCAAAGGATTGCTGTGTTTCAATTCTCATATTGTTTGGGAAAGTACAGATTTGATACATTGGGATTCAAATGGAAACTGAATTGAATCCCTCCCATCCTCCATCCTCTCTTTACCTAGTTGCTGGTACATATAGAAATGACTGGTGTGTGGCAGGCGAGGGGGGGAGAGAAACATATGGTGACATCATAAGAAAAAGGAATGTAGGACATATAGACAATGATCATCACATTATTAACAGTTGTTAATAATGTGATGACATGTAAGTGTGATTTTAAAAAAACCAAGCATCTGTCCACATCTAAGACACAGATGATAACACCAAACCTCCTGATGTGCTGTATTTTTAAAGGAGGGGAGATATGCACAGGGAAAGGAAGATCTGTGCTAAATGCAAGTACAAGACTGTTAGAAGGCTATGTGAGAAAGAGGAACTCAGAAAGAATAGATAGCTACCAAGGTGCCAAGTATAGGAACTTGTTGACTAATAAAACTGAGTTGCACTCTTCATGTAATTTGCATCATGATCTGACCCGTCATTACTTACAGGCAACCGTTGACCTACGGCAGCATTAAAGAGCCATCATTTCTCTTCACCATCCCTTTATTGACACTGTATCACCGAAAAGCAATTGAGCAGAGCTGAAATGAATTTGCTGTTCCCATCTCAGAAATGCCTCTTTGTATTTCATTGGTAGATATTCTCCAATGCACCCGGAAAGTGTATCTGGGACGATATTTGGTATGTTCAACATATGCATTTGATTTCCAATGATTGTGCAGTAATAATCAACTTTTGACTGTATCTGAGAGCTGATATACCACGGGATTTAAAAGTATCTAACAGATGAATTGCAAAGTTCAGATTAACAAGATCCATTTGTTTAACCAATCATAATAGTCAGCATTTCTAAAGTTGAATGTTTATGGCATCAAGATGGCCATCTATCATGGATGCTTTGGCTGAGATTCTTAAATTGCAGGAGGTTGTACTAAATGACCCTTGTGGTCCCTTCCAACTCTACAATTCTATTATTCTATTATTATAAGATTCAGCCATGTAAGATGGCCATGGGTCACTCACAACCAGAGGGTTGATATTGAGGAAGATGCTCTTTTAGGTACTATGGTCCCAAACTATTTAAGGTCTTGTATGCTAGTCCTAATTCCTTGAAGTATAATGTCAAGATCACCTTAATAACAGGTCAACTGTATTCTTGGCTGGTTACGTCACACCCAGAGTAGTGTGCCAAGTTCTGGGTATTGCCTTTGAAGAAAGACCAATGGTTTGGGATCTAGAAAGCAAACCCTGTGACAAATGTTTAGAAGATCTGGCTCTGTTTAGTCCAAAGAAGATAAAGAGGACACATAGAATCATAGACTCATAGAATTGGAGAGCTGGAAGGGACCTGGAAGGCCACCTAGTCCAAACCCCTGCAATGCAGAAATCTTAACTAGAGGCTCCACAACAGATCATATAATAGCAATCTTCTGTCACACAGAAAATAAAGGAAATTTGTTCTATGTTACGCTATGGAGCAGGAACTGCAGGGAAGCAGGTATCAGCTAAACATAAGGAGAAACTTCCTAGTGGGAAGAGTTATTCAACAATAGATCAGACTGCCCAGGAGGTGGTGAACTTTCCTTTGTTCAAGATTTGGTGGACAGCACTGAAGGGAGTGGTATAGTCACAACGTGCAGTGCAGATCCTGCACTGAACAGTGGGTTGAGTCAGGTCCAGATGACCTCTAAAGTCATGTCCAACCCCTTGACTCTATAGAGTTGGAATCAGAATATAAGTAATGGGATCTTGATGAGGATCTTAATGTGGCTTCCTTTTGAGGAGACCTGTATAGGATTGCACTGCTGGGTAATAATCTAACAGTCAAAAGTGAAGCGCAATGGTTTTCATAACAGGCAATTCATCAGAAACCGATTTGAAAACAGGTTGATAGAAAAGATCTTTGGATGATTTCCAAAGGTGATATATATTCTACTAGAAGAGCCGAAGCTGTCAAACAGAGGTATTAGCTTTGCATGTGTCAGTCAAATTACATTTTGTCAGAAAATCTGAGAGGCATATATGTAAATATAGTGATGTCTGAAATCATGCACCATGTGCTTTAGCTTAACCTGTCCATGAGAGGCAGAAAAAATATTCAATGTCTCTATCCCATCTCCACTTGAAAGGAAATAAGAAGAAATAAATGATTGCACCATCCCAGAGGACATTCTCATTTTTTAAAAAAGCAAAGCTATAAAGAGTTACTCCTGCACATTTACAAATCATAGTTTGTCTGAAGGTGAAAACAGCACAGTGAAGACTTGTTTATTGGGACTGCCTCATATAGCTTGTGAACAGACAGTGAAAGCAACTGTTATGATAAGACAACTGAAGAAACAGAAATCATACTGAAGACGAATAGAGGTGAAGTACATAAGATCTTTTCACACCATGGTTTTCGTGAAAAACATATCATGCGAATGTGACAGGTAGCCAGAACTAGCAATAGCTCCTTGCTGAGTCAGTGCTAAAGCCATGTTTATTGGTCCATAGCTCACCAGGATAAAAAGGAGTTCAGACGAACTCTTGGGCTCACATAATTGGTTCTATATTTTGGAAACTTTTGCTAATGCCAGCCCAACATTTAACAAAACTTTGTTTATTAACACCTGTGGAAAGAGGAAGAAATCAACTCAGGACATTTCTGACCACAAAGATGTATAGTGTAAACTTTTGCAGGAGATGCCAAGGTGGTCTTTGACAGTATGAAGAACTGTAACCTCTTAATTCAGTATATTAAAATTAACCCAACAATAAAAGAGTTGTTTATCTGCTCGAGATCACTCCATATACATACACTGTTAGCTTAGATTTAAAACTAGGCCCATGGAACATCTTACTTTATGTGGCTCAGATCAAGGACATTTCACACCATGTCCCATGTTGGCCCTTATACAACTCAAAATTAGTTGATTGCTGGCCAATGTATACAAGTATATTACCTAGTTGTTGTTTAGTCGTCTTAGTCATGTTGTATTCTCCATGACCCCATGAACCAGAGCATGCCTTGGAAACTCTCACTTTCTTCTCAGATCTTTTCCTTTTTTATGTCCATGGAGTTTTCTTGGCAAAATGCTGGAGTGGTTTGCCATTTCCTTCTCCAGGTGGATCACATTTAGTCTAAACTCTTCCTATGACCTGTCTGTCTTGGGTGGCCCTGCACGGCATAGCTCATAGCTTCTTGGAGTTATTCAAGCCCCTTCGCCACGACAAGGCAGTGATCCATGAAAGGGGATATTACCTGTAGGGTAGTTTTAAATGTGTATTTTTATCTTAAACAGCTTTGCCTGCCAATAGTACTTTTAAAATCTATATTATTATTTTGTTAATTGCATTATAATAGCTGTTGGTTGAAAACAATAAATATCTGACCGATTGACTGAGCAGCAAATTTTGCATGTGGCTTAGGCATTTTTTATTCTTTTGAAAAAGTATGTTCCGAGCCTCCTGTAAATCAGCTGTGCTGGGTGATCTGAGACCTATTATTATAAGATGCAATGGGGGAATAATATATAGCCATTTTTATAAGCTTCAGTAAAGGAAAGGTGCTCCTTGATCCCTTTTCAGTTCTGCGAGAATCTTGTTTGACAATGGAAGGGTCAGAACTATACAGAGTTTTCTATATTCCATTCTGCTATGGAGCTTATAAAAAAGTACAGATACTCAAGAAGAGAATCACAGGAGGGTGCATTTTCAACCATTTCCCCTTCCCAGGCTTAGCAGCATCTCTTCTTATTTGCCTGGTTTAGAGATATTTTTAGCTGGAGTTTGTTTAGAATGGCATCAAATGTTACTGGGTTTCTCTACAAAGTTGTGCAATTGTTGTTTTATTTTTTAAAAAATGGAATGCATTGTGGCTTTCTTAGCATGCAGCCTTTGTAATGTTAAAGGATTTTTTTATTAAAAAGAAAGAAGGGAAATAATCAGAAATGCACCTCTTGGTTTATTTTCAGCACCAAGCTGCCAGCAACTTCCCAACTGAAATTAACTCAATGTTCAAATTCAAAGAACTTCCAGTTCTCACTTTCTGGGTTGTAAGGGCTGGTGAAGAAACCCATCATTCTTCCTGCAGTGCAGGTTCAATATTCAGATTCAGGTAAGCTTTGTTGCTCAGGTGAAAGCATCTATGCCAAATTTGCCGTGAAACTAAAAAATAGCTATCCTTAATGGATTTATGGCAACACTTTATGAACACTGCTACTAATTCTTCCCATTATTTTATTTATTATCAAGTACGTTTCCAAACTACTTAAGATTTTTAAATCTCCAAGCAACATACAAAAATATGCCATAAAAGCAATAAGGGCAGTATCATCGAAACAGAGGGCTCATCCACACTGAAGCAAAATGTGGATTTGTGCTGGCCCTTCTCCCTATTAATATAGGAGCATCCACGCAACATCCTTCTCATCCCAGTGTTGTCCCAGAACTTCACCCCCTTTAAATGAGGGGTTTTCTGATCACTGGAAAGTCAAGAATGTCCAAGACTGGAAAAAGAAGAAGCACATTTAAAGGGAGGGAAAGGTTGGCGGCATCAAAGAGTTTTGGGAGAGTGTCATATGTACACCTCAACATTAATAAGGAGACAGGAAGGGGTACATTCACATTTTGCTCTAATGTGTATAAGCAAAGATAGAGCATATGTCCTGCAAAAAGAGTATTATAAAAACAGGAACCAGCTCACAAGTACAGTAACCTCAGAGTAGTTGACTATTAGTTTGATCTATAGGGATACATTGCAGAAGAGCTTTGTATCGCAAGCTGATAGCGTGATATCGTCAGTATTTCCCTTGATGCCTCAGGATAAGGACTGAACAGGCCCGGGTTTAGCATTGCTTGCTATTTGTAACCTCTGCTTGTAGGAGTTCATATGAATCTGTACGTTCAGGATTTATTCAGTGGGAAATAGTAGAATGCCGCATAGCTGGTCAAGTATGAGAAACAATACACTAATTGGGAAGACCGAAGACTGAAACTAGCCAACTGCTTATCTTCCATCGATGAGCCGAGAGTTTGGTTCACACTATTGCTTTTAGTTCAAAGCCTTGAGAATATATATAGTAGACCTCTCTTCCCCTCAAGAATGTTGCAACCAATGATAGATATAGCCCAGGTGGATGTGAGTAATATACCAATCAGCTTTGTCAGTATAGTGCAACATTATGCAGTTTAAGAGGGAGTCAGGGAGCCAGACATGTTGAATAACACTTCCACCCAGTTCAAGCCCTGAAACCTTGATGAAGAACTGAGAGACCCAGACAGCTCCTAGGGACCAAGGTCCCTTCGCAGCTCCCCCTAAAATATTTGAGGGGGCAAGGGCCCCCCAAAATGGATGGGCATTGCCATTCAAATGATGTACATGTGCTGCTTCTTGTGATTGATTATGTGGGGTGGTGCTTTCCTGGGGCCCCAATATTTTATTCAAGTTGGCAGCCCTAGACCCAGAGATAACCGACATGCTGAACACTGGCTGTAAGGGACCATGTCTGCTGCTGTCTGAACAACTGAAGGGACCTAAGCCGTAGGGTCTTTCCTAATACCCTTATGCTAAATTAGGCTTGGTGAGCAGCTTCATGCCTTAAGCCAGGTCTAATAACTGGCTTCCTATAGGCTCACATTGCCTGCCATTCCATGAGTTGGGATTGGAAACTGATGAGATCGAGGCACTCCAGCCGCAGTACCAGAGGTGATGAGGTTGTGCGATGTCCTGACACCACATTCACAATGTTCTGATGTTGTGCGACACCCTGACATTGCACGCACGACATCACAAGGAGCCAGGGGGAGGAGCCGAATGCCTTCTGAAAATAGAGGGGGCCAAGCCCCCTCAAATAATATCTTCCAGGGGAACTACCTCGGCTCCTAGGACTCAGTGACTATGCACAGTACTGTGGTGTAGAGTTAACTATTAAACTCCTATTCCAACTATAGGTGGCACTGTGACTAAATGAGGCAAGTGAGCCATGCTGCCTCTGAAGATGTTTCAGAAACTTCAGCTAGTGTAGAATCAAGTGGCCAAGTTGCTCACTGGAGCAAGACGTTTTGAGCGTATTACAGCAGTCCTGGTACAACTGCACTGGCTACTGATTAGTTTCCGGGCCCAGTTCAAAGTGCTGGTTTTGATCTATAAAGCCTTAAATGGCTCAAGGCCGCAATACTTCAAGGACTGCCTCTTTCCATATGAACCTACCCTGAAATCATCTTCTGAGGCCCTCCTTCATGTGCCTCCTCCTCTTAATGTGCCAGCCTTCTCTGCAGTGGCTCCCTGTCTGTGGAATGCTCTCCCCAGGGAAGTTCACCTGGAGCTTTCATTATACACCTTTTTGTGTCAGGCAAAAACATTCCTCTTTAACCAGGCCATTGGTTGATCTGATTTACATCCTATGCCCTTTTAAAATGTGGGGTTTTTTTTGCGAGGGGAGCTATTGGGTTGTTTTGATTTTTATTATGTATTTTGTGGTTTTATATTTTGATTTCGTTCTGTGAACTGCCCTGAGACCCCTGGGTATAGGGCGGTATAATAATAATAATAATAATAATAATAATAATAATAATAATAATGCTGTTGTTCCAAACTGTTCCTCCTACAACAAAGGTGTTCCTCTGTTAAGAAACCATTACAACCTGGCTTCTTATCTGAAATAACCTGACACGTACTTAGCATTAGGCTTTGTGTTGCTTGCTGTACTAATATCTGCATATCTGCAATTGACAACCAGGCTAAGGTAATTAGACTTCATGTAGTCTTACTGTGCAATTTATGCTTTAATATGCTGTATGCAGGCAAATTCTGTGCTTTAGGCTCAGAAGCAGGCTAGCTACGTATGTTTAGTCTCCCCACCCCACCCCCAAAGTGCGCTTATTGCCTCCGAATCACAAAGAACATTGGCCCTTTGGCAAAACGTGGCTTAAAATAGAATAATTATTTAATTTCCTGCACACACCAGAAACTGCCTATTCCCCCACCTGCAAGGCTGCATCCAAACTTCACCTTCCTCTACTGTGGGTTTAGCATCTCACATGGAATGTATCCATTGGACTGTCTGTACTACACTTTCTGTTTGGGTTTTTGGGGAAGTTTGCCGACTGACTGAATGACAGCAGTAGCTGCCATGGAGACAGAGCTATGAGAATCAAACTTGGTGTGCACATTCAGAACACAATTCTGCATTCCTTTTTTTAAAAAAATTCATCTTTATTGATTTTATGTATTACATTACTGATAATATTTTCAACCAAAAGTGTGAAAAGTATAAAGAAACAATGAAGAAAATATAACAACAACAACAACAACAATAATATATTTATAGCTTGCTTCCAACAAAATATTAAAATACAATAATTAATCAAATACTAAAAGCTTCCCTAAACAGGGCTGCCTTCAGATGTCTTCTAAAAGTCAGACAGTTGTTTATTTCTTTGACATCTGATGGGAGGGTATTCCAGAGAGTGGGCACCACTACCGAGAAGGCCCTCTGCCTGGTTCCCTGTAACTTCACTTCTCGTAGTGAGAGAACTGCCAGAAGACCCTCAGCGCTGGACCTCAGTGTCCAGGCAGAACAATGGGGGCAGAGATGCTCTAATAAATAAAATATTAGTAATAAAGTAAAACTCTTCTACAAAATTGTACTTCCATCCTCCCCAACCTGGGTGTCAAATTTCTTTGCATATTATATAACTACTAACTTAGTGTTATCCAAAGTCTCAATAATCTATATAACATTGCAGAAGTCAATCAAAACATACCAAAGATTTCAAATGCTTACAATGCTCCCATTCTCTAACAGATTTTTGATCTACTTGATTCCTGATTTTTCCTGTTGATTGTGCCAACTCAGCATAATCAAATAGTTTTGTCTGCCATTCCATTCCATTTTTTTATTTTTGGAATTTTATCTATTTTCCAATATTGGGCTATCAACATTCTGGCGGCAGTAGTTGCGTACATGAAAACCTTCCTCAATTCCCTCGGTATGTCTGGACCTATTATACCCAGTAGAAACACTTCCGGTTCACAATTCTATATTCCATATTGATAATAAAGCTTGACTCCTGCACCTGCTTTCAAGAGGACCATGAACCCTATGAAACATAATTCAAAATCATGCTGGATCAAGAAATGGACAAATCTGCCCCATTTCACCTCACCCCATATGTACATGGGGATGCACTATTCTGCCCAGTTCCTGTGCATATATTTTTAAGGATAATTCAAGGAAAACCCTAAAACATATGCACAGAAAAATATCATCCAGACTGACCCCCTTCCCAACTCATAACAATTTAGATATTCTGCACCCCTCACTTCCACATGTACACAAAACAACCTGGTAAAGTGTGGCGTGGGAAATATTTAAAACAAGAAATTACAAACAAGCTGATTTGACTTCAGAATTGCAGGATTTGCTTTGCCTGTCTAAAATACAGCAAAGTCCTTCTTTCCATCATTTGGTATTACATGGCAACATTGAATTGAATGGTGGGGAAGTTTAGAAGCATGGCATGGTGGATTTAGTAGTGATAAAAAGAAGTCAGGAGTTTATTCAGGAGTTGAAAATCCTCTTTAGGAGCCTTCCATTTCATGGATGGCAGTTCATGGAGCTGGTGATTCATTCTCTTGCAAAAAGGGATGCGGGTGGCGCTGTGGTCTAAACCACTGAGCCTCTTGGGCTTGCCAATCAGAAGGTTGGCAGTTCAAATCCACGGAGTGAGCTCCTGTCGCCCTGTCCCAGCTCCTGCCTACTTAGCAGTTTGAAAGCACGCCAGTGCAAGTAGATAAATAAGTACCACTGTGGCGGGAAAGTAAACAGCGTTTCCATGCGCTCTGGTTTCCGTCACGGTGTCCCGTTGTGCCAGAAGCGGTTTAATCATGCTGGCCACATGACCCAGAAAGCTGTCTGTGGACAATCGCCTGCTCCCTCGGCCTGAAAGTGAGATGAGCGCTGCACCCCATAATCACCTTTGACTGGACTTAACCATCCAGGAGCCCTTTACCTTTCCCTTATTCACTCTCTTGCACTGTGACATGTCAGCACAAATGAAGAAGTCACGTTCCTTTTCACCATGTGTGAGAATATAGATTATTGAGACAAAAAATGGAAAGGAAGTCATATTTTGAATTAGATATATATGTAAAGGGATAAAATCTGATTTGTAACCAGAAGATGCAGGAGTGAAGGTGAGAGGGGATTGTCAGAAATTGTAATTCTTTCTGAATGAGGCTGCCTTACCCCTCAAATTAACAAAGCACTCCCCCGCTTTTCCTTCCCAGTTCTTCTTTTTCAAAAAAATGTGTTATAATTTAGGCAGTCAACTATCAACACTGACAGCTGAAGGCATCAATATTCCTGTTTGTATTGTTTATAATATTAGTATAATTAGCAGCATCATTCATAATAACTAGGCCTAACATCAAACAGTGACATTTATGTCATTAGGCAACAATTAGAGCACAATGAGTCACTAAACAAAATATGAACAGACCTTTTTATAAACGATTGGCTGAACATACCGGTTTGACTCTCGTCTAGTTTTCATAACACCTCTTTTATAGGCAATCAGTACATGGGGCTAGTGTCTTTTATGACACTCTTATGAATTAAAACATTCCTTAAAGTTCATTAAAATGCGCTGCTTTAATTTTCAGACATAGGCAGATTTTGCCAAGGGCTTCATTATGTTACAGCTACTATTTTGAAAATCTTAATTTCACCAATTTTTGTATGTTAGGGTGCAGTCTTCCTTCCTGAATATTTAACTCATAGGAACTTGAGGGGCATATTGAAACTTTAGTCCTAATGTGTGTGTGTATACACTAAAGTAAAAAAGGACTCCTTCAGTTTCCCAAATACAAAACCATTTTCCATATGGACCTTCATGTGAATGCCCCGCCCTCCAACAAATTGTACTCTCAGTCCAAAAGGTTCTAGAGCAGGGGTTGCCAACCTGGTGCCCCCTGGATTCTATTGGATTACAACCCCTATCATCCCCAAACACTTGCTATTCTGGCTAGGGCTAATGAGAGCTGGAATCCAGCATCCACCATTTTGGCTAACTCTCTGTGCTAGAGGAGGAAGGGAAAATGTCCTCCTTGCTTCCAATTAAATGCAAGCAGACCATTTCACAAAAGTTCTAGATGGGCAACATATTAGAAAACTGGGAGTAGTTCTGCCCCTAATTATGTAGAGATAGAGCTAGTGCAGGATATAAATTCACTAAATAATAAATAAATTAATTAATTTAATGTAAATAAATGCATAAAAATAGTACATTTTTATAATGTCTACTGGCGCTATCACAGTAGTACACTGCATACATTAATGATTTTTTAAATGTTTCACAGTCCTCGCTCTTTCTGACATGCTCCCTTTACCCTGGAACATGTGTGTAGGTGCAGGAGAGAAAATAAGAAACCCCTATAGTGTACCATACAGCAATAAAACATAGTATCCCAAGGGATGAAATGTTTTCCACGTGACAGATTAGATTTGGCTCCTAGATTGATGACCTGCCAGCTTGCTGTCGTTCAGAGCTGGTAACAACAAAATATCAACATCATGTGCAAAATATTAGTGCACGTACCTACACATTTAAAATGCTCAAATATGCCTTGTCCACCCATGCAGATTCCCTTGCCATTTACAAAAGGGAGCTCCAGACTACAAAATAGTTTATGTGAAATATATCAGATGGTTAATTTTATGTTGTCATTAATTTCTCATTTGCCAACTACATAGCCGAATAGTCACTGACTAAAATTGCTGCTCTGTTGTTGTTTTATGTTAAGAAGTCTAAATTCTTTCCCTTGGCATGATTGAAGTAATAAACAATTCTCTGTGGTTAATATTCCCAATTCCTTTTAATTTAATTTTTAGTTTATTAGCTGTATTACTTTGCCATGTTTTGATATCATTTCCCCTAAAGCACACAGTTATTCTATTTGGAAGTGGGAGGGAGGGTTAAACTAATATTTTGTACTGCTAAGATGGGTTTAGTCTGTTCTCTGTCTAATGTTCAAGGAATAGCTGTGCATCTGGATTCTTACTGAAACTGCAAAAATTAAGGGGCATACATTTAAACTGTGAGCTCACTGGAAGAAAAACACAGATATGACAAAATTGCCGTAAACTGCCCTGATATTACTTACAAGGGACAGGGTTTGTACATATGTATAAATAAGGAATAGCCAACATGGTGCTATCCATATTTTTTTCTTTTTTTTGGATTCCAGTTAGCATGGTCAGTGGTCCTGGATAATGGGAGCTATAGCCCAACAACTTAGCTATGGCTGGTATGAATGAACAAATAACACAATGATATTCCTTTGTACATTCATATCTTCTTTAGTTCTTTATGGTTCCTGGAACAACTGGATACAATCAGATGGAAAGTTCAGTTTGGTAATTAGTCCACATTATACCAGCATTTGAAGCACCCCACTAGATTTTTAATTCAACACTTGGGAATGGAGAAAATTGATTATTTACAAGTTGCTGTTTCTGTGGCCAGCTTCCTAAAATGTTACTAACAACAGCTGTAAAAGTCAAACAAGTTGTATTGGACACTAGTCACTTGATGTGGTCAGTTAAAAAACTGTATTGAGCTTGATTCAGATACCCAGTGGGCCCCATGTCGTTATTCACAAGAGTACATACGGCCACCAGCAGGCTTGTGATGCAGCCCAGGTGGCATGGAGCTCAGTTATTTGAATCATGACCACCTCAAATATGCCCTCAAGGTACTGGCACCATACGGAGGTACAGGCTTATAAAATGGATGGCTTTGTACGATTCTAGCATACTGTACTGGTGGTTCCAGCAGCTCCACACATTCCCACAGGCGATTGGGATAGACTCTCAATGGGGCCACCAATGTGCTGATAGATATCAAAAAGCTGGTCCTCTGAATATTTCGTCCCTATCAACCAACTAACATATAATGAGACTTGCACCAGTAGGCCTGTTTTGAAAATAACAGCTGAACCCACCCAGAAGAACACCATCCTCACCTGATAGCTTGTGACTTCTTAAAGAATTACCTCTCCCACATTCGGAAATCATGTCAGCTAAATGCATAAAGGGATACTAAGTTCATACCTACTATCCATTTTCCCAACCTATATGCATGCGCCAGCTATGCTCATTATCTCCCTCCCGTTCTGGGCAATCTACCTTCGTCAGTTCCAACCATAGAATCATAGCATTTGGAGAGGGGATCTTGGAGGTCATCTGATCTATCTATCTATTTATCATCTATCTATATTCATTTTTGCCTTTAACAATTATCATCACAAATATATCATAATCATATACACATAGGATTCTGTGAATCCCCAGACTTCCCTCCACCCCTCCATGGTTTCCATCGTTATTCTTTTCCAACTGCATCTTACTGTATATTGTTCTCCATATTTTCTTAATACTCAATTTTCACCATAGTTCTCACTACATTGGAAGTGGTTTTTTAGAATCCTGCCAATGTTTTTAATGGTTTACAGTGATCTTTTAAATACCGTATTTTTCGCCCTATAGGACGCACTTTTTCCCCTCCAAAAATGAAGGGGAAATGTGTGTGCGTCCTATGGGGTGAATGCAGGCTTTCGCTGAAGACTGGAGAGTGAGAGGGGTCGGTGCGCACCGGCCCCTCTCGCTCTCCAGGCTTCAGGAAGCTACCCGCAAGCCGTGGGAGAGCTGCGCGAATTCGAGCAGCTCTCCCGTGGCTAGCGGAGAGCTTGCCTGCACCCAGAAGCTTGGGGGGTGCTGAGCTCTGCACGCCCCAGGCTTCTGGCTTCGCACAGCTCTCCCACGGCTTGCGGATAGCAGCCCCACACCTGGGGGGGGAATATTTTTTTTTCTTTATTTCGCCCCCAAAAAACTAGGTGCGCCCTATGGGCCGGTGCGTCCTATGGAGCGAAAAATACGGTAAATTATAAATTTCCCTATTCTTTATTACATTTATTATCTTCTGGACCTCTGATCTTCCTGGTCATTTTTGCCATTTTGGCATAGTCCACCATCTTTGTCAGCCATTCTTCTCTTGTAGGTACTTTATCTTCCTTCCATCTTTGGGCAAGTAGCATCAGTGCAGCTCTCGTGGCGTACATAAACAGTTTCTTCTGTTCCTTTGGTATTTCTGGACCTAAAATTCCTAATAAAAAAAAGCTTCTGGTTTCTTTCACAAAAGTAATTTTAGACATGTTTTTTCAACTCATTATAAATAATTTCCCAATATGCTTTTGTCACCTTGCATGTCCGCCACATGTTTTGAATGTGCCTTCTTTTTCTTTACACTTCCAACATTTGTTTGTAGCAGTTCTATACATTTTTGCTAAATTAGGAGGAGTTAGGTACCAACGATACATCATTTTCATATAACTTGGAGGTCATCTGATCATCCCTCTGATTGATGCAGGATACACAATGCTGAGTACAACTTCAACACCTCTAGCAGGTGGCTGTCCAGTTTCTGCTTAAATACCTCCAATGAAGGGAAGCCTCCTGTCGGCACAATGTACACACTGGCGGACGAAAGTCGGGGTGGGGGGAGCAGTCCGCCCTGGGCTCGCCATCCCGGGGGGGTGACATTATGGTCTCCCCCGCCACCCAGGATGCTTGCCACACACCCCCGGGATGCTAGGCACTTGGTATGCACGCCCCGGGACACGTGCCACTCACCTCGCACCTCCTGATGCGCACCCCCCCACAGCTGGCGTGCCATGTTAGGAGCTCGTCGTACTCTCGAGTAGGACCCTGGCAGAGACACATGCCCGACTGGCATGTTCCCTCCCGGTCGATCGTTTGGGAGCTTCTAAAGCTTTCTTCTGCCCGAACATCACAGCGACTGATGCCAACAGACATCAGCACACTTAGGGATCCACAGAGTCTGCGCAGTTCGCTTAACAGAACTCAGCATTTTGGCTAATCTACTTTATTTACGTATAAACACACACGGAGCACTGCAGCATGGCTCCCTCTCTCTCTAGCATCAGACAGCAGAGAGAAAAAGACAAAGGACAATAGTCCCACTTCATGGAACACAGTAACACAAATATCCTGTCTCCGTCACTTCCCACTTTGTGGAGTCAAAACATACACTGTCATGTGAAAGACAACAATCCCATGACTGCAATCATGGACACGCACCACACCCCCTAGGACGCATGCCAGCCACGCCCCCAGATGTACCCCGGTCCCAGTGTTGGAGCAGGTAGCTTCACAACTGAATGTGCAAAGAGCTTTATATCTCTCTCCCCTCCACCCCCATTCTCATAATTCAAAGCCATTGGCATGAAGAAGATTCAAATAAGATTCAAATAAGCCCTGGACACCCCTTTAAGATGCACAGGGTTTGAGCCCTCTCCAATTCACTCCCACTTCTGCCCATCTGGTTATGTGCTACGGATCCATGAAGGGATGGATTATTTTATGAATGGCATTTTAGTCTCTAAAGACATTTTAAATGCATCGCACCCCTACTACAGACTCCCACGCACCGCACACGTGTAATGAAGCCATGTTAAATTAGCCTTAACCATGAAGTCAGTAGTAAATTGAGTTTTCCGCCCACTGGAAGAGCTAAGTTTGTCACAGCAATCAAAATGAAAGAGAGATTCCCCCCTCCCGGCATGCTAAAGGAAATTATTGCTAGGGATCTCCAAATAAAAGTAGTGAAACAGAGATTTTTTACTGTTCAGCAAAATCAGGGCAGCAAGTTGAGAGAAATGAGTCAGTGTGCATTCTTTGACAAAATGTCATAATTTGTCCAAGGCAGTCAAAGTAATATTATTATTGAGAATAATTAAGTGTTTAGATTCTGATGAGATTATTTTTGTTGTTGTTATGGGTACAGAGAGAGAGAGAGAGATTTGAATACAAGCAGCAGCTGATATCGCCTTCACCCAAGCAATCTGTGTTGAGCCACATTGCAGCTTAAAAAAGCCATTGTGCGATCGCTATTTCCACGTCTGTATCACCAGGCCAGAGGGACAGCAAAAATCACTTGCTTGCTTCAAAATGCATTGTGCCACCGGGGCCCTTAACTGGTCAGCTGCAGAAGAGTTTAATGGGTAGGAAGAAAAGGTTAACCATCTTTGTCAAATCCTTCAAGAGAAGGGATGCTTACTTCAGCAGTAGGGCTTATGGAATAATTAAAAGTGCCTCTAAGGGATCAGCAGGCAGCTTGTGTTGTCTATCTACTCTCTTTTGTCTGCCTCTTGCCGTCTTTCAATCGCAGTGCATTAAATGACTTCTAGGCGATAAAAGAGAGAGGCTTAGCAAGCCAAGTTACGCGTATTATAAACCATTAGATTGCCTAAATACTGTCAGAATGTTACAGACCTTTTATTCAGTGGGATCACACAGCTGAAAAGTCTTTCCTTTCAGAAGGGGATTACCTTTAGCCAGATTTCTCTAAGAAAAATATAACTTGAAAAACAGTTCTCTTATTATAAAGGCTATGTGGCTGCAACATGTCATGCTGAGAGATTACCTGTGGTGTACATGCCAAAGACCATGGGACCGCCACATTTTCTAGCTGGGGACACACTGAGATGGTTTGCACAACACACTAAGACTACATTTAGAGAGTCGTGGTTTTCCCCCAAATAATTAAAGGTGCTAAGAGTTGTTATTGATGGGACCGCCTCTCCTGGTATGCTCCGCTGAGGACCTTAAGGTCCATGAATAGCCATAGTTTAGAGGTCCCGGGCCCTAAGGAAGTCAGACTATCCTCCACCAGGGCCAGGGCCTTTCCAGTGATGGCTCCAACCTGGTGGAATGCTCTGTCCCATGAGACTAGGGCCTTCAGGATTTAACCTCCTTCCACAGGGCCTGTAAAACAGAGCTATTCCGCCTGGCCTTTAATTTGAATTCAGCCTGATCATTTATTTCCCTTCTCTTCCCTCCCCCTTCCCTTTTATGAAGATCACCTGCTCTGAGACCCCACAGCTAATTCTCCCCTGGCCTCCTCGCTGGCCATTGGTTAAACCAATATGATAATTGTAGCTCTGGGAGGGGAATCAAGATGCTCTTAACAAACTACAGCTCCCAGAATTCTTTGGGAGGCGCCATACCATAGTCCTTTAAAATAATGGTATGACTGTGGTCTGAGCCCTTTCCACATCTAAGAGAAGTGTGAGGCACTCCAATGAGTGACTATTGAAGAATTAATGTATTCCTTAATGCTACTGCTTTTATTGTCATTATCACTGGCTTTCCGAAAGCCTCATAGTGGGATCCAACAGAACACACCATCACAAAATAAAGGGCTCTAACTTTCGTTAACCTCACTGTAGTAACTTAGAATTGCTAGATCGAGCTTCGGGAAATTTAAATAACAACATGGAACTACTAAATAATAGCTCAGAATGCTTATGTTATAAACCATGTCAACTGCCAAGTAATTAACTTAAAAGCCTTTCATAGAGGCTGTAAAAACATATGAAATGGATTTTCTTAGGTTAATCGCCGTGAACCACTGTGAAGTCTAAATACCCTTAATTATGGCAATTGTGCTATGAATGCTACATCTTGCAAGCCAATGACACTTTCAATGGCTCACATTTCTGTAGGGGAGCATAACAGCTCATCTTTAAAAGGAAGAATTAAGCAACTTAGTGGATAATGAGAGGGGTTGAACTGGATGGGAATCTGCATCCCAAAGAGGTTTTCCTTTTCCTTTTTTGCATATGGCAAAATATTTAGTCACTTAAATTCAAGGAGAGGAACAAAAATGGGTGCATTCCAAGACACAAGCAGATCAGAGTTGTGCAGCAGATGAGAAAGAGAAACTTCTACCAGTTAACAAAAACAAAACAATGGAAACCACTTTATTTAGAGATAGGCTATGATCCAGTTTTCTGAAATATCAGTTATGGTACTGCACTGCATACATGTCATGTCTATGGAAATATTCATTGAGTTTAGGCAGAGGTTGCCAGTTTGGGGAAGGCAGAGAGAGGGTTTATGTCAAATTTTGTCCTCACTCTCCCCCCCCCCTGCTCCATGACAAGGCAGTGTGCAGCTCACAGGTTCCAGTATACCTGAAAGTGTCTCCACCCCCATCGTTCAGCCCAGACACTGAGGTCCAGCTCTGAGGGCTTTCTGGCGGTTCCCTCATTGCAAGAAGTGAGGTTACAGGGAACCAGGCAGAGGGCCTTCTCGGTAGTGGCACCTGCCCTGTGGAATGCACCCCACCCCCCGCCATCAGATGTCAAGGAAATAAACAACTACAGTGGTACCTCTAGAGACACACACCTCTGGTTGCATAACTTTCAGGATGTGAACACGGCAAACCTGGAAGTATTTTTCTGGGTTTCACCGCGCGTGCATGTGCAGAAGTGCTCTATGTGCCGTGCGCATGCGCAGAAATGCTAAACCACACCGTGTGCATGTTGTGAATTCCTAGGGATGCGGCTGGACCTCCGGAACAGATCTTGTTCGCAAGCGGAGGTACCACTTTTAGAAGACATCTGAAGGCAGCCCTGTTTAGGGAAGTTTTAAATGTCTGTTTGTTTTTGTGTTTTTGTATTTTTAATCTTTTGTTGGAAGCCGCCCAGAGTGGCTGGGGAAACCCAGCCAGATGGGCGGGGTATAAATAAATGATGATGATGATGATGATGATGATGATGATGATGATGATGATGAAGTACTCTTGTGGCCCACTTGGTGTGAAAAGCAGGGCCATCCTGAACTCAAAATATAGTTGTAGCTTTCCTTAGCATGTTTTTGAGCAGACTGCATGCTGTCAGTGAAAGCTGAGTGTAGACCAATGATAAATGCTGTACTTGGGTCGGGGAGATCTAAGTTCAAAATATCTGTGGCCGAGGTGATTTGAAAACCGCCACCAGTAGCAGCTTTTGCATGGATGCAAGTGGGGGGGGGGGTAATACCTGTTCTTATATTTGACATCATGAGGTGGCAGCGGAGGTGAAAAGAACTGCAGCCAACACCAGGCAAATACCTGGTTGCTGAGTGAACAGTTGTCCCCACATAGGTCCATTAAAAAGGAAGACTATTCAGCAACCTTACACATTCATGGTACTGTCGCAGAACCTCACACCTCTACCTCTGCCTCCAGGCATTGAAAGTTAAGGGCAGAAATTTCTCTTTCACTTCTGGTGAACTACAGCAGCTGCCCTTGGTTTTCCTGGCAAGTGACCTCTTTCTTCTGCTGCTGTTCGTGGGTCACTTTGGGCAAATCTCTGTCTCTCAGTCCATCCTCCCAGCTTTGAATTGAAAGTGGGATAGTTCTCTGCTTCAGAAAGTTTCATGCACTAGTTTCTGTTGCTAGGATATTGGTTGGTGCTCCAGTGGTTGGGCGGGGCTCATTGGAACCAGTAGGCAGCTGACAGCAGTTCCACTCCTTGGCCTGGTTATAAGAAGGAAGGCAGGTGGGGACCTGACTGGGGTTTCTGGACAATGGCCAGTGGCGTAGCAAAGTCAGGTGGTACCCAGTGTGAAAAATTTCTTGTCACCCGCCCCCCCTCCACGGCAGTGGATAGGATTGGTTGTGGGTTGCGTGATGATGTGTCACCGGTTATTTACATCTTGCTCAAGTACAAACTGCAGACACAGACTTCCCCTTCCTTATCCATACTCTCTCCACTATACAGTGCCGGGTTCAGCCATGTTTCATCGGGTTTGTTGACTGAACTAAAAAGTTTCAATACATATTATGTTGACTTGTTGAGGTTAATTACTTGTCAGACGAAGTTATTCAACTCATTTTAAATAATATTATTTTTTCAAACAAAGTGTCACGACCCCCCTTTTTAATTTTAAAAAACACATATTTTTGCCACCCCACCCCCTCAGTGATGACACCCAGGGCAGGCCGCACCCACTGCAACCCCCCCCCCCTTCTTACGCCACCGGCAGTGCCCCGTTTATGCCAGACCTCCAGCATTGGCCTGGAATGTGAAAATGCTAAAGCTAAAATAGACTGTGTGGACCTAAATCTAATAGGACTCTATTTTAATAACCCCCTTTGCTACTGACACTTAAATACTGGCTATTTTTTAATCACTTTATTTAAGGAAGCTTCTGTGTCTGCTCAACTTTTTCAGATTTGAAAAGAAGTAATTGTGGAAGCCAAATGGACTTCCAGGTGAGCTCCCTGAGCAATTCTGTGCAACATACATTATGAATAAAACACCATTTGGTAAACTGGAGGCATCCTAAGGCTGTAATATCCATATATTAAAGGTGCCCATAGAGTGGAAACGTAGGATGAATAGTATGCAAATGTATTCAGATTTTCTCATCGGCCTCTGATCGAAACCCAAATGCTTGGGATTAATTGAGCTTCTATAATGCTAGCATCGCTGGGAAAGAAGTGAGGATGGAGGGGGGGGGGGAGAGATTATTCAGAGCTATCTATTATAATGGATGGTGTTAGGAGATATCTATACCATAGAATTAAATTGGTTTAGTCATTTCTTCTTCCCAGGAAACCCTGAGAATTTCAATTTCATCTGGTTTTATTAGTTCAACATATGGCAAGACTAGAATCTGTCCTCTGTTGCTCATCCAGAGAGGATTTTGTTTTTGTTTCTTTTCTTGGCTGATTGGATATCATATGCAACCTGTCTTGCCAGTTAAAATCAATTAAAATTGAGCATAGGGTTCATGCACACATTGGGATGGACAATTTTGTCAATTTCAGTTACTCATTTTTCAAACCTCAGACTCATTTCTCCACATTGCACATCCATTTGTATTTAAAAAGGGAAAGGGGAAAAAATCATCATGGAAATTTATCAGCATTTTTGTGCCAATTTCTCTGAAGAAACAGATTTTTATAAGCCGTTTTGACAAACATACACATTTCTGCAAGCACTTTCCACTAACGTAGTTCTTTTATGCATGCTATTTACATTAAAATATACATTTTATTAACATATATTAAGCACTTTCACTGAATCTATGAATTTGTGTGTACTGTTGAAATTGTGTACATTGTGTGTGGTACTGTTTGGAGAACTGCATTGCAAAATTCAAAATTCATTGCAAGTGCACATTTTGAAGGATAACACTGTGTTGCATTGCATATTGATTTGAAAAGCATGAATTAGGTAGTTTTGTATTGAAATGGAAACAAAATTGAATCCCCACCCTTAACATTATGCGCATGTCACCACAATGTTTAAAAACTCACTCCTTAGCCTTAGCCAGCGGTTTTCAAGAACCAAGGGCAACAAATGGATGGTTATTTTATTAAATATTATATTTTCAATGATTAAGGGGAGGCTTCTCCATTTTCACTTCAGGCATGAAAACCATGGGGCTGTCCCACGTGTGGAAACTATCTTTACTCCTGGGTTTTCTATTGATGGTTTGAAGATATTTCATGGAATCCAATGACATATCTGCCAGGCTTTGGGGGATTGGCTTCCTCCCCTATGGGAGTCAATAAGAAGATCAAAAGAAAGGATCGTCTTACTAGTTAGATTCTTTAATAATCACAGTGATGGACAAAAGAACACCTCTCCTAGAAATGGCGGTGCTCCCAGTTAAGGGACACTCCCCCTCCATCCCTATTGAGCTATGTCACTCTTATGTCTTGTAATCCAAGCTTGCACCCTCTGCTCCTTCTGATCTGAGACTTTCTGAGCTCTTCTCGACCTTGGAGAGGGCAGTGAAGGAATGCTGTCCGACAACTGTGAATCTGTCAACCCTCTCTCTCCCAGTGATTCTTCTTCTTTTAGCTGTTCACCATCCAGTATTTCCCAGCTTCTGCCTTCCGAACTATGCCCCTCTGCAAACCACTGTTCGAAATCTATACTGTCCTCCTGCTCCTGGGAATATTCAGGATCAGGATCAGGGGGACGGGGTGGCTCCCAACATTCCTCCTCAGTGCTGCCCTCCTCAGCACGGTCCCTGACAATATCCTTTGAAAAATAAGCTAAATAAAAGATCAACAACAGTGATACGCTCCAGAATCAACTGTATATACCACTCTTTTAAGGTTGTGCTTCAGTGTCATATATTAATAGGAGCTGGGGCTCCAAGAAGTGTCTTAAGATATATGGCAGAACAGCATGTGTAAATATTTATATGAATTGTAGTCATCCAACAAATAACTTTTTAGAGACAACATGCTTCAGATTGCTCCATTACATTTGCATTAACTGTATAGAGCTGATGAGAGATCAAAGGTAATGTCAGGAACAAAATTACACTGTATGCAAATGCATTGAGGGAAAGCCATAAGAAAGCTGAATACTGAGGTTGTCTCTTTGTACTCGTTCCGTGAACCCTGCCTTAATTCTGGATCACCCACCCCACTCATGTCAGAAAATACAAGGGACAGAAGCACTATAGGGCCTCTTTAACACTCCTGTTCCCTTGTCTCCAAAACTGACAATGAAAGGAAGTGAATTCTTGTGCTACGGTGGAAGGCCAGTCAACCGCTCACTTCCCCTTGCCCGATCCTGAGTCAATTCCAATTTGTTTCAGTGGAGACCTCAATTTTTCCTTTAATTATAATCCAAATTATCACTTGACAAATGCATTTGATGGTGAGAAAAAGTGGACCTCAAAGCCTTTCTGTGGGACGTGGCACAATTAATGAAAAGCCGAGTGATAATGAAATGCAATTAACTCTATGCCTTTCTTTAAAAACCTGCATCTCGACGGCATATATAAAGAAAAGGGCAAAAGTTGAGGGGTGTGGTAATATCGGAAGGTGCATTTGTCAGACAGCAGGAAGGGGACGGCAGTTAGCTGAACAGGGTTTAGAAGCATCTAGGGATGCTAAAATGCAATCCACCGCTTTGGCTAGTCCATCACTTCTGATCTTCTTCAGCCATTTTAATTAACATGTTAATAAATTTCCTGATAGATTTAATGGCAAGTGACAAGTACGAGGTGGAGGCTGAAATAAAATCAAAGACAGCAAATTTGTAACTTGTTTAAAAGAAATCATTATTGCCTACTCAACCACAGTGGACTTTTCTCTCCCCCACTTTTGCCTGAAGGAGATATTGCTGTTTTAGAGGGAGGGGGAGGGAGATTTAAACGCTAGCCCCCCACATATTAAGGAGAATTAATGATCTATTTGCTTAGATGCCATATATTACCTCCAGTTTATACATCCACTGGGTAAACAGTAGACATTACTTGGTCACTGTGATAGATTTGAATGTGGGTAGGGACATCAATCAGCGTCGGCAGCTGATTAGTTGTTTGTGTCTTTGACAGGCTCCTCCATCTCACTGAATGAAAGCTTGCTGATTGCCCACACTTCTCCCCACATTCGTTGCCTTCCACAGCCACTATATTATATGGCTAATGCTGCTAGTGGAAAATCCTCTGTGACAGCAAACAGTGAATTTCTCCCCATCCCTTATCATTACATACACATTACTCTGTGCTTCATTGGTGACCGGAATGATGGAGCAAGATGATCAACGATACCAGGGACTCCTAGTTCATGTAAATTGGTGTGGATGGTGTAGGTCCAGACAGTTTTTAGTTCATTGTGGACCTCAAGGCAGTGCTGGTAACATTGCATAAAACATATCTTGTGTAAACCTTTGATGGGTCACCTTAGAAAAGGTTATCCAATGGGAATGTAGCTTACCATGTGATGAACTGATGTTGCAGAAGAACAACCACGTCATTGCAACAGATGACAGGGACTGGCAGGGCTCTGAAGAATGTGTGGTGGAGGCAGGGGACCAGGGGAGCGACCAAGGAGAGGGGACCAGTGATGTATGGTGTACAATGCCATCCTCAAGTTGGGAGCCAGGGCAGGGGTAAGAGTCAGAGCAGTCTGAGAAGGAGGAAGTTGTGCAGGATGTGGTTGTTCTGGTGAAAAATGGGTCAGTAGACTCTAAACTTTTCCCCACCTCACTGTTTCCTAGAACCACAAGGGGCTTGAAGTGGGAAGAGCAGCGATGACTTCCGTGCAGGAGAAGTCTCAGATTGCAGGTGTAAAACTCATCAAGAGAAGCTGGGAGAGGGGCAGAGTCTCGTTGTTAAAGCTGCTCCACAGGGCACAGGTTGGAGGGACAGCTGGCTAGTTGCTAGAAGTGTGTGTTTGTGTGCATGTTTGTGTGTGAGCCCATCTGGAACACTGCAGGAGTTGCTGTAAGTGCTTCTTTTGTCAATAAAGACTTAACCATCAGCCATGTGTCTTCCTTAGCCGGGTGGGCCAGGACATAAGAGAATGATCTTTGTGTTGTTGCATTTCCTTCCTGGCCTTTGAGATTAAGTAAATAAGAAGAGATCTGCTTAGATCAGAGCAGAGGCCCATCCAGTCCAACATTCTGTTCCCATAGTGGTCACTGAGAAGACCACAATGCAATAGCCCTCCCCTGCTCATGTTCTCCAGCAACTGGTAGTCCTGCATCACATCTTTGAGGTGGTATACATAAAGGCATCATGATGACTAGTGGTCTAGGCCACTTTTGAAGAGTTGCCTCCTCCTCCTTCTTTGAACTATTCAGCTGCATAGCTGGCAATTAGTATGGTGCTGTGGTCTAAACCACTGAGCCTCTTGGGCTTGCTGATCAGAAGGTTGGTGGTTTGAATCCCCACAACACGGTGATTGCTCTGTCCCAGCTCCTGCCAACCTGACAGTTTGAAAGCACACCGGTGCGAGTAGGTAAATAGGGACCGCTGTGGCAGAAAGGTAAACAGTGTTTCCGTGCACTCTGGTTTCCGTTACGGTGTCCCGTCGTGCCAGAAGCGGTTCAGTCATGTTGGCCACATGACCCAGAAAGCTATCTGTGGACAAACGCCGGCACCCTCGGCCTGAAAGCGAGATGAGCACTACAACCCCATAGTTACCTTTGAGTGGACTTAACCATCCAGGGGTCCTTTACCTTTTACCTTATACAGTGAAAGAAAGAAAAATGCCCAGCTGTATATCTTGCTGTTGTTTTGCAATACCAGAACATCCATGCATAAATCTGACACACACATAACTAGAAAAGCCGTCAAAGGTAGCTCACCAGCTGAATGTGACAGATGCATGTGTGACTCATGGAAACAGGGAATTCACCTTTTGAAGTCAATGTCTTCTCAAGAATGTGCATCACTAACTGCCCAGTGAAAAGGATTTAAAAGGCAGGTAAAAAACCTACCCCACTCCACAATTATTTCCCATGCCACCATGGGCTACTTCAGGGGGAAGAGCAAGATATAAATAGAATGAATGAATACAATTTTTAAAGGAATAAAGTAATATCAGTGCTGCTGCTGTACCATCCCCACCTTGCGCTAAACTCATCTGGCATTCCAGTTCAAAATGAACAATGTTTACCTGTGCTTAATGTTTTAATGTGTTGGAAGTCACCCAGAGTGTCTGGGACAATCCAGTCAGATAGACAGCATATCAATACAGTGGTACCTTAGGTTACATATGATTCAGGTTACATACGCTTCAGGTTACAGACTCTGCTAACCCAGAAATAGTACCTCGGGTTAAGAACTTTGCTTCAGGATGAGAACAGAAATCGTGCTCCAGCGGCGCGGCAGCAGCAGGAGGCCCCATTAGCTAAAGTGCTGCTTCAGGTTAAGTACAGTTTTGACCTTCGGAACGAATTAAGTACTTAACCCGAGGTACCACTGTATATTATTATTAGTAGTAATAGTAGTACATTTAAGATTCATATTTTAGAACGATCTAAGGCTGTGGTCTCCTGTCACCATTTTTTGATTGCTTCATTCTTGGAATCTCCTCTTCAACCTGAGACTTCTTGGCCTGTCAGCTACATCTGATTCTATTGGCTGCTCTGTTCCACCATCACAGCTGGGGATGATCAGATTATCAGATACCACAAAAACAAGACAGGTAAATACTAAGGAGAAGTCACATCTTATTTATTTGATCTATTTATATATGGCTTAATCACTGGCATTTCTAAGTGGCGTAGATAAAAAAAATCTAAAACATATGGAGAAATTCAAAGATCCCTGCTGTTCTTAGTTTTTAAAATTTGTGTTCCAATGATTGGGTGGCTGCTGTTTTCATGTGTGTTTAGCTGCAAGCCACTTTGAGCAATTCTTTTGTGGATAGGAAATGAGGGTACGAATCTTAAATAAATACTAACTGAAATGAATGTGTGCAGAATTAACCCTCACTGTCTTATAGTCTAGATGCCATGGGGATTTGGAATGATGCTTTGTTGGTACAGACATCTTGAGCAGTTTGAGATCCTCTCGTAGCCTCTGGTGTTTTTTCACCCTCCTTCCATTGATCCATTTCTCTGGTCTGGTTCTGCCACTTGGACTACTGCAATGTGCTCTATGTGGGGCTACCTTTGAAGGTGACCTGGAAACTACAACTAATCCAGAATGCGGCAGCTAGACTCGTGACTGGGAACAGCCGCCAAGACCATATACTGTAGCTCCGGTCCTGAAAGACCTACATTGGCTCTCAGTACGTTTCTGAGCACAATTCAAAGTGTTGGTGCTGACCTTTAAAGCCCTCAATGGCCTCAGCCCACTATACCTGAAGGAGCGTCTCCACCCCCATCGTTCAGCCTGGACACTGAAGTCCAGCTCCGAGGGCCTTCTGGAGGTTCCCTCACTGCAAGAAGTGAAGTTACATGGAACCAGGCAGAGGGCCTTCTCCGTAGTGGCGCCTGCCCTGTGGAAAACCCTCCCATAAGATGTCAAGGAAATAAACAACTACCTGACTTTTAGAAGACATCTGAAGGCAGCCCTGTTTAGGAAGTTTTAAATGTTTTATGTTTTATCGTGTTTTTAATATTCTGTTGGGATATAAATTATTATTGTTGTTGTTGTTGCTGTTGTTGTTGTTGTTGTTGTTATTATTAAAGGCTGGGTGAGATCCACGAACTTGACACCTAAAATATGATATTATGCCCTATATGCCCACCTGATCACTGTGTTCTTCAGCAGAAGGCATATCTGAGATTCCATTCTATCAGAATGTCTGTTCCACAGGTCAGAATTGGACTTTTCGTGTGACAGCACCAATCTTTGGAGCACCTTCCTGTCTTCTTCATTGTCCTATTGGCACTTTTGAAAGACATTCCTCTTTCAACAAGCCTTGTAATTGTGGACTTTTGCCCCATCTGGTATCTGTATTGGTTCGGAATTGATTATATACAGTATATGTGTGCTGCAATTGTGAATTGTTTTTATATATGCAAATACTTCAGCTGTTTTTACATATGCAATTGTTTGGTGTATGCTTTTATTGCTCTGGGGTGCCTCTTGGAATGCATTTCATAAATTAAATCAATAATAACTATAAACACTAGTACCAGGCACATAAGCCTCCCAAGGGAGAAAGGTAGGCATCTCCTTAGAATTAAGGAATAGGGTCTCTTCGAACACATGCTCCATCCAGACATTGTTTTCAGTTGTAGAACTGTGCCCACAGTCCTTTCACAGAAAAATCCATTCCAGCTTTCTGCCCAAACATTTCAGTTTCAGCACCCTGATTTAGTATGAAAAAGCCTACTACAGTCGTACCTTGATTTTCGTACAGCTTAGTTCTCAAACATTTTGGCTCCCAAACGCCGCAAACCCGGAAGCGAGTATTCCGGTTTTCAAACTATTTTTGGAAGCTGAACGTCTGATGGGGCTTCTGCGGCTTCCGATTGGTTTCCCAACAGTTTGGAAGTCGAACGGACTTTCAGAACAGAACTGTGCTGTACTGCACTGTTCTACTGTTAAAACAATTGAGAGTCAATAACTCTTCTTGCCAGTCCACTGCAAATCATGGAAAAATCCCTCAACAGATCCTGACCAACCTTCTTCAACCTATTTCTGATTTAAGACACATGTATGAGTGATGCAACCTTCCCTAAATCTTAGGCCCAGGCCAATGTTGATGCTATGTAAATAGCAATGGGATACAATGGTTAACTATGTCAATAATTGTTTTCATGTTATTAAGAAGGGATCGTGATTCCCAATGACATTCTTGCATTCTTGCCTTTGATTCCAGTCTGTTTATCCTTGGTTCTCTTTTTTTACGATTGGATATTTAATTTTTTTTTAAAAAAAAAAAACAGACAAAGGCTGCAATCCTAAACACCGCTTCAATGGGTTTTGAGCTACCTACATGTGTGCAGGATTTGCAACCAAAGATAATGGAATAATGGGTCACTGACAGGAGAAATTTATTTTTAATATTTTAGATAATCATAACCGATGTAGCACTTTGGACAAGATTTCCCCACTAACTTGGTGGAGTTATACAGACATTTTGTATGATGAGGTACTTAGACAATGTCATTTGATGTGGTTCAAACAAATTACTGCTGAGGGTCCAGAAAATAAACCTTGCAGCTACATAAGCACTGGAAAAATCAAAGCCCATTTTGTAGAAAAACAAAGCAATGGATTCTGACACCTTCAATATTAAAGCAAAATAAGTTATAGTCAGAGAACCGCCAGCTCTCGTTTCAGTGCAATCTTGTGGAATATTAAATAGGAGGCATAACCCAAGCCATTTTTATTTAGACATTATTTCCTAACAGTGGAGGAGAAATCATAGCTTTTAACTGTAATGCACTGTCTAATAAGCTCATCTTAATGTAAAATGCAGTAGAGGCTTTGTTCTCCAATTACAATATGACAGTACGTACCTTCATTGAGCCATCTATCAACATTTAAAAAGCCATTTAAAATGGATTCAGAGCATCTTTGATCAAAAGAGAAAGAGAAAAAGGAGGTGGCTATCTGAAAAGCAATCCAGCATTATTTAATAGAAACTTGGATTTTTTAAAATATATAGCACGCAGTTTTAAATTTAAAAATAGGTTCTGGAAAGCACTGGCAAGATAAAGATCTATGTGATTCGTTTGGCTTCTTAAGAGGGAGGAAGATGCCAGGTTTCTTGATAGGGATGGGCAAATTAGTCTATTTTAAAATGCATTTGGGTATGCTTTGACTGCCAAGGACTGTGTTGCAACATTTGGAGGAGTGTGAATTCCAGTGGATAGTTAAGTTCTGATCCTTACATGAATCTGTTAGGTGTGAATCATGAAAGTGCCTGTTAATACTGTTGCGTTCATTCTGGGCGGACAGAGAGGTCTGTGCTCACAGAGTAAGATCCATTTTGGAGGCCTTTGCACTGTGCCTGTGGAAACTGCCAAAAATCTCTCCTCCACTGTTGGTTCTTTGCTTGCAGTAGGGGGGTGGGGAGGACTTGTGCTGGGGACAGAGCAAGTTAGATCCCATTTCCCCAACCAGTTTTAGGCTCTGCTTCATAATCCAGGTACAAAAATTTACCAAACGATGGCAGCCCCAGCTGCATTATTATAACTACTACTACTATTACAGTAGCACTTCAGCTTACGTCACCCTCAGGTAACGTAAACTTCTGGCTGGTGCAGCAGTAAGTTAAACTGCAAGCCACACCCCCTCCAAGCCGCCCGGTTGGGCGTCTACCTGTGGGCGCGGTGCACCAGCCAGGTGAGTGGGGCAGGGGGCGTAATGCCCCCTGCTTGATGCAGAAATCACGTCCTGCCCACAACACCTCCCCTCTTGGAGGAGGAGAGGCTTTGCGAAAGCGGCAAACCTGGAAGTGTTTCGCCATGTGTGCATGCGCAGAAGTGCTCTACCGCACCGTGCGCATGCGCAGAAGCGGTCCCTCTGGTTGCGGAAACCTTGGGATCTGACCTGAGCTCCGGAACGGATCCCGTCCGCAACTGGAGGTGCCACTGTATTACTATTACTATTTTAGTAGTAAGAGTAGAAGTGGTATCCTGCCATTTCCCCTGACAGAGACTCAAAAGGGGGGGAAATCATTTAAAACAATGAAACATTAATATAATTAAAACTATTAAAAACATGCAGATAATTACAATAAAAACAGTATGGCACCAACTCCATTATTAAAAGCAGTCAGTTCTCCAAATCCTGTTGGAATAGAAAAGTCTTCACCTGCTAACAGAAGGAACGCAAAGAAGAGCATATCTAATCTAATCTAATCTAATCTAATAAAAAGTATATACTTTTTAATATAAATACAGAAACTAGTGATAGGCAATTGCTTGGGTAATTTGGCATAGCTGTGATCGTGGTAGCGATATGTGTTCATTTTACCCTAAAGATTCCTTTAAAATGGTGCCTGCGAGCTGTGTGTGCCTTTTCTTGCTGCATAGGTTGAAACAATGCATTTTCCTGTTGGTGTGAGGAGTCACATGATAGTCCACAGCCAGGAGTAAGAGTTGCGTGTTGAGTCCCACAATGCCACCCACCAAAAAATTCACACTTCACACATCAATTTTTGTTTAAGGTTTTTGGCATAATTTTTGGCCACAACTTTATTCAAATACAAAAAATGTGAGTGGTTGCTTAGGCATTGGTTATGACTATCTGTCCTTGCCCTCAAGGACAGAGCTGGCCCTTCCGGACACCAACGGAAGCCAGCGTGGGAAACAAGTATTGGGTGAGAAATGAAGCTGGGAATCAGTCCCTCACTTCTCACCCTCATGTTCCTGTGGGGCTTGCACGGCCCAAGTCCGACGCCACGGACAAGGACAAATTGTATGGCAAGCCCCTGGATTCCTTTAACGGAATTCCCTTTCCGCATCATTTGGAGGGATAAGCACTTACCCCTCCAAGCACCAATTTAACCAATGCCTAACCGCCAACCTTACAAGTTGTGACGATTTGTTACGCAGTAGGCAAAAACCAAATGGCACCAGCCAATCAGCCAGATGGCAAAATTCCTACCAGGCCCCCGCTCCAAGGCGGACGACCCCATGACAGGCATAGCAAGGTCAAGCGAGCAAGAAAACCACCCTAATAAAAGGGAGGGAGGGTGGGTGATCCGGTGCAAAACGGCCAAGAGGACGCCCAGCGTCTGGCCCCTATACTTAAAGCCTCTGACCCCTCCTCCAAAATTGGTAACAATCAAAAATCCCCAGCAACCCAATTTTAACCCTTAAAGGCTTGGGTTCCTTGCCAAATCTGCCTAGTCACGTCAGGGTGGCTTGTTCCCCCAACCGCAACATGTGCTCTCTGTTAGGGAGAACACGCTATCTCAGAAAATGAGGAGGTAGGAATTCCAGCCCACCCAAGTATTCCAGGAACATGGTATTTTTAGTATGTCTTAAATGTGGCAAAATAGAAATGCGCTTACTAATTCCATTGCAACATAGCCTCCTTGAGGTTAAGGAAAACCACTATTTAAGGGAAGAGTTTGGGAATGAATTTGATGATGACTGCAGTTGGCTTTTTCTTCTCCATCTCGCTACATTCTACAAACAGACTTTTTGTAACTTTTGCTGTGGGGGAAAATAAATATTATATGACTTGATCTCATCTCTGCAAAATTAAGAGCAAAATCCAAGATGAGTTCAAAAACATCACAAGTCTCATTTTGGTAGCAAAGGTGGGATAGACATGATGCAAGGTACAAACTTTTCTCATTGTAATGAACAGTTTTCCCTCTGGAGCTATCATTTTTAGTCAAAGTTTTATAATTTAGTAACATTTAAACAAACACAAATATGTTCAGATAGTGTAATTTTATTCAAATCAATAGGTTTTCTTCATAAACTTCCATGGTACACTTATTGAATAGTTATTGACTGAGACTGGGGCTGGATCTATACACATTTTAAAAAAAAGTTTCAGGAAAACACATTGTAAAGCGCATAATGGGAAAACATGTTGCCGAAGGATTGAACTCCACAGCACCATCTGGTGTCACAGTGTTCTAACACATTTTAAATGCTATTTTTTTTAAAAAAACTAATATAGCTGAGTCCTATATGTATCTTTTATGCAGTGGTTTTCTTTTAAATGTGGGGTAGTTTGAAGCAAAACTAGATGAGGTATCAGCGATGAAGTTAGAAAGTTTGTGAATGGAATTTGAAAGTGAAACCACAGGCATGAAGGTGCCAATCAGAACCTTGGAGTGGAGATTAGGGGAGTTTTGAGCCTTTGCCCAGGGCCAGACCACCCCGGAGACAAGATGTGGCAGCCACCTCAGGTGGCAGGATACACAAGGGCAGCAGATTCACCCTCCAAGGAATGCATTGCCCACTGTTACTGCTGCTGCACTCCCCTCTTGTTCCCAAGGTAGAGATTAAGTAGTATAGCAACACTTCAGATCAGTGTTCCCTATACAGGGCTGTCTTCAGATGTCTTCTAAAGGTTGTATAGTTACTTACCTCCTTGGCTCAGGTCGCATAACTCCAGACCCTCCCAACATTTCTCCAATGAACATAGTGATGTCCTAAGGAAAAGGGGGGGGGGTCAAATCAGAAACCAGGATGGCTTCTGTAAATTCAGGACCATCCCTGGAAAATAGGGGCACTTGGAGGGTCTGCTCTAACCACTATTCCACACTGGCAGTTCATACAAACTGGAATACAAAATCCTACAATCTCAAACCAGATCAGTGTGTTACTTGTCTTTTATTTTGCATACCTTCTTATCCAGAGTGTGCTGTCAATCAAACACAAAGCAGTCTGCCTTCCAGACTTCCAGCTGTGCTGATGTCAGAATTGTCTAGGAAAGGCATGTGAAAGGATAAGAAAACTATTTCAGAAGCAGTCAGCCTTGTATGCAAACTAGGTACATTGTGTAAAACCGCAGCTACAAAAGTCCTTTACGGATAATCCTTCTGGAAGTTCTTTTCTTCAAAGGGAAATCTTGTAAGACAGTGAATGACATCACAAGGCACCATCCCTTTCCCAATGACAGAACAATCTTAGCTTGACAAACATTCATTCTAATATAAGCCTGGCTAAAGACAGGGATGGAGCAGAAACCAAAGAGAAAACCCCAAAAGGGCAACTTGGAAACTGATTTTTTCTTTTTAACCAGGCGTGATTGTACAGACATGTCTTCCATTTAAACTTCTACTCTGTCTTGGAAAACTGCAGGGAGTGAGTTGGACTGGGATGGGGTTTTAGTAGAAATAACTGTGGCCGGATACACAGCCTGATAAACAACTTTAAGAGATGCAGTTCAAATGCCAGAGGCAGAATGGGCTTTGGGGCACAAGGCAAGCTCTTACAAATGGGAGCTTGAAAGAAAAGTTGCCTCAGGACATGTTACTTCTCAGCTATCTACAGTCAAGTTCTTGCGAGGGTGTTAGGAATGAGTCACTTAAGCACCACTGTGCCTTTCTGCTCCCCTGCTCTGCTCATATTGATGATAGTGCAGCGAGTCAAGGTTTCCAAAAGGAAAATAAGTAGCTGTTATTTTTAATTAACTTCTCTTTCTTTTGTTGTCATACAAGATATTTGCTCTTATTTTCGTAGGTAGCCCGGTTTGCCAGTCACAAAAACTCTATCCATTCCCCCTTGCAGCCAAGCTACTGCTGCTATTTTTCTCCTCCAGTTAGAAGCTTTGTCACACTAACAGCTGCACATCAACAGAAATTCAACAGGTTCTGATTTTCCTTTACTTCCTGTGCAGTTTGTGACATGTACCAAGTCACTACTCTGCTTCTTAGTGCTGCTCTTAGTTTGGCTGCACTAAGGTTATTCTTCCTGCCATAAAAACAAACAACAACAACAACAAATCTCTCCCATACCTGGGAAGGTTAATAATAAAGGTTTAAGAATGCTTTCTTGCAAAATGATTGAACTTGTCAGTGACTTGAGTATACTTTTGGATTGCAGAAGAAAGCAGTTTCTGTCTCCCCCCCCCCACAAAAAAATGCACAGCAATTGCACTTCCTTGCTGCCAAAATACAGTACTTTCCCCTAAATGTTTCTAAAGTCCACTAAATGCAATTTACTCAGAAAGGCGTATACTATTTAAATGAATAGTTTAAGACTTCTAAGACTTAAATGACTAGATTAAGACAGGCAGTTTCTCATTCTGTACCATCACAGGCATGCACCATCGTTATTTAATGTGATATAAATGATGCTGATGTTATTAGTATCATAAAATCAGGTTTTGCTCTGCCTGAGAGAGAGTAATGGCCTGTACTACCTGAATTTAATTCAACGGTGCATTCTTTAATGTGAATTGTTTTTAAGTGCTGATCTCTTACTTTAAACTTTTAAAAGCCTGAACAAAATTGTTACCCTGCATATGCTTTGGATTCCATGCTGATTCAGAATTGGATTAATAAATTTAGAGATTATCCACATATGAGCCTTATTTAGCTGTCATCCCACAGCTTCCCCATTTAAATTAGACAGGAATAGGTCACACCTACACATATTTGAATGTACATACGAAGTGCAAATTCAGTCTTTTCAGTTCATTTTAGTAGGCATTCTCCTTTGTGTTAATTCTGTTATGCCAATAAAATACCAACAGGGCATGTGTGCAGATAGCTGTGTGCACACTTTTCTTTTCCTAATCCACACCCAATAATTGTGCAAAAGCACACTGTCTGACAACTGTAAATTTGCTAGTACAGTTTTCTGGTTTTGTGCAAATCTGAGGGATCAAGAGGAAAATGAATATATAAACGTCTAAGCATCTGATCACCTTAACTGGATTGCTGGGAAAGAAATGGAAGCAATGGTAAATTTTCAGCATACACTTTTCAGATCACTGCCTAATATCTCTGGTATGGAGAATTTGAATGTGGTTTGTTTTTACCATTTTCCTGTTTTGTGCAAATCTGAGGGATCAAAATGAAAAAGAAAATTACTATGTTTGGAAGCATACCTGAAGTAGTTACAAGCACAGCCAGAAAATGAAATGACAGCACTGAGGAAGTAGGAGGCATGGAAAGAGTAGGAGCAGAAAGTGGCACTTGATCCACACACATCCAAACACCAATCCAAATAATCTGTGAGATTATCTCCATATAAGGTAGACCAACATTTACAAGGAGAAACGTCAAGATTGGTGTTGTCTGAGTGTAACATAATGTGGACTACACATGTTAAATGGGAATGTAAACAGCTGCAAACATGGTATTCTCCATAGTAGACAAGCCCTGAATTACATAGCAAGCCGCATACTACTTACAGATTTGGCTACCTTGTTTCATCTACAGTTGAGAACTGTTCTTGGGTTCCCCCATTGCTCATCGTCATTCATAGACTGTATTCCGAGCCTTTATCTTTCTCATCAAACACTATCATCTTTCCATTTCTTGCCATTAGCTTTAGAGCTTTGGCGGGGAATGCTTTATGAAAAGTAGATAAGTTTACCAGCTAATGCATTGATGTGGTTGCTAGTCAAAGATAATTTGATAGAAATGAAGGGGTGGGGGGTGGAGAAACTGGATCACCGATTTTTTTCCCCTTTCCTTTTTGTTAGAGTATGATTCCTCTGTTACAATCCAAATGGAACTACAGTTAATAATAAAAAGGCATCTGGAAACAAAGAAACGCCCCCTCTCTCCAGAACCGCAATATGCATATTTGCCTTTCCAAATCATGCACCTAAGAGCATTTAGATGAAATTAATTTCCACTGGTGTGCATGCTGGAGCATTTATCCCCCAATAAATGAATTTTTTTTAAAAAAAATAAGTGTCAAAGGGTATTGGAAACTAGCCCACTAGGGTTATAAGGAGCCGATGGAGGCAAGATAATGAATTGCATTAGAAATCAGGAGGAGATGAAGTGGATTTCCTAGGGAGTATAAATGTGTGCTTTGCTTCCTTCTTCATACCTCACTTGAGCCCTGGAAAACAATAAAGTAGAAAGGTTACCCTAATGCCTTTTCTTGTTCAACAAAAAAACAAAAGTAAGCTCTTTCCCCCTTCCGTCACACTTCATTTCAGTGGCGTGGTCGTCCGAAAGAACCGTACCCCTTTCAAATCTAACCTTTTCTGCTACAACATTTTTCTCTCTCCTTAGTTGCTTTGTATCCCCTTCCTTTTGCGAGGCCCTTGAAGCAATCTCCCCCTCTCTGCAGGAAAGCCCCCTATTGGGATTGTCAATGCCAAGCAAGGGAAGGCTGCATTCACCACAGCCTCACACCTGTTCAGATGAGCCTCTGTGCTGCCTGGCCTCTCCTTTCGCCGGCAGCAAAAGCACAAAGCAAACGAAATAATTGCCCCTCTGCTTCCAAAGCATCCAGCCGACAACTTCGTGCCAGTGGGGAACCGCAGCTTTGACTTTGCAGGATTGTATCCACGTATTCTCTCTCTCTCTCTCTCTCTCTCTCTCTCTCTCTCTCTCTCTCTGTCTCTCTGTCTCTCTCTCTCTCATTCTCTCTCTCTATATATAAAGGCAAATGCAAAGAAACAGCCCTTGGCTATGGAGGGCAAGACAATGAGTGCAGATGCTTGGCCACAAGGCTGCCAATGTTGGTAGATTGTATTTGTCTTTTTAAGTTAAGGATTTGACCTGTAGTTTATCCAAAAATGGATATTGAAAAGGCCATTTACGAAAAAGAAAAAAAGAAATGCTCTCAGCATCAGTAGAAGTTTCCGCATCAAACATACAGAACAAACTTGACTGGAATGACACCAACCCATATTAAAAGGTTTATTATAATAGGCTACTGAAAAATTTCAGCTCCCCTCCTTCTATAAGTAATTTTTAAATAGGAATAGGATCCCTACCATGCTAAAAGGTAACGGTAAAAGGCTCCTAGATGGTTAAGTCCAATCAAAGGTGACTATGGGGTGCGCCGCTCATCTCACTTCAGGCTGAGGGAGCCGGCGTTTGTCCACAGACACCTTTCTGGGCCATGTGGCCAGCATGACTAAACCACTTCTGGGACACCATGACGGAAACCTGAGCACACGGAAACACCATTTACCTTCCCGCCACAGCGGGACCTATTTAGCTACTCCCACTGATACGTTTTCAAACTGCCTGGTTGGCAGAAGCTGGGACAGAGCAACGGGAGATCACCACCATTGCGGGGATTCAAACTGCCGATTTTATGATCAACAAGCCAAAGAGACACAGTGGTTTAGACCATAGCTCCACCCACATCCCTATCTACTCACTCTAGTGAACAGGGCTATTTTTGTATTACAGCTGAACTCCTGGTAAGTCTTCTCACTTGAAAACTGTGCTAAAGTTGCCATTCTGCCCGTCCTGGACCTCTTCTCTTCCCCAGGAGCGAAAAACAATTGCCTCTTGTGAAGGAGGAGAGGGTAGAAAAAAGCAGATGTCACCAATCAGTTTTACACTTGTTATATTGCTGTTAACTTTTACTTGTTTGCGAACCGCCTTGGTATTTCTTCCCAAAAAGAAAGGAATAATAATAATAATAATAATAATAATAATAATAATAATAATGGCTTGTTTTCTGCCAGAACTGAGTTCCGGCACCTCTCAGGTGGGCATCATTACCATTATAAGAGAACATGGGGTGAATACTGTTAGGTTACCAGATTTTTTTCCATGAATCCGGGGACACTTTTCAACTTCAATGGATTTTGTATGGGGACTGATTTATATATCTGGGGACTGTCCCTGGGAAATGGGGATGTCTGGTAACCTTAGAATGCTGGCACCTCTTTTTCTAGAAAAAAAATAGCATTAATAATAATAATATACAGATCAGCAAGGAGAGATCCTCTATGACCCGGTGTCTTTCCATCGCCTACCACCGCTTCCTCTGCTTACTCATGGTACGGCTTTTCCCCTTGGCAGAGAGAGAAAGGATGGAGTTGTAGGCTCTGTGTGAGTTCCAATGTGAATCAGGCCTACTAACAGTTGGCTGTGCCTGTGCACACCTCAAACTGGGTCTTCTCCATTTGAGTTTGTAGGGGTCATGGTTTTTTTTTTAGCCTGGATGCTGATTAAAGAAAGAAGCAAAAGAAATAAATAAAAGGAAAAACTGGTACCTCCTGAATCAAAGGTAGCATGTTGTTTAAAGAGGTGGGGGAACCCTTATGATTTGGAGACTTGCCTCAGGATTTTTCACGCTTAAAGCTGGCATCCCTGAAAACTCACGGTTTTGGAAAGTGAGTTGCAGTGAAAGCCAGAAGCCTTATATAAAGCAGCCAAGGGCTTAAGGAATTGCTATTGCTTTACAGAAATGCCCAATAACTCTGGGAAAATGCAATAAAACACTGAGTGAGGATGAAGGGAAGATCCAACTGTGACGGAGCAATTTTGACAGCTTGGGTATACAACCCGAGCAGAGCTAGCCATTCTAATATAGAATAGAATAGAATAGAATAGAATAGAATAGAATAGAATAGAATAGAATAGAATAGATTCTTTATTGTCATTACACAAGTGCAACATTGCACAAAGTGCAACGAAATTGGATGCCATCCCTTAAAACAACAAAAGCAAAACAACAACAACAACCAAACAAACCACATTCCAGCCACACCCACACCACACCCATCAAACTCCCAGGTCACACTATCGAGTTACAGCATTCAAAAAGGCCACAGCTCTTGGATAGAAACTGTTTTTCAGTCTATTTGTCTTTGACTTGATGTTTCTATATCTCCTGCCAGAAGGCAGTAGTGCAAACAGACAGTGTCCCGGGTGAGATGAATCCTGCAGGATGTTATTTGCTTTCCTAAGACAACGGGAACCGTACAGTTCTTCCAAAGATGGGAGAGGATGACCAATAATCCTTTGGGCTGTGGTTATGACCTTCTGGAGCACCTTCCTCTCCCTAGCTGTACAACTGGAGAACCAAGCACAAATACAGTATGTAAGAATGCTCTCTATGGAGCCTCGGTAGAAGGACACCAGCAGTCTCTCACTCAGATTGTTCTTCTTTAGAAGTCTGAGGAAATAAATTCTCTGCTGGGCCTTCTTCACCTTCTAATATACAGTATATCTGCACTATCTCCATATGTGCAAGGCCTGTAAGCAGGTGGCAAAAGTTGGCTTTAACTAATATAGCTGACGGCATCTAACAGCATCCAGGCACAATTTTTATAATAAGGTTAATTCATAGGATAGACGGGCAATTTATGGTTTGGTGAGTTCCAGAGATAGACAGATCTATCAGGTTTGGTTTCTTTCAGCTTCTTATTTTTCCTGTCTTAAGTTCTGTACATTTCCACATCAGTTTTCTTTTTCTTCTTTTTTTTAAGTTTCCATGCACCAGCATTTTAGTGTCAATTTTTCATAGTATATACATTTTTGTAAGCAATTTCCTCTACTGCAATGCATTTAATATATTTTTCACTAGCATGTGCTTGCTGTTGCATGCTTTGCATAGTAATACATTTTTGCACCCGTTGCTTTGTTGAAAAACTATGGTGCAAAATTCAGAGATCTCACATGAGTAAGATTCGGTGTTGTGGCCAGTAGATCTAAAACTCTAGGATTCTTATGGAATTCCCTTTCCTCTTATCCTTCCTGCAGCCCCACAGGTACCAATTTACTCCAGAGGGTTCCCAGTTTATAAATTACATTTGCATGAGTTGTCATTTGTTGTGTAAGGGATAGATTCCACAACTTGGAATTAATGGATATGACTATTTTAATGGGTGTATTCTGGGTAGAATATACCTGGGTATAACCAATATGGTAGGTTTCAATCATCAGCCAACCCAAAACCTCTTACATTAGCAGTCTCCGGTGTGAGCAGCATAACATGGAACTTGAAAAATTACAGCTTGTAATCTTCCCATTCACAGAGGAAAAGGGCTGCTCTCCCATGCATTAGTTATTTCCATGTTACACTGTCCCTAAGAACAAAATGCTGGTGTGATCAATTATTTCCAGGCTAGCAGATTGCCAGAACTGACTGATATTCATTTCACCAGGGGAATCGGGGTGTGGGGGGGGGTAGGAAATAAGAATAAGCAGCTTAATACTTCCTAAAACAATTCCTCAGAAATTCATCAATTTTGCATTTTCCTTTCCTCTTATGCTAAATGATTTTGCTATAGAATGTTGAATGCTAAGGGTGATTTTCAACAACCATGTCCTATCAACACAAATATTTCCACTTGTGCAACATGACTTCCTTTTCTTTCCACTCTTCTCCAGAAGGTTCGGGGAACACCTAGACACATTTAGGGGGCACACAGGGGAAGCAGAGGGGAATACAGTGGTACCTCAGGTTAAGTACTTAATTCGTTCCGGAGGTCTGTTCTTAACCTGAAACTGTTCTTAACCTGAAGCACCACTTTAGCTAATGGGGCCTCCTGCTGCCGCCACGCCGCTGGAGAATGATTTCTGTTCTCATCCTGAAGCAAAGTTCTTAACCTGAAGCACTATTTCTGGGTTAGTCTGTAACCTGAAGCGTATATAACCTGAAGCGGATGTAACCCGAGGTACCACTGTAATGTTTTGATGTGCAAGAAGAAATCCTTGCAGAGATGGAATGAGAGATTGAACACTATGTTTGAGTCCACCCTGTGTCTCATTTAGTATCTCTTTCCCTACCTCATAAACATTCTCTACATTTACTTAAGGAGCATGATGAGGTGTGTTGAGGAGGTGCCATGTTTCTCTAAGGAAATTGCTGGAAGATTATATGTGTCCATGCTGAGGGGGAGGGGGAGAGAGAGAGAGAGAGAGAGAGAGAATTTCAGGTTACGTGTCAAAAGCCACTTCATCTTTGAGCATAGCCTTTGCTTATAAAGCAAGTGCAAAGACAGCGCATACAAGAGCACATGAAAGGCCTCTTCAGCACACTGAACATGGTGCAATATGGAAATGATACAGAACCCGCTGTCAGAATCGAGTAACCAGCTCATTCCTCATTTATGCACGTCTTCAGATAAGCTTTGTAATTAGTTCAAAAAGTCAGATGGACCATTTCTTAATAACGCTTGAGGATTGCCAAGTAAATGATGAGTGCACACACAAATGGGAGATAAGGAAAAATTAGCAGCTATCCATAATGCTTGCCTAATCTCTTTTCTCTGGGTTTGTGTTCCCTTAACCTCTGATTGTCGACGGCATTTTGCTTGATTGTCGGCTGTGTTTTGTATGATACATCCTACTGAAGTCTGAATGCAAGCAATTTGCTGCACTTAGGGCTTGCTGCTTGTTTTTTTCTTCTTCTTCAGCTCTTGGTAATTATCTGGTGCTTACTAAGGTTAGATAAGCTATAAATATAGATTTTCAATCAAACAGAAGGGAAGAAAGCTGCGTAACTTGCAAGATAAAGCAGTTGCAAGTATTAGTGAGCTGGAAGGTTCTGAGATGAGACTGAGAGCAGTGTAAAATAATAAAATAATAAAAAGACAAAGGGAACAGTCGCTCTCATAGAAATGTTTCAGAGATCAGGGTTGATAAAAGATAGGGTGCATCTTAATTGTTCTTCAAGGCAGAGCTGAGTTACTGATATGGCTTTCGATCCTCGAGGCAGAGCTAAGTGGATTATCTCATTGATTTGGTATGGCATGATAGGAACTTCTAAGTAATATGCATGCTGATTAGCTCTTGATATGAGTGAGGTCACCTGAAATGTGGAAGTGATATTGTTATTTATTTATTAAAAAGACCAACCTTATCCCTTTTGCTGGACTAGAAAAATTAAGGTGCTTACTGCTATCTCGTTTCCCTCTCTATTTCTCTATGCAGAGTGACATAACTGAAGCACATGGGGTGACCAAGAAGCAACTGAGATAACATTTCCTCCTTTTCATTTTTTTTAAATGTCTGCCACTGTCATATTTCTTTTCTTCCCAGCTGTCAGGGACTGGGCAGAGGAGGAATGGTGGAGACCGCCCCGCCCCCGAACCTTCCAGAGAAGAGGAAGCCAGTATAGATTTACAGCAGTGGTTCATGGGAGGTCACGGCTCAGAGGAAGATGAGGGGCAAAGTTGGGAAATAATGGGAGAGCAGGAGGGGGAAGCAGAGCCGGAGGAGCTGGCTAATACGTTATCAGTAGAAAGCATTCCAGACCCCCCTTCTCCCAGAACCTGGCGAGCATTGAAAGTAGGAGAGCAAAGAGCTCAGAGGAAAATGGCCCTAAGCTGCCACCGTAAGGTGGGTGCTGCAGCTGACGATTGAGAAGGTTACTTAGAGCAACACCATTACTCCAAGAGGCTGCATTTCTAAGCCTCTCTCTGCGACTATTGAATAAAAGACATTGGTAAGAGCTTTCCTTGTCTGTCTATCCCCGGCAGCCTACTGTGGCAGGATCAGATTCCCTGACGCCTGACACCAGCTGTGTCTATGCCCTCAGAGAGAGCCAGCAGTAGGTGGCAGGAAGAGGGATATTGGGGGCTGAAGTCCCCTACACATGTTATCCCTATGCATAGGGGGTAACTTCTGAATAGGACTCGTCCCCTTGATATCACACAGTGGATGAGGTGCTAAGCCCACTTGGTAAAGGTAAAGGGACCCCTGACCATTAGGTCCAGTCGTGGCCGTCTCTGGGGTTGCGGCGCTCATCTCGCTTTATTGGCTGAGGGAGCCGGCGTACAGCTTCCGGTCATGTGGCCAGCATGACTAAGCCACTTCTGGTGAACCAGAGCAGCGCATGGAAACGCCATTTACCTTCCCACTGGAACGGTACCTATTTATCTACTTGCACTTTGGTGTGCTTTCGAATTGCTAGGTTGGCAGGAGCAGGGACTGAGCAATGGGAGCTCATCTCACCAAAAGGTCAGGAAGTCTCTGTCTGTCTGTCTGTCTGTTTCCCTCTCTCTCAACAACACATGTGCATAGCAGAGGTAGGTCAGCTCTCCTAGACTTTTGTTCTCCTGGGCATGTCTACTTAGTTCTTATGATAGCGCCGTCCCTGATCTTAATTTAATGCTTTTTCTTAAGCAAGGGGTAAGTCATTTTATGAAATCCTTAAATAGTAAAATCCACTGATATATTAAGGGAGCTTATGCTTGAAATGGATAATACCCATACAACTGCAGTGAGCGCTTTCATCGAATGCTGCATTTTGCCTGATAAAAATTCATCACAAAAAAATTAATTCGCAAGACAAGGATGATATATCACATTGTAAGTTAAAAACAGAAAGAATCTGAACATGGTATGCTCGCTCTGATATGTAATAGATGAGAAACTGTGAAAGATCAAGGACACTGATTAGTTTGTCTAGGAAGAGGGAAACAGGTGTAAGACGACACTCATAATTTAAACTCATTAGCAGCACCAGGAGATAATGCGCAAAAGATAATAAAACTCAGAAGCTGCAAAGGCAAGTTGAGCAAAAGGATCTATAAATTTCTAATTTATTTGGACTCCAGCCAAAGAAAACTCAAAGGGTGGCATCCAACATTAGTCATAACTCAGAGTAGACCCATCAAAGTTAACGTACTTAGTCCTTTAATCCCCACAGACCTATTGTGTTTCATTCTGCATATTGTTCTAGAAAGTGCAAATTAGGTAGGATTGCCTTTAGATGCAAACTAAATTGACTTCTAAAGTGCACACCAGGACGCCCCTATTTTCATTGGAGAAATGCTGGAGGGTATGGATTATGTGATTCCCCAAGCCAAAGAGATATGTAACTATACAACCTTTAGAAGACATCTGAAGGCATCCCTGTGTAGGGAAGTTTTTTTAAAAAAAATGTTTAATGCTTGATTATGATTTTATATATGTTGGAACCTGCCTAGAATGGTTCAGGCAACTCAGTCAGATGGGTGGGGTATACATAATAAAATCATCATCATCATCATCATCACTATTAAATTGGACATCCCTATTTTCATTGGAGAAATGATGGAGGGTATACAAAAATGACTACCTAAACTATGCCACAGGTGTTACTAACAAGCAGAACAAATAACAGGTGCTTGAATCACACAATCAGGAGTAATAGGGCTCCTTTGTCTGACTGTAACATGGATATGGGCCAACACAGCTGCTTTTTACTATGCCTATTCCCTGACTCAGTAGATTAGGGGCCAAACGACCCCAGAAACATGAGGTTGTGCTTATGCAGTTGTTTGCATTAAAGAGGCATTATTTCTTAATTTGGGCTTGACTTGTAGCAGAATTAGCCAATAAGATTGGCCACTGCTGATGCAGACCCCAATTACCTGAAAGTAAGGAGCATGGGAAAGGGCTTTAGGAAAACGTGACTAAAATAATGCCAAGCTCACACGCCATGGACGTGCCCAAAGAATATAAAATCCTGAACGGATTGACAAACTGGATGAAGAGGAATTGAGGACATCAGGGTGAAGTATGATGTGTACATGGGTCCATTCTGAACAGCTTTACACCTGATGCTATGCTGTGTGAGGCACAGCTAAATGAGTGGAGAAGGAAATTTGGTCTTTCTGTGTATCCATATTCCAGATATGGGTATATTTCCAGTCTGCCTCAGTTTTGTACATGTGCACCCATAAATCCATTTTATCTCATTTCCACGTTAATCTGTGATTTATTTATTTTTAAAATCTACTTGAATAATTCCTTTAAACATAAATATTAGAGGTTTGCTTTGTGTCTTTCCAATTTGATAACCTATTCAGAGTTGAATTGGAGCTGTTGAAAACAAAGCTCTGTTTCTTCTACATTCAGGGTTTGCCTCCTGTAAAGAAGAGAGTGAGAGACTATGGTTTTTAAAGTTTGTTAGGAAAAAGAATGACTGAGAGATAAGCAGGTCTTCCCGATAGTCTAAATTATGTTCTGTTTCCATAGCCAAACTCAGGGGGGAATGACGCCCCACAAGAAAACAACTTTGTTTATTTACTCCTGCATCCCTTCATCAAATCACTGATTGGAGTGGCTTCAGAAAATAATAATAATAATAATAATAATAATAATAATAATAATAATAATAATTTATTATTTATTATTTATAACCCGCCCATCTGGCTGGGCCTCCCCAGCCACTCTGGGCGGCTTCCATAGAAACCAAAAATACAGTAAAATATCACACGTTAAAAACTTCCCTGAACAGGGCTGCCTTAAGATGTCTTCTGAATGTCAGGTAGTTGTTTATCACTTTGACATCTGCTGGAAGGGTGTTCCACAGGGCGGGCGCCACTACCAAGAAGGCCCTCTGCCTGGTTCCCTGTAGCTTTGCTTCTCGCAATGAGGGAACCGCCAGAAGGCCCTCGGCGTTGGACCTCAGCGTCCGGGCAGAACGATGGGGGTGGAGACACTCCTTCAGGTATACTGGACCGAGGCCGTTTAGGGCTTTAAAGGTCAACACCAGCACTTTGAATTGTGCTCGGAAACGTACTGGGAGCCAGTGTAGGTCTTTCAAGACCGGTGTTATGTGGTCTCGGCGGCCGCCCCCAGTCACCAGTCTAGCTGCCGCATTCTGGATTAGTTGTAGTTTCCGAGTCACCTTCAAAGGTAGCCCCACGTAGAGCGCATTGCAGTAGTCCAAGCGGGAGATAACCAGAGCATGCACCACTCTGGCGAGACAGTCCGCAGGCAGATAGGGTCTCAGCCTACGTACCAGATGGAGCTGGTAGACAGCTGCCCTAAAATAAAGATCTCTCCATCACCTTCCCTCTCATCTCATAAGAACATAAGAAGAGCCTGCTGGATCAGGGGCCAATGGCCCATCCAGTTCCCCACGGTGGCCAATCAGATGCCTGTGGGAAACCCACAAGCCAGGCCTAAGCACAAGAGCCCCGGCGCCTCCTGCAGTTTCTAGCAACTGGTATTCACAAACATTACTGCCTCTGATTGTGGGGGCCTTCATGCCTTTTTTTAATCTTCAAATACAGTGGTACCTCGGGTTAAGTACTTAATTCATTCCGCAGGTCCGTTCTTAACCTGAAACTGTTCTTAACCTGAAGCACCACATTAGCTAATGGGGCCTCCTGCTGCCGCCACACCGCCAGAGCACAATTTCTGTTCTTATCCTGAAGCAAAGTTCTTAACCTGAAGCACTATTTCTGGGTTAGCAGAGTCTGTAACCTGAAGCGTATGTAACCTGAAGCATATGTAACCCGAGGTACCACTGTAATATAAATCTTATTAGTATTTTCCACACAACAACAACACAAAAAATATCGAAAAATAAGAATACACAAAACACAAAAATCAACATTCAAAAAACCACACAAATCCATATCTTACAAGTTAATAATATAAACACTAAAAAGAAAAACAAACATTGACTTCCACCAATCCCATAGCACCTCCTTTATCTTTCATTGTGTCTTCCTGTCTTCCTGTTTTCCTGATCATCTCTACCCTAACATCTAGATATAAATCCCTCTTTCTTATCCTTTCACTTCACAAGGTTATTCCACTCAGCCAGATTTCTGTCCTCGAACCCTGACTCTTAAGGTATTCATTTAGGCACTCCCATTCTTTTTTTTTTACTTCACTTTTTGGTTTTTGTCTTATTATGTCTTTCAGTTAGGCTAATTCCAAGTATTCTGAAAGCTTACATAACCACTCTCCCCTAGTGGGTAACTGATTCCCTTTCCAATACTTATCCACCAGGTTTCTTGCTGCAGACGTCGTGTATAAGTAAAATTTAGTTTTGTGCGTCGAGGTCCCCAAGCCACCCCAATAACTCACACCACTTACATCAATTTTTGTTTAAGGTTTTTGGCATGAATTTGGCCACAACTTTATTTAAATACACACATGTGAGTGGTTGCTTAGACATTGGTTACGACTATCTGTCCTTGCCCCAGGAACAGAACTGACTTCTGGATTCTAGCAGAAGCCAGTCAGGCAAAACAATATTGGGGAGAAATGAAGCTGAGCATCAGTCCCTCATCTCTCACCCTCATGCCCCCAGGGGCTTGCTTGGGCCAAGTCCAATGCCAGGGACTAGGACGAAAGGATGGCACACCCCTGGATTCCTTTAACAGAATTCCCTCTGCAGCACCACCATTGGAAGGGTAGGCACTTACCCCTCCACCAACCAATTTTAACCAATGCCTAACCACCAACCTTACAAGTTGTGACGATTTACTATACAGTAGGCAAAAAAACAAATGGCAACAGCCAATCAGCCAAATGGACAAAATTCCTACCAGTTCCCTGCCTCAAGAACAGGCGACCCCATGACAGGCATAGCAAGGTCAGAAGACAATGAAACCCCCCTTTACAGGGAGGGTGGGCAGGTGATCCGGTGCATGCAGCCCAAGAGAACGCTCCAGGCTGCGTGCCTTGTATTTTAGCCCTCTGACCCCTCCCACCAATTCGCAACATAGCAAACTCCCCAGCAACACACTTTTGCCCAATCACAACTCGTGGCCAGTATCAACCATACAACAGTGGTGTGGTCTGCAGGCCCCCACCGCAACACACGCTCTCTGTTAAGGAGAACACGCTTTGTCTTTTGGCATATCATCATTTAAAATTCCTAAAAGGGAATGCCTCTGGCCTTTTACTATATGATATTCTTAGTATTTTCTTTATTTCTTTGTGGATCATGCTCCGAAATTTCCCAGTTTCGGGAGGAGGCCTTCATGCCTTAGTGGGCATTGACAACCTCAGCCTCCATTCTTCTGGCTATCCCTCTTTTAAAGTCGATCCTTTCCACCCCTCTTCTCTCAAGTGCTGGATGTTCCCTTAATCAGGTTGGTTTCTTTTGTCAGAAACGGGGAGGGAATGGTCATGTGTTTAACGTTTCGGAAAACCCAAGGCCACAGAGAGACCCAGAAGCTTAAAGAGCTCCAGTCTACTTCAAGACAACTCATTATCAGAAACATGATATTACTGGATCATCCCGATTTGCCTGGTTTTCTGGTGTTCCCATATGCATTTCAAATGTATTTTGCCTCAAAATGCACATTTCAGAAGCATGTATACACACAGAGAGAGAGAGGGAGAACTGCATCCAAATACAGTGGTACCTCGGGTTACATACGCTTCAGGTTACAGACTCCACTAACCCAGAAATAGTGCTTCAGGTTAAGAACTTTGCTTCAGGATGAGAACAGAAATTGTGCAGCAGCGGCGCAGCGGCAGCAGGAGGCCCCATTAGCTAAAGTGGTGCTTCAGGTTAAGAACAGTTTCAAGTTAAGAACAGACCTCCGGAATGAATTAAGTACTTAACCCGAGGTACCACTGTAGTCCAAAAGCTGATTTAGCCTTAAGACTGTTGGGATACTGCCAGGGATACAAAGTCCATCATGGCCCCCAAGCCGGCTGCCGGATGATCCATCGATCTCCCGTAGATACAGTATCAGCAATTAGCGACACGAGTTTCTAGAAAATAGCTTGCCACATTCCAGAGCTCATGCACACTCTATCAGCAGAATAGTTCACAGCAGAAGTTGCACACAGGAGAGCATTATTTACAAGTTTTATTCAGCGTTGATCAGAACAAAGAAAAACATGACTGCCTGCATCAGTGTCTCCAGACACAGAGAGAAAACGAAAGCAATAGGAAACATAAACATCCTGTGAACAGGAAATGCGCAGACTCTGTGACTGACACAGCCTGCTCCCTTTTAAGGTGGAACAGAAATATCCTAACAAAGACTACCTCCAAGTCTCCCTATTTTCCAGGGACAGTCCTGGATTTACAGAAGCCATCCCAGTTTCTGATTGTTCCCAGAATGTCCCCCTTTTCCTTAAGATGTCCCTATTTTCATCAGAGATCTGATGGAGGCTATGGAGTTATACAACCCCTGAGCCAAGGAGATAAGCAACTACACAACCTTTAGAAGACATATGAAGGCAGCCCTGTATGGGGAAGTCTTTTTAATGTTTAATGTTTTGTTATATTTTTATATGTGTTGGAAGCTACCCTGAGTGGCTGGGGCAACCCAGTCAGATGGGTGGGGTGTAAATAATAAAATTATCATTGTTATTACTGTGGAATAGGACATCCCTATTTTCATTGGAGAAATGTTGGAGGGCATGCAAGCACTCTTAATACCAAGTTTTACAGAACTTCTGTAGATTCTAAAGCCTGATTCTAGTGGAAACAGCTACAAAACCACAAGGTCTGATAACATGTGACAGTGATTTTAAAATGTAAAACTGTCAGAATGATCTGAAGTTTCAGTCAGTGGTGTAATTATCTTGATGTTATGCAGCCAGCAGTCTGAAAGAATTAGTCACAGCACAACTTGCAAAGTGAGAGGGCGTCACACCGAGAAGAGCAAGAGGATTAATCTCTTGTGCAGTTTCTCCTTGCAAACCTGAGTGCAGAAGCTTCTCTTTGTAGCCACCCAATGGTGACATACGTATTACGGTCACAGTGTGGAAAAGCGGAACCACACCAGTTTATGGGGTGTGGGAAGCGAAGCCGCTAAGATGTGATTTTGGAAAGTTGTTTGCAATCTTTTGATGGCAAGAGTGCCCAGAATATTTATGTGTATACAAGGATGCATACAGAATGTGCGTGTGTTTAAAAAAGATATTTTTTGGGGGGGATACAAGCTTGATGTCCTACTTCTTGGGTTACAGGAGCATCCCAAGTGTATCTCAGAGTTTGTAAAGGCTTCTTGCCTACAGGTTATCCCTAGAGGAGCAGTTGTGTGTTTCAGCAAATCATTTTCCCTTTAGAATTCTTCTCCACCAAATCTTCAGAACTGACTTTTCCCCCTTTCTCGGTAAGAAGCCAAGATAGATAGATAGATAGATAGATAGATAGATAGATAGATAGATATTTAACATTCAATAATTCCCATCAGTTCCCCGCTTTTATGATGTGATTTAAATGATCTAGCAGCTTTAGATCAGTGATTTAGATGCATCACATAAGAGCTAAAATGTATGAACAACTATGGAAGTTCAGCTAATGTTTCTTTCTTAAAATGCAACAAACTTCACATACTGTATCATTAAATCCTTTTATACAGTAGCTAGCTAAGGGCCAAACTAAACATGACACTGGAAGATCCATGATCATCTCTCCTGGTTATTATTATTTTTTAATTATTATTTTTAAGATAAATATCATCACAAGGTCTCTGAATTCGATTAGTCGTGACACTGGGAGACTGAGATTAACTATTATGTCTGCATCATTTTTCTAATTAAAAAAATCTCCAAACATTATTTGCCCACGGGGTTGGATCTGCAAGTGCAATAGAGATATTTGTATGTTTACCTCCATAGGGCAAATAATGGTTTCAGGGGTGGGGGTGACTTAAATTGGGAAGATAGTGAAAAAGAAAGAGATTCCCTTGTTTGTACACCCATGATCTGATTTACTACCCCACATCCACAGCTGCTTTTAACTCACCTTAAAAAAAAGTGGGGGAGGGGACCAAAAACAAACTAGGAGATCCAGTCTTTGATCTCCTGACATCATGTCTTCCTTCACCTATGACTGAACTAGGGGTGTTGGGGGGTTCTAATGAAAACAAAAACAGCATGAAAATTTTATTTATTTGTTCCATATCCAGAACAGAGACCAGACAAGCGAACATAATTAGTATTCCTCAGGGGTGCCAACTTAAATAAAATATTTTGGGGGCCCAGGTAAGCCCCACCCCGCACAATCGATCAAATGACACGGTGCACACACACCATTTGAATGGGAATACCCATCAATTTTGTGGGGGCCCGGCCCCCTCAAATGTTTTATTGTGGGAGCCAAAGCCCCCACAGCCCCTAGGAGTTGGCTCCTATGATATTCCTTGTTGTTGTGTTCAGTCCAAATATGATATTAGATTGATATTACACACACACACAAAATTTGCATTGTGTTTCCTTAGCATTGAAATAAATGGGGTGGAATAACGTACTGACAATGAAATTTAGGTAATCAGTTATGGAAATTGCATAAGTTACATACTTTCACCAGAGTGGACAGTAAGACGATTAACGTATTTGGTGGAAGCTGAACTGCAGCGGAACAGAAACAATGCTTTGTGTGATGAATACTAGCAGGAACAGAAAATTCTGCCATCTTATACCCAAACCCCAAGGGTCACAGAATTTCATGGCTCCCTTCTCTGTTGCTGAGGGCCATTGGTTTTCCCTTCAGCAGTGGCCATGGTAACTTCTTTATACATCTATTTCCAAAACATGCATTTTGTCACTGCTTCATTTGACAGGAACAGCAACACTTCCCTTTGGGCAGCCCTACCATAGTGTTCTTTCCTAAAAAATGCACTGCATGCAGTGTTGTTCTGAGGAATTGTTTGGGACAAAATATTGTGACCGCCAATAGGTTTTTAATTGTGTGCTGATTTTAGTATGTATGTCTCAGCAGTTGTAGCGGTAGCATAATAGTGTTTTAAATCACACTGAGCACTTTGGGGATAAGCAATTCAAGCATGGGAAAAGACAAATACTATGCAAGGCTTAGAAATGCCATTTCCACTATCAAAAAATTAAAAGAAATGAAACTGGTGATCTTGTTCTAATAGCCCAGGAAAAGGGTGCTTACACTTGTCAACAACAACAATAACAACCATTTTATTATTTATATGCCACTCAGCTGACTGGGTTGCCCCAGCCACAAATTTTCCTTTGTTCCATTTATAGATAAGGTCTGCAGCTTTTCCAAATAAAACAATTCTTCTCATACATTGGATATGAACCCTGCGAAAAACGGTGCTCTTCACAGCTACAGTCTGATAAAATTGGTTCTGATTAATAGGACTTACAACAATACTAAACAAATAATTGAACAGATAACAGGGTGATCCAAGTGCCCAACTTAAATCTTTTTTCTTTCTTTCTTTACTAGCTAAGCTCCCGGTGCGAGATGAGGTCTCGGCTTAAAATGCAGCATTCCTTCTATCAAACTATTAATCACTAAATGAACCATTATTGTGGAGGGACTTCGGTGCTGCACATTAGAGGATGTTTGTCACACTCTATTTAAAATGAAGTTATTGGTAGCCCTAGGGGAGCTGCTTTTCTGAACATCCTAATTGACAGATTTTGCCATTTAAGAGAGTACATTTTATGCATTAAACTCAGCATCATATTACATGGTGAAAGCATTTCATTAAAAATGTGTGATGTTTTTAGTATGGAATATGAAATAAGATATCCTTCCGGAGGGTATGGGTATGGTGCTCTGTATGTTTTACAGGAAAGCTGTTTCCTAGTTCTGCTGGATATCTCAGTGGCTTTTGATACCATCAACCATTGTAGCCTTCTTAGACTTTACCGATTGGTAGGGTGAGCGTTGATCCCAGAGCAGGGAGGAAGGAGTCAAATGACACCGAGGTTGGTTCAGAGAAAGAATTTATTCTGCTCTCCAGATAGCAGAAGGCACTGTGTGATAGGTTCACAGCAAGCACACTTAAAGAGTGGTTACACACAGCTTATATACCCTTTCTGGTCCCCTTGCCCCCTCCCCAGGAATCCAGCCACGTCAGCTTATACATGTAAGTTGACATCCTCTAGCCACGTCAGCTTATACACGTAAGTTGACATCCATGACCATAAACAGATGTTCCTGTTCCTGTACTCTTGACCATAAAAGGATGTTCTTGTTCCTGTATTCCTTATCTTGGGGTAAGAAGGTCACCAACTCTAAGAGCACTCCTGGTGCCATCTCCGAGCGGGGGTGTCTTGCAAGGTCTGTGTGTCAGTGTGTCAACCCACAAGATAAGATAACAATACTTTCCCCCCTGTTCATATAAGTGGATGAAATCTGCAGGTATGGCAGCCCTTGAAGAAGCAAATAAATCCAGGAATGTTGATGCAGGCTGCCCTTGAAGTTTGATTTGCTATAAACAAAAGATGGTGTCATATTTTGGTCTGATTGAAACCCATGACTCTTAAGACACTGGGTCTGAAGTTTGACTATCTTAGTTTGGATCCAACCCAATTTATCCTGAAAACAAGTTTTTTTGGGGGGTTCTGTGTGTGTGTGTGTGTGTGTGTGTTTGCATTTAATGTTTATTTTCATTTTTTCCAAGCTTTGAAAACTCACAACCATGCAGAGTAAATCAACAAAATAAACACACAAACACAGACAAATATGTTTAAAGGCACATTAGCCCACTAGCTTCTGAAGTGAAGCAGGTTTAGGACTGGTTAGCACCTGTGTATTGATTACCTAGAAACCACATATACTTCTGCTTGGGTTCATGATGGGAAAATGCAGGATATAAATAGGGAAATAAATACATATGGTGTCAGTCAATTACACTATACAAAGAATTGTTTCGGTCTTGAGCATTAATCAGTCAAACTTAATGGAAAAGCACCTTCACATATTTCAGAGATTCCTTATTTAACCTTTACAAGCTGATTTCTCTCTCTCATACAGGCTATGCTTTGCTTAAGTAAATGACTTCAAATTAACCCATGCTAATGTATGCACACCCATGACTTAAACATTAAAGGGATTTGAAATATTATCTTCATTACATGCTGTTTTGTATCTTTTAAGTCATACATTGTTGAATCTTTACATGAGAAATATTCAGGCACAGCATTTATGTAAATGGAGTGGGTCTGGAGAAGCTAAATATAGGAAGAGAAAGACCTGTCAGTATAATAATTTTAAACAAGGGGGTGACTGCTTCCTGCTTTTAAATATAAGAGGGCATGATTAATAAACTGATTAATTTGCCTCATTAGTTCTAAACCAATCTAATAATAGTAGTAGCTGGTGGTGCGAATGTGGGACCAGGATCCTTGCATAATTGGCTTTATCATCTACACGGTAATTAAGTCTGTGTCATTCCTTGTTCACCAGCGGAGATTTAAACAGGATAAAATAAGAACAAATATATTCAGTACAGAGCAGAGCTCTCTTATCAAAGATATGCAAAACCAAGAACTGCTTCTCTTATTGCATTCCAAAGCCACGGGTTCCTTACATGAACCACAGTCACATTAGGCAGGGGTAAGGATCTTTGGGGAGGTGAATGTGGCCTCCCAGCCCTCTCAGTTCAGTCCTCAGATCTCTCTTGTGGGCCAGAGTTCCCTCCTCAAGCTACACTCTTAACCATCCACACAGCCTTTCCCTGGCATGTGTCCTTGAACTGTGATCATTGGAGAAAATGATATTTTCATAAAACTGTATCATTTTGATTATTCCATTTTTTTTCAGTCTGTGGCCTAGCTTAACTAAAGGGGTCTGCAGCCACCTTTTACAGCACAGAACTAGCTGCTTTTAGGTACTGTACATAGCAAATGGAACACCGAAAAGAATAACCCGTTAGGATCTATGGTGGCCATTGTAGGCCTGAAAAGAGAATCAGCTGGGCATGGCAATTGTGATTAATCTTGAATTGTTTTGCAGACAGATGTAAGAGGACAGGCATTTAATAAACAGGAAAAATGGTTATATGTAATCACATGATATTATGATGAGGGCTGATCTGAAGACCAAATGATTTTGATTGGTTCAACATGACGACATTCGGTTGCATCTATTAAGATTGCTGTGATCCTTTGACTGGTGAAATTAAATGACATGTGTAATCTGGAAGTGTATAGAAAACATTGCTTTGGATGTAGTTCTTTGCAGCCTCCTCCTCATTTTTGAGACTGTCCTTATGCACATTTGTATTTCAATAAAGTCCTAGCTCTTCACCAGGAGCCTGGGTCCTTTTCTTTTGGGTTTCTGGGAGGTTAGCCTCCAATCTAGGAACCTCCTTCTAAATTTCTCCGACACGATGATGGAATGTGTTCTTGGACTATGATCTGTGTGCTTCTTGCTTGTCTAGATGGAAGATAGAGCGTGTGGGTATTTGTGTAGAAAACTCTGACTTTTGTGTAGCTGAAAGACAGCCTGCTCTACCAAGGCCTGAATGACATCAGTTGCTCCATCCACATTTTGTTTCTGAACCTGCCCAGTTTTTCTGCACTCTTTGCAATGTTGCGGTAACATTGGTCATGCCCCAAACTGACATGCAGTCCCCAGATGAGAGCCAGTGTGGTGTAGTGGTTAAGAGCGGTAGTCTCGTAATCTGGGGAACCAGGTTTGCTTTCCTTCTCCTCCACATGCAGCTGCTGGGTGACCTTGGGCCAGTCACACTTCTTTGAAGTCTCTCAGCCCCACTCACCTCACAGAGTGTTTGTTGTGGGGGAGGAAGGGAAAGGAGAATGTTAGCTGCTTTGAGACTCCTTAAAGGGAGTGAAAGGCGGGATATCAAATCCAAACTCTTCTTCTTCTTCTTCAGATGGTGTCTAGAGAAGAATTACACCCCCTTGATCTGAAAAACTTTCCCTACCTCTCAAGTACGAAGACACCGCAAATTCAGTGCGTTAGGATGAAATGTGTTAGGGAGGTACGGTTACCAGGTTACCAAATGTTTTGCCTTCTACCTGTAGCATTTGGAACCAGCCCAATCTGATTCAAGTGTGCTTTGTGTCATTCCAGTTTGATTTGTTACACAGTTCCTAATGTGATTTCCTAAAGCCAACACTCAGTTTCACCTCTATATGCAAGATTTTTATAAAGAAAGACATCACCGTCCCCAGTGCTTTCTTGCCTGCAAAGGAAACTAAAAGCTGGTAGCACTACCCACAAAATATCCCTCTACCTGGAGAATTGGGGAGTGCTTAACAATCTGCATTCTTGATATGAAACCACCAAATCTTCCAAGTTTCAGTGAAGCCTGCAGAGTTGATTTCACACCCTGTTCATATTTTCTGAAGTTTTCAAAATGAACACTTCCCTAAATAACCACACTTAACTCTGTTACAAGGAAATATAAAAATAGCCATGGGGCTATTGGCCATTATAATGAGAAGTTATTGTGGAGAAATGTTGCCTGAAGAAGCTCGGTGCCCTGTCTTAAGCCTTGCCGCGGCATATTATTAATAGCTTTGGATCCAGCCTGCACGGTTCCATAATGGAGTACACTTAAGGATATTATGGTCATGAATGACACTCAGCTGGGTAATGATCAGTCCGATGCATGTTCCGGGCAACTCCGGAAAGCACAGATTTTAAGCCGATTTAAGTCCCATTGATTTTTATTTAAGGAGAAGTAAAATCCGTGTACTCTGACTTAACTAGTATGTGGGTCACAGCTTCTGTCACCTGCATATGCTGGGTTAGCTTCCTTATGACAACCTTAGCAGTACAGTAGCTGAGCAGAATTGAATCTGACATGCTGAACAACACAGAGAGTTTGGAAGTGGCAGGGCAGGAGCAGCTGTGCTGGAAAAGGCAATTCATCCTCCTAAACACACTCTTCGCTGAACATTTACACCCGAGGAGCCTCATTATCGTGAATCAGGCTCCGCTATTGTGAATTTTATCAGGGATTGTCATTTCACAAGTGGGGAGGCATTTCTGTAGTAGTATAATACTCCCTGGACCACTGTTTTAATTGAGAGCTATCAAAAATATACATATTTGGAAATATGAGGTCCCAAACTTTTTGGCTGCATATACCTACCTCAGTTTCCAGCAAAAGCAATCTACCCCGTACTGATTATGTGGGCAAAGGATGACTTTTCTGTAGGCCTACAGTAGGCCTGTTTCATGTAGTTTACAGCATGCAATAGTTCTTGTGAAGCTTCATATGCCAATGAATCTTTCATGCAGAAGTGCATTGGTGGAAAACAGCAGCAGCAATATCTGTAGATTTCCAAGGAGTTATCATCACCTATCTTTGAGCATCCAGCTTTGGTGCCCATTACCTCCCATCATGGCAACAATGTTCAACTCTACTATGGTACAGAAGACCATGGAAAAGCAATTGTATTTGAATATGAAATGTATGATGAGTAATGATGCATTTACTAATTTGTTATGGATCTGGACTTTGTTAGTGCTGGTTACAGACCCTCCAAGTGTCCCTATTTTCCAGGTACAGTCCCAGATTCACAGAAGCCACCCTGGTTTCTGATTTGATCCAAGAATGTCCCACTTTTCCTTATGACATTCCTATTTTCATTGGAGAAATGTTGGAGGGTATGAAATAGGCTGTCCATATTTTCATCGGAGAAATATTGGTGGGTATGGTATCAAAATGTAGTTCCAGCATATAGGAAGCCCTAGATTACCATTTCTATAAAATTGTTTTGATGAGTTCAGTTTTGATTTTGTGCTAACAAGGATTCAATAAGGGAGGAACCTTTGAATCCATTTTCCACTTTACTAAGAAACTTCTATCAAAATATAAAACAGTCTAAAGCAAGCAGTAATAGTTCTTAAACATTTCCTGCTACAAAGTTTATCTCTCAAGATTTTGAAAGGAGAAGATTTTATTTAAGTCCAACTCTTACCAACTCTGTTATCAAAGCTGTTCAGCTAACAGGTATACAGAGAAGGGGTTTCAAATGAAAGAAAGCCATTTTCCTTAGAAATCACCATCCTTTTAGACAGTTTCTAAGACTTACTTCATGCAAAAATAATAACTCAATGGTCCCATAAAATTGGTATAATAGATAATTGTTACTGGAGATTAAAAGGAGGCTTACACCTACTTACTCAATTATTATCTTTATATAAGAGATAAAACATAAGGAGACATGTATATTTCTTCTAAATTTAAGAATTGCTCTTGATAGATAAGTTATAATTAAATCACTGTCTTCTAATCATAGCCTACATTCAGCTGTGAATGGAATGATGGTGTGACAAAACACTAAAAGTCCATCCTTTTGCTTCCTTCAAAAAGAATTCTTTCAAGAATACTGTTCAACTTTTCATCACTTTATTTGTTATCCATTTGTTTTCATGGAAGTGAGAGTCAACAAGGAGCTTCAGGATAGTGGGGAAGGAAGCACGGCATCACAATCAGGAACAAGCGGAGGTTCAGGACTTCTCTGGTTATCTGCCCAAATGATATTTGCACCTCAGTATAGCGTCACACACTTGCTCGAAGTCTGGAAGGTATTCTGTGAACAGTGCCAGATTAAACCCCATGGAGGTCCCTAGGCAGTCAAATTTTCAGGGGGAACCCTTCGTGGGCATACTGTAGTGGGATGACATTGAACTAAGAGAGCTTGATTGCAATCTTCTTTGAAGATCAAATCAATATTATTTTGGTCCATTGCTGTGGGGGCCCTAAAAGATACGAGGCGTACTTTGCCTATTTGGTAATCCGGCACCAGAGTACGGAGGGCTATTGAAAGGGTCTTCTTGCTTCTCTTTCATCCTCCGCACCTTTCATTTCCCCAATTTCTTCAGGTTGCTTGTCCTTTCCAGCTTCTCAGGTATAGGCCATCTACAGCCTCACATCTTTACTTGTTGGATCCTCTCTTGATCTCACCATGAACTTTGATTGAGCACCTTTGATTGAGCACTCTGCTGTTTCCTTACACCTATTGCGTCCTTGCCTCATCAGAGCCTGCTTGATGTAGGTCCTGTTAGCTAGGGGTGATGGGAATTGTAGTCCCAAAACAGCTGGAGGGCCAAGTTTGGCCATGCCTGGTGTAGAGGATCTCAAAGAAACACAGAAGGCCAATTCATGCCTGAGTCAGACCCCTGGTCCATCTAGGTCAGCAGTGTTTTGAATAGCTGGATGCATTTACATGAACACGTTTCCATGGAATTAACAAACAAACAAACACAGTAATCAGAAGAGTATGAAGCAGTTGCTTCCATGTTTCATGCCAGGAAACCTGGCTGTTTAAAATGCACATACTATTTCAGATTTGGAGTGCAGAATATACATACACTACTTCTGAATGGTATGTGTGACTCAGACTTCACAACTTGGTGGTTTCCTAGGGATTTTTCCACTTGGCAAATTGGCACCGACCATTTGGTTTTTGCCTGCCTCGTTGCAATCGTCATAACTTTCTGAGGTTAGGCATTGGGTAAGTCTTAGTCATGGTTGGAGGGAAGGTTGCAGCTTCTGCCTGCCCCTCCTTGGTTCAGGGTATCCTAAAGGGATCCGTGAGGAGTTGCTTCTGTCTGACACCCAGATGTGGCCTAAGGCCATAGAACAACTCCAGTGGGGACCCTTTGGGGGGACCTAGTAGGTCATAGCCCCCCCTTCAAGTTGCAGTCCCAGCAGATGGGCTGGAGTCCCAGCAGATACACTCCCAGCAGATGGGCTGGAGTTAATTAAATGGCTTTACCCAGTACCTAGGCCAAACCTTTCACATCTGTATCCAATAAGCTTGAGGACTTTTTGAACCCCAAAACCGTATGCTGCTGTCTTGTCTGGTTATTTCATTAGGTAGGGAGTAAAGCAACAAGAGATGAAGCAAGCTGAGTTGACATTCTGCCAAGAGGAAGTCTGAGGAGAGAAGGTACAAAAAAAAAACCACCCTTGTGACTTTGTTTTAAAAATGGTCCCTTGAGCACATTCTTGTCCCCTCCTTCCATTTGGACATTATTGTCCCGTTCGTGAGTCTGAAGAAATTCCTTTACTTTAAAATAAGTTAAAATTAAAAACAAATAAAAGGAGGAAATGTATTTATCTTAAGAACAGAAATCTTTCCACCTGTGTAGCTGTGCCTATTTTCTGCCATTTTTCCTTTAGATTAAGATAGCTTCGCAGACCAAAGAATCCACGTGCGGCATTACTGACCTCCTGATAAATCTGTAGACAAACTGATTATTCTCTGCTCAATGCCGAGACGTGCACAGATTGGGAAAGTGCACTGCTGACTTAAAGAAAGAAGGAAGTTGCTCCTTGTTGCATATTTTAGCCCCTGGAACTCTTGAAAAGTACACTTGGCCCAGCTCAAGCAAGCAGCGGGGTGGGAACTGGTTCCTGTGTGACTCTGATGTCTTGGAAAAACAAGAAAAGCTCATTAAATAGTATCTCATTAGGAAAGACATAGATGCACAACTTTAATCATCTCACTCTTGATGCTTGGAAATTTAACATGCTTCTGAAGAGATATTATTCAGTTTGTAATGTGTGCTATAGGCAGGTTGTGGGTATGCACAAACATTCATTCTGTTTTGCTTTGGACACAGCACAACTTCCAGGGACAGAAGGCAACAAACATGTTAATCCTCACTCAAAGTGGAATTTTTAAAAAACCAAAATCTTTGTTTCCTAGAATGATAAGGACTATCTAAGCGCAAATTTATTCCACATGGGTCTTGGTCAAAAAACCTCAGTGTGGAGGGATCATTTGAGTAAGCATGATATATCTTAGCTCTAACTCCCAAATGCACCAATAGTGGAAGAGTTTATCAGTGCTGGAGCTATCTTTATGATGTCTTTATGATGTTTTTTTATCATTGATGCTCTGTAACGTGTTTTTAACGTTGCACACCACCCTGGAATCTTCTGATAAAGGATGATATATAATTTGAAATGATAATGATGGCAAATAAATAATAATAATAATAATAATAATAATAATACAGTGAATGAAGTGCAGGACCCAAGCTTGGGAACCCCATAGAATTATTTTTAAAAAAGTGGAGTCATTATTATTAGCATGATTATTAATTAAATTTATATATTGACTTTCATCCAAGGATCACAGGTGCCACACGCTGCCACATAGGGTCCAGGGGCTGAGCACGACCACGCAAAAGGCGCCCCCCATTTAATGTGGGGAGTGGTCATTGCAGACAGTTGGATTAGATGACCCTTGTTCTCCCTTCCAACTCTACAATACTATGATTCTATGAAATTAGGTGGGCTCACCTTTAAAGGCAAACTGAATATAATTCTCCAATTATTACCCTTCTGCATCTTTCAAAAATATCAATTTGTGCTTTTTCCAACACATTATTTCTAACCTTCAGCTGAAAGTTTCCATAAGTCAATGAATTTAACATCCATCAAAAACTGCACACCTCTACAGATGAGAGAGTAGCAAGTGGTCAGCAGGCCACAAAATACTCTGTTTTCTGTATGAGAATAATTGAGCCTGATGATCAATTACATATAAAAACTTAGGATGCTAAACAAAGCAGTAGGTTGTCCATTGTCCAACACCTTGTTAACTTCAGAGGTGTGCTAAACCTGTGACAGAGTTAGAAATGAAACATGGTGGAAATTGGCTCATTAAACCTGCCTCATGCACTCATACTTGAAAGCTCGGATGAGGTGGATTTTTCTCAAAACTATTAAGCTGCTTGAAGGCATCATTAAGAAAAAGCTCTCTCCCAACGAACGAGTTCAATTAGAGATGGCCTGGCACAAGGTTTAAACTTATTAGGGCTTTCTTATATGTGCATGATGCTGTGAGGATTAATCTTGCAACAGAAGAGCTGTCGTGACAAATGTAAGAAACCACAAAATGGGGGAACTTATTAGGCTCAAAAGGGAAAATTCAATTGGTATATTCCCTTTCTTAACCTTCCTAGCCCACTGAGGGATCAAGCCAAGCCCTGTAGATTAAAACAAAAAAACAAAGCCACCAGCAATTTCATATTTCAAATATTAACAAAAATGAACAGCAGAGGATCAGAGGTTCTGTATGTAAAGGGTGCTAAAGAAACTCTATTCCATAACTTGGTATAATACCCATATTATAATTGAATATGTTCTTTTTTGCTTCACTGTAGCCTAGTCTCATGACCCCAATGTGTGGTGGCTTCCACAAAATACCAAGTCTGTATGAAGTCTGAAGTCTAGCTGTGAGTGCTGAGGGGGTGGACAGCTACCACCATGTCTCAAGATTTGAGCAGACCAACCTTTGGAAGGTGACTGCAGTGAGCCACAACTGAGCTCAGGGCAAAATTAAGACCTTTAGAGGCTATAACCACTTAATTTTTTTTGGTACCCCCATATATACCTAGGTAATTCAAAATTCATCACATGATGAAATAAACTTAGTCACTACCACCACCATGTGAGGGGGAAAAACCCACTCATGCTGTCCTAATAAATAAACTAAACCTAAGATAAACTTAACATAATCACACTGTTATATGCACATGATGGTCAATTGCCATTCGCTTTTTACATGATGCCTTTTTACATGGTGCCAACTTGAATATAATATTGTGGTGGGGCAAGTCATGTCCGACATAATAGATCACATGACATGGCACACACACACTGTTTGCAATGCCCCCTCAAATATTTTATTGGGGGGATGGAGGAAAACCCCTCAGACATGAAATTATCTCTGTCATGGTTGATGTTGAAGTCCCCCCAGAGCATGTGAGGATTAGAGAGGGCTTTGCAATAACCCCTTTGTCATGGTCAGATCCTTTCCTGGTGAGGTGTGTTCTTATAGTCCCCAAGCAGCTGTGGTTGGGGACCCATTAAGATGATCCACCCTCGGATACTTCTGTACCTATGGACTTTGAGAGATTGCTGAATGAGAGATTGGGGATTTTCCATTATGATGCTGCCAAGGCCCTAGTCTTCCTATGGAATGGCAAGATGCAGTAAGAGTCAGATGAGCAGGGAATTATTATTATTATTATTATTATTATTATCATCATCATCATCATCAGTGTGATCACTCCACTGTGTAGTCTCTCTGAGGCGTTGGATCCTGCATGGATTGCTATCATTATCATTATTAATATTATTTCTTATCAAATCTTCACCATAAGATCCAAAGGTTGAGTTACAGAAATTTAAAACTCAGTATTAAAAACTGTTTACAATTCTTATAATCGGAATTATATTGCATTGTTGTAAACTGCCATAGGATTGAAATGAAGTAAAAATAAATAATAAATAATAAATAAATAGTCCACCACCAGCACCGGAAGAGGCTGGCAAAACTGAAGATTAGTAAGTCCACCTTGTAAGTTTATTGGCAAAGCTAAGATTTTAACTGCAATATCTCAAGGACTGCAATACCTCAAGGACTCTCCCCATATGAACTGACCCAGACCTTGCAATCTAAGACCTTTCTTCATGTGCCTACTCCGTGAGAGGTCCAGAGGGTGGCAACATGAGAACGGGCCTTTTCTACAGTGGCTCATTCGTTACATATCTTCAAACACCAGGCAAAAACCTTCGTCTCCCAGACCTTCAGCTAATCTGTGCCCTTTGTGTGTGTGTGTGTGTTATAGTTTTCATTTGCTACTATGTTGTGCTTTTTGTGTTTTTACATTGTTAACCACCCTGTTATCCTGAGGTGAAAGGGGGTAGAAATAATAATATATACATAAAAATGGAATAAACATAAACTGTGAACTTCTGTCTGAGCTGATAAGCAATTGATCACCTTTCTGGGATTGAGGGTCAACACAATGACACCAGTAAGCATGAGGAAAACTAAGGGATTCTGGTGATTCTTCTAACTGGTCTTTCTGCTCTTCTCTATGAGCATCCCAATAAATAATAATAATTAATAATAGTAATAATAATAAAAATATACCCCACCCTTCCCAGACACAGCTGGGCTCAGGGCGGCTAACACCAGTAAAATTACAATAAAAACATAATAGGGGAGGAAAAGACCAGCAATTTAAAATACAGGTTAAAAATACAATTTAAAATGCAGCCTCATTTTAATAATAGCCCATAGTCCAACAGGGCTATGTTCCGTTTTCTCTCCATGGTCTGGTTTTCAGTACTTATGGAGACTGAGGGATAGTTCAAGAATAAAATGCTTCCTATTATTTGAGTTAATAACTCTGCTTCTGAGATCTTTCTTGACTCAAATCCTTTGCTGCTTTTATTATAAACATTTTCACGTGCCACCTCCCCATCAAAAAAATCCTGGCAAATCTCCACCTCTGCAGTCATCTCATTAAAGCTAGCAAATTTACAAGCTAGTGAACTCTCAACCATGTTCAAATGTTCTTGGTTCAAAGCAGAGGAGCTGGCTATCCAAATGACAAATCTCAAGCCATTTTTTCTCGAGCCATGGCTCTTTTAATTGAAAAGCATGATGACATAGATTTCCTCTGAGCTGTGGTCTGCCTGGAAACAAACAAACAAACAAACAAACAAAATGTGAACAGGAGGTGGGGAAATGATTGGATCATTTCTATTAAATTAAATTCAATTAAACGTGAACAGGTGCAACATCAAAAGCGTGGTAGAGCTGATTCAGTTCTCTTGCAGTTAATGAGCTTAGTTTTCCTGAAGATTTTTCATAAACCAGACCGAGCCACTCAGACATTCAACTTGCAATGATTTACATTTCCGATGAGAAAAGATTCCATGCAAGTGAGAGAGACAGGGAGAGAGAGAAAAACAACAACTATTGACATAACTTGCCAAAGTGCATACAGATGACCAAGAAAAGATTAACATAATGAAAGAGCTGGTTGTAGAATTAATTGTGGACACAGACTGGGAAACAGATGTAGAGGGAGTGTTGTTGCTCCCCTCCTCCAAATATGATGAAACAATTGGCAGGATGGTGCCTAAGAGTATCGACTCTTACGTATTTTGTTGGATGCACAATGTGATGTATAAAAGGTCTCTGAAATGATGGAGCGGGAACATTCTGCTTCTCCAAACAGGGAGCTCAAGTGAACACGTCCCTCTAGGGTTGCTGGAGCACGATCAGAAACTGTCATTTATCTGCCAGGTTTCCGCCCTCCCCCGATCTGTTTTATTCTTATTATAGTATTTCCTCTAATCTCACCAAATGGCCTCAAGTGAATGATAATTAAATTCGGGCGGAGATAGCCACATGTTCACAAGAAGGACAAATAGGCCTGGCTAGAAATGGAGTCCACCATATATTCTTCAAGCCTGGAATGATTCCCTGCCAAACCCTACACTCTCAACAAAAGCAGCTTACTCACTAGAAGAAGATTTTGGATTACGTAAGCTTACTTAAGTAAGACATAACTTAAGGCGATCAAACTAGAAAGTGCTTTCATGGCTAAGGAAGAAACCTGGAGCACACGCCTTTTCTCCTTTTGCTGAATAATGACTTATGTTTGTTTCTGTTTTGGGAGGGATTCTGCTACAGTGGTACCTTGGTTCTAGACCTCAATCCATTCTGAAAGTCCGTTTGACTTCCAAAACCAAAGCGCGGCTACCGATTGGCTGCAGGAGCTTCCTGCTCTGAAGCCACGTTGGACATTTGGCTTCTGAAAAACGTTTGCAAACCGGAACACTTGCTTCCGGGTTTGCAATGTTCGGGAGACAATTTGTTCGACAACTAAGCCATTTGCAACCAAGGTATGACTGTACTTTGCTTTTACACTAGAGGCAATTTGTGCTGTCTGGATTACAGACCCTCCCAGTGTCCCTATTTCTCGGGGAAAGTCCTGGATCGGCAGAAGTCGCCCCGGTTTCTGATTTGATCCTGGAATGTCCACTTTTCCTTAGGACGTCTCTATATTCATTGGAGGAATGTTAGAGGGTATGGAGTTATGCGAACCCCAAGCCAAGGAGATAAGTAACTATACAACCTTTGGAAGACATCTGAAGGCAGCCCTGTATAGGGAAGGTTTTTTTTTTAATGTTTAATGTTTTATTATGTTTTTACATATGCAGGATGCTGCCCAGGGTGGCTGGGGCAACCCAGTCAGATGGGTAGGGTATTATTATTATTATTATTATTATTATTATTATTATTATTATTATTATTAAATGGGATGTCCCTATTTTCATTGGATAAATGTTGGAGGACATGTGAGTGTTTCAGACAACAGTGACTTGGCAGGATGCAGGAAGCAGCAAGAAAGTTGCTTCTTATACCTACAGATGATACTTTGGAAGGGAAGGATTATTTTACAAGATGAGGCTAAAGGAAAATTATTGTGTACTGCCCTTAAAGGGTGTACCTCTATATAACAGCATAGTTATTTATGGTTAAAAACAAAGAACTGCAAGGCTATGTTCTAAATTAATTATTTCCTCAAGTTGGTTGTATGCTAAATCTATAGTTTGCTCAGCAGTTAGATCTAATGGGTTACAGGAAAAGTCTACCCATTTGTCTGCTATTGTTGTTTTTATGAAATCTATCTTCTTGTCATGATAATTGCTCTAGCTTCATCATAAGCAAAGCATGAACTGCAAATGCTTCTAAATTATTGTAGCTAGACTAGAAGATAGAAAATTGTGCCGGGCGCCATTTATTACATCTCCTGTCTTTTGGGGTGCTTAAGTTGGTTGAGATTGATTATGCACAGGATTAATTTTGCATCCCTCCCTGCAAATTGCTATCCCTTTGCATACATTGAAAAACAAAGAGCTATTCTGATGAGCAGCTTTCTGTCTCCTTGCAGCTGAGTATGCTTAAAGGAAAGGTCAATGGTTAGTTAAACAAGAATGCTGAACCAATCTTGCAAGCCTGCTGTGCTTCCTCAAAAGCACACCAGTGGTGAGGCTATTTTTGAAAGGGCTTCTCATTAGAGAAATTATTTGCATTTTGCACAGGTAACTTTCTATTTCCAGAGAGAGACAACAACACTGCAGGGCCCAGACAGAGAATCCCATCTGTAAACCTGGGCAATCTGTGGTTGGTGGAGGTGCTATGCTCAAATACTTTTATCCTTCCTAAAACATGTATTCATTATAAGACTTTAGGTAATACTGGCAAGCTATAAGCTCTACTAAATATAGTAGGAAATGCTTTTACAAGTCCTTATTTATGATCATGCCAAATGATCCACTTCTAAGGCGTTGAGGCTGCTGTGCAGCGTTCGAAATTAGCCAGACGCCAAGTGCATTTTGCATCTTGCTTTCAACCACTTGCGACTAATTGAAGATGCCAGGGTGCCAGAATGTTGCTTGACATTTACAACATCTGCAGGTGCATGCCTGGGGATCCTTGGATCTTGACTGTTTCATACATATGCCTCTATCAATTATATTTTATCTGCACAATCCGAATGAATTTCACGAGCCCAAATGCTTTTTCCGTGCAGCCTGAGCAGGAGCTGTTTTCCACCTATCCTATCTTCGCTTCTGGTTTCCTACCTAAAAGAAAACACAAAGCTTTTGCTAATACCCAGTTCTGAAAGCTGCCATAGCAGCAGTGTTAGAATCTCAGATAGATAAGCTAGATGCCAAATGACTCCTTAAACTAAGGTTACAGTTGCCCACACAGAATATCTAGTTGCCATTTTGAGGTAAGATGGCTCTAAAATAATATTTTTCAAACAATGGACTGACTGTGATTGATTATCAGTTAAATATCTGCCTAGTTCAGTTGACCACCTTGAGCTGGGTTAAGAACTTTGGGAGGTCATCAGGCTTCTCTAAATCAGAGGCATTCCCTGGAAAACAGGGACACTTGAAGGGTCTGGAGCTACAGTTCCATACTTGCCAACTTTCCTTATGCTCTGATCTTGTCTCTGTTTTTTAAAACCTTTTGAGATTATCTTGCAAAAATTTTGTTTAGTGTCTAATTCTTCAGGGTTGAGCTCAGTCACCACAGTCTCTAGAAAGGAAATCTCAAGTAAGACGTTCATTCTGCCTCTAGAAGCCCCTGTATATAAATGTGCACACACATTAACACCATGGCACCAAGCTGAGCACAGCCTGAGATACATTTTAAACTGAATCACCTACTGGCACAGCCTCTTAATGGTTTTTCTAAAATATCTTTAACTTAAAAAACAAACAACCCCACTTTTAAATGAGTGAAAGGCCCAGTGTAGTTTGCAGTCAGGCAGAATGTCATTTTCCTGACATTTCCTTACTTGATAATTTCCACATTTTATGTGATCTTTCGCTCAACATAGAAGCCACTTCTGGGAAACAAGTCGAAGCTAGTGGAAGTTTAGTTCTTATTTCTATATTATTTTATTTCCAGGGGAAGAAAAAAAAACATGTAAATGTGGAAAATACAGGAGTTTTGCACTGTGAATTCACGTGATGAGTTTGGGGTGGAATTCTGGCATACAATTCTTTCCCACCAATTAAAATGGAGTGTGACATGGCGGCATATTAGTCAAAAAGTCACAGTTCCACACTGCTACAGGTGATGTGGTGTGAAAGGAACATTAGAATCTGGGACAGAAGCACTAGCATTCTAGCATAGGAAAAGGAGTGTAGTAAACACTACATCTGAATGCACCCATAAAATAAAGGATTACAAACCCATAGCTATTTCAGCAATGTGTAATGAGAGGAGAAAGCAGGAGAACAGTGGTGTTATAAGCAGGTCCCTGTTTCCATCTTTGAAATGGTGAGTTTGCACTGCCCAAATCCATTCCCAAATGGAGACACCATGCAAAAGATACATGACTAAAGGGTGCTTTGAGAACTAAAAATGCACATTCTGCGGCACCCAGGATCCAGAGCTGGGTGAGGCTAGATTAGATCTATGATCACTCACAGAATCACTCATGGGGGAGGAAAAAACATGTTTTCCCCATATTGGTGAGTGAAGGTAAGAAAGCCAACTCTGCTTTAGTAGGTATAGCCATTGAATATAGAATAATAGTAGTAGTAGTAGTAGTAGTAGTAGTCATTTATACCCCGCCCATCTGGCTGGGTTTCCCCAGCCACTCTGGGCGGCTTCCAACAAAAGATTAAAAATACATTAAAACAAACAAACAAAGAAAGAGACCTTCCTTTTAAAATAACCACTGTTCCCTGTAACGACTGAACTCAGAGAGTTCTAGTTACATAAGTGAAGAAGCCAAGATAATAAAACACAGTTTAATTCTGGTTTGTTTTTAAATGGCTGGAGTTTAAACTAAGCAGTGTTCTCTGAGTTTGTATATAACAGGAAACTGGTGTTAGTTTAAAATCAAAAGCAGAAGCTTTTAACTTTCTCTTGTGCGTGGAAAAGAAACGGAGGGTAGGGGCAAGCATGTGAGCCAGAGATTTTCTGACTCTCATGCACACTGCAGGAAAAAAACATGGTTTCCTATTATGTCCAAACTGGCCTACTGTCAGGCCAGAGTCATGATGAAATCACCTGACCAAATGACTAAATTGCAAAGAAAAATATCTGCCCTACCCAGCAGTGGGACTGGAGAACATAATGTGTGGACTTGAACCATAGATCCAGCACTGTCCATATTCCCAGTTGATGAAGGAACAAACAGAGAGATTATGCTTAGAATAAGCATACAGACTGCTGCTTGCACAGAAAAATAATTTAGTCTCAGAAACAAATGCAGACATTCCAAAAATGGAATGAAAACAAAGATTGGGTAGATAGGTGTTGCTTCTCTCCACCACACCCCTCCCCAGTTTTCTTCCACAGTACCGTTGCACTGTTTGTATTTTTTAAAAAATAAGGGGAGTAAATCTAGTTCTATGCCTAGACAGGAATGTCTGTTTTTAATCTTGGCTATGGAATTATGGTTGCTACCTACAGGGTGGGGGCAGAGGGAGAGATGCAGAGAATCATAATAATGTACTATCTCCGGCATGGAAATAAGTGACTTTTTAAAAATGTGCACTGAATGCAAAATAAAAATAAACATTCTGGCATCTCGCGATGGAGCATCACTGTTTGTGTGGGCATGTCTTGTGATCAATTTGGAACAGTCCATCATTGGCCTCATTCTCCCTGCAGCAGGAAACCTGTGTCTTGGCTAGGAATGTTGGGTAATTCCAATGGAAAAAGGAAGAGAAATTGACAGTGTCCAATCCCATGTCTGGAACAGCAGTCAAGCCAATCCAGCAAATTAACTGGATTACTGCAGTAATGCTACATAATTTCTCCCTCTCTCCCCCCTCCCCCCTCTCTCCCTCATACACACACCTGCATTGAGTTTCCTTTGCATTAAAATGCACAAAGCGGAATAATGTGATTTACTCAAATTGTGTTAATTACAGGCTATGGTAATTTTGCCACACTGGACTGTGAGATGAACAACGTAGTCTTTGGAGAAAGATGAACTGCAGCAGAACAGAGACAGTGCTGAATGCGATGGAAGCACAACAGAAAACGATGCCTTATTATATCCCTCATCTTGGCTGTACCACTCCAGACTCCAGGCAGAGCCTCATGTGATAAAACGTTCCCTCCTGAAAACAAAAGAAAATCAGCCATTCCTCCTCGTAGACAAAGTCAATTGTCAAGGGAGAAAGCTCAGCTGGAATTCTGTGACATGCCATATTCTATTGGATTTAGTTGTTGGAAGCACTTGCATTCTGAAGTAGCGCAGCCCAGAGACACAGGTTTACCACTTCAGTGAGCGCTAGGCCATTGTGTTCAGCGAGACTATTCATGTGTGTAAGAGCTTACTGACATGAGGCTCTAAACATTTTAAGGCAAATTGTTCTCTGCCTTTGAGGTGGCACTTTATGAAGGGATGAAACATAGCCCCTGCAGTGTACGGCGTGTAGGAACATATATTGCTCTTGTGGCACCTTCTATTTTGAAGTTGCGCATGACGTGGCAGGTGTGGAACTTTTTTAAAAACAAGCAAATGACTCAGGGTTGTTTGCATAACAACCTCTATTTTGAATCTTTCAAAAGGGATTGCAGAAGGAGGAGAAAGTCTGTGTGTCATTCTCCCCCCCCCCCATGGCTTTGTTACAAGGAGCAACACTTAACTAGCACAAATTAAATTAAGAGCTCAAGGTAAAGCATGTTTTGTCACGGTTTATTTTTCTGGAAGTTTTCCGAAGGTAATTAGTGTGCACGGTATCAAAAGCGATGCCTACACTTCCCCCAGGTGCTGCAGTCAGAATTAGTCGCTTGGTTATCTGTATCTTGTGTGTGTGTGTATACACACAGCATTCCTTGTTATTAAGAATCGGTAATTTATAAAACAGGGTGCAAATCTGGAGGCGAGTTGAGGACTGAAACTGAATCATTGATTCCCCAACACACCATGTGGCAACCTTGAACAGGTGAGCAGGAATGCTCACTTCTCATTTGCCTGATTCCAAAATGACCAGTTTCAACAGCGAGCTCCTCAGAGCTCTCTTTGCAGATGTGGTTTGGTGCCTGCTGAGGAAATGTGCTTCTTTGCACATGCAGTTTAGGGCTTTGAAAGGGCTCGCGGTGAGCTTCCTTAAAGGTGCACTGCCATGAAAGCATGCCTGCCAAGGGACTTGCTAACAGTGGTGTTGACAACAAGGCCTCTTGGCTACACTGGAACTCCCTAGGGCACCCCATCCATGTGGAGCTCTCTGTTAGTGCCAGACACAATCGAGAAGAAGAAGAAGAAGAGTTTGGATTTGATATCCCGCCTTTCACTCCCCTTCAGGAGTCTCAAGGCGGCTAACATTCTCCTTTCCCTTCCTCCCCCACAACAAACACTCTGTGAGGTGAGTGGGGCTGAGAGACTGCACAGAAGTGTGACTGGCCCAAGGTCACCCAGCAGCTGCATGTGGAGGAGCGGAGACACGAACCCAGTTTCCCAGATTACGTGACTACCGCTCTTAACCACTACACCACACTGGCTCTCAAGGAGTCTTACTTGGAAAGGAACAGCCAGGAGCTCACTTTAAGCTCCCAATTATCCCTTTGTAGCCATGTCTTTAGCTACCTCAAGCCTGATGTCAGGTGGGGTAGTGCAACTCATGCAACACATTGGCGATTAACATACACAGAACAATAAATGCTAGTGGAGTTGTAGATGACAGGGTGTCGGCGTTTTGCGCCTGTTTCACCCTGGCAGTCCAAGTAATCAAGAGGCCACTGTCGCCCCCGACGGGGCCCTTTTACTGGGGCTTGCAGGTAGCCCCAGTTTTCTGGGCTTCTTCAGTGGTCTAATCTCAAAGTCTTGATACGTATATTGATATTCACTAATAATAATTCAAACCAAATCTTATTAGAAATAGCTTAATGCACTTCTAAATTATCAATTAAATCAAAAATGCATATTCATTATACATAAAATCAAACTTACTACAGAAATTTATACATATACATACATCTTATAGAGAATACTCTTTCTTGGCTTAAGCTTAAGAAACTGATTTGCTTAGCAAAGTTACCCTGTTTGGATCTGGATATAAATACACTCTTTCATTACTAATTGCTCAACAGGTGTCTAACATTGGTAAAAAAATGAGGAGGTGTAGGAGAGGATGAAGGAAAGGGTGAGGTAGATGCTGACAATATTTATATCACATGTATTTCACATACAGATTTCATTGCCCATAACTGTGGTCAAATAAACACTGAGAGATCAAATTCAGAATTCAATCCCACCGGCTGTAATGTTTTGAACAAAAATATTAGTCTTGTTTCTTGTCGTCTTAAAACTTTTTTGATGTCAGGTGGGGGCAGCTGGGTATAGTTTTGGGGGAAACAGCCTCTTTGGCTAAATTGGGACCCATGCCAATTGGAATCTCAAAGGTCAGAGGCACACAAGCCCTGGTATAAAGAAAGGCTATGTTACCAAGTGTGTTTAATTTTTGCTTTTGAATTTTGCTCAATTAATCTGTGTATTATTAAAAGTATTCTCTATTTTTTAAGTTTACTGCTTTGATATTTTTTTATCATGGAGTTTATAATTCTTTTCTAAATAAATGTAGCTGGCAACTAAGACTCTACATGGATAGGAATTAGAAAAAATCAAAATGGTAGCCACATCCACAGGGGGGGAAAAACAAGAGAAGGTTTTCACACATGGCATAATTAGCGTGGGACATAAAACTTTAAAATTTGCTGGTTGTTCTTTATCTTCTTCGAGATTCTAGTTTTAATATTTTGCTGCAGTGTTATTGCTTTACATTTTTGGAACTTGGACCCAGAGTATTTTTGGTTTATGGTGTTCTTATTAACTTTATGGTTATTACTAATGATAGTATGGCTAAATCCCATACCTACCTAGTTGTCCCACAGTATAAAACCAAATTTGTCATTTAAATAATTGAAGTGTAAAATATATTCGATTTCTTGACAACTTTGAAACACGTATCCTGCTCCCAGGGTCCTATCTGACTCTAATACTCCATTTGTAAAATGCCTCCCCCACACACACACCCCTGCCGCCGCCGCCACATATGAGGGTCCTGCATAATAGGAGTTTGGACTAGAGGTCTCCAGTGAGCTCTCCAACACTTCAGTTCTATGATTCCATGAAATATAGAAGTAGAAGCTATAAGTATGAGTGAGGCTGCAAAATAGAATATGCAAGAAGTAATATATGGGAACAAAGCAATACTGATGGGAATCCTGAGACTTTTTCCTCACACATAATTCATGGGAGAGGACTTGGATTTCTTTCTAGGCTGTACTACTCTAGATCAGAGGTACGGTATTTCAGCTGCTCAAAACATTGAATGCTCCTCCATTCAAAAATAATTTCAAGACGGCCAGAAAATTGGATCCTCAGTCCCCTTGAGACCCTCCTTTGGATCTGAAGTGTGATAACTTAAGGACATGTTTCAAGGAAGTCCTAGGAGCCCTGAGGATCATCCAGGCATGTCCAAAGTCCATTTTGGGGACCTAATCTGGTTCGCCGGTTGATTTAATCTGGCCCCCATGGTAGTATATGTCCTGGGGTAAAATCCTAAAAAAAGCTGAACAACTTCAGTCCTTAAAAACAAGCTCAAGAACTTTGGGGTAAAATTGTACAACAAAGCTCAACAACTATGGTCAGCTCTCATGCATGTTCACTTCATCAGATCTGGTCCTCTTTGAAAAAAGTTTCAGCACCCCTGCGCAGGAATATGCAGCTGTACCATGCCATATGGTCATCGAACCTGCAACCTTGGCGTAATCAGCACCATGCTCTAAACAACAACTATCTTCTGCCGCATGCTTTGGTCCCAGGTTCAGTTGCTGGTATCTCTAGCTTGGGCTGCGAAAGTCTCTTGCCTGAATCCTTCGAAAGCCAATTCCAGTCAGTGCTGGGTGTACTGAACAGGATGAACCAATAGTCTGACACTATATGCAATTGTTCCCTATGATCCCTTGCCCCCAGTGGTCATCATATGGCCCTAAATTAACTACATGACTTTGGGCAGATTGAGGACCAGTTATAAGCCAGTGGAAGCAGTGTATTTTGTGACATGAGACTGCTGCTTACCTGACAGTGGCTGAAGAACAGGTGAGTGCCTATATTCTTATTATCTTTGACCACAAGGTGATGATATAGGTGGCAGCACTGATGGAAAACAAAAGTGGGTGAGTCCACACACTCTGTAATGGGTTGAAATCTACCCTTAAATCCAGCTTCAGGGCATAGCCCATACATTAAAACACACACACACACCATTTCTTACAGTCGTGAGAAAAACAAACTGCTGCTTCCCAAGCCTGCCATCTTCCTCAAGATCTTAACAGCTTATGTACACAGATAAGTGACAGACACATTGTATGTGCCAGAATAACCTGGTCTTTTCTTTGAAGGTGGATTCCTATTTGTTAAGGCAATTCAATAACATCTAATGATGTGGTCATCCTGCACTGACTTCCCCTCCAGTACAATGACAAATATCATTGACCTTTGTGACGTCTTGTAACAGTTTCTATATATTTTCATTTAAAGAGCTTTGTACAGTGGATAAATCGGTGTAGGCTCTGATGTGAATCTGACAACTGAGGGTTCTCTTAATGCTAACTGTGTGCAGCCTGCCAGCAGGTGATGGATTGTATCAGGTTCAGAGGCAATACACCATAGCAAAGATCTCTTTATAGCCTGCTATAGAACTGACCTTCGTGTGCATGATGAAGTCGACAAAATGGTAGGCGGCACAGTGCATGTAACAGTGATCGCTCTTTGGCTTTCATTTGGGTACAGAACTTCTAAGAATATAAGGACATAAGAAGATCAGTTCAAAGGCCCACCTAGTCTAGCATCCTGTTATCACAATGGTCATTCAGATGCCTCTGGAAAGCCCACAAGCTAAAGTTCTCTGAAAGGTTCAACAAGAACATCCATAAAAACAAAGGATATGAGAATCGGAACATAACACCAACAGCAGGGTTATCAGTATTTTAATTCTTCCAGGAAATATCCTTCTCAAACTCAGATGTGACTGCTTTATCTACACAGCTGGTTGCCCTTGGCTGATCTGTAGTGATGGCAGACTGTGGCTTAAGCAGGCAAATAACTCTCTCTGACACCTATTCATCTGATCTGATATAAAAGAAAGACAGGAAAGTTGGGACGTGGGTTTAGTACTATGTGGGTTTAAAAATAGCATACTGCCGGGTCTTTCATCATCATCATCATCATCATCATCATCATCATCATCATCATATTTTATTTATATCCCGCCCTCCTCAGCCAAAGCTGGGCTCAGAGTGGCTAACAACAGTAAAAATAGCACAGTTTACATAAAATCACAGTCAATTAATACATTCTAAAATCAGTTCAGAATCAAATTAATGGCAACCATTGGGCTAGAGTTCCATGAAGATTACAGAAGGAGAGAGGGGGTCAGACTTTGCCTTGGCCAAAGGCCTGTTGGAACAGCTCCGACTTGCAGGCCCTGAGGAAAGATGTCAAGTCTCGCAGGGCCCTAGTCTCTTGTGACAGAGCGTTCCACCAGATTGGAGCCACAGCCAAAAAAGCCCTGGCTCTGGTTGAGGCCAGCCTAACCTCCCTGTGGCCCGGGATCTCCAAGATGTTTTTATTTGAAGACCGTAAGGTCCTCCGTGGGACATACCAGGAGAGGTGGTCCCGTAGGTATGAGGATCCTAGGACGTATAGGGCTTTAAAGGTTAAAACCAGCACTTTTAACCTGATCCTGTACTCCACCGGGAGCCAGTGCAGCTGGTATAGCACCGGGTGAATGTGATCCCACGGCGAGGACCCCTGCAGTTCAACCCCAAACCACATCCACTGGGATAAAGTGAAATTCTAGGCCACATGAGAAAAATCTATGCTACAGCTTCTTCGGACGCTTCAGTCAACCTTCTGAATGCTAAGGTAGAAGTGGCCTACAGAGAAACCTTCACATGGGTTCTTCCTGTGGAAATGTAAGAAACAGCTTTGAAGCTTTGCATTCTAATATAAATGAAGATTATACACTAAATTAACACAGGGGGAAGAGGAAAATTTCATGGGCTCTGAATACCAGTTATTGGGGAAAGGCCTGCTTGTAGGAACCTCTCACCAATTTGCACTTGTTGGAAGGCATGTATGATGTCTCATCTGCTTCTTCATCTGCTTCTAGAAGAGACATGCTGCACAAAGTCTGAGGATGTCATCAGGCAAGCAGTGATGTTGATCCTCTTTGGTACGAGCTTACAGGCACAGAAAGAGAATCATTTGTCAAACAACACAGACGACTACATTCTAGTTAGATTCTATTTCTTTGTATCGCTTTCAGATTTTGCTCTTCCTGACCTGACATTTACAAGCTACTTAATAAAAAGCTTGCCACTTAGAATTTAATATATATGCAAGTTCCATGATTCAATGATTCTAAGTATATATTCAAGTGTCTTATTTTACCACCTGAGAATGTTTATTACTTGGCACAACTCTCTCTTTTTTTGTCCCTGGTGTACCATTCTTTGCACTCTTTCATATTTGGGGGCCAAACACATATTCTTAATTCGAGGGAAATATATTAAACTTTCATTTAATTGCCTTCTCCTATTTTGTATGCCACACATTATTGGGATGCAGTCATAACTCTCCATGCCAAACCATTATGGCTACTAGCTTAAGAGCAGACCATGGCAATTCAATGTCTTCCCTCCCCCCTAAAAGCTACTTATTATGTGCTACATTTTGCCAATTGATGGTGTGTTACCTGATTGCAGTTGTGGTGATGCATGTTATTTTCCACTCTATTTGTAGATAAAACTATTGCCTTGAGACTTGACAAGTTGTCGCTTGCAGTTACTCGGGGCTAGCATGACATGGCGTGCAAAATTGCACACCATGTTGTTGCAGCCAGAAGGATAATGGGTATCACCACTGTAATTGCCAATAAAAATTTGGTGTTTGATGCCTGAATCAATTATCTACCAAAGACGATGTGCGCTAGGGCTCTCTGCAGGAGGAATCTATTATAGCTTCCCAACCTCCCAGTCAATCAAGATAAATAAAGAATGATGAACCTTTAACCAGGGATATTAGAGAAGCAAAGTATGTGCCCGTGAGTGTCAATCAATATAATGACTTTTAAAAGAGTAAAAATGTAAAAATGTCAAGTATGTTTGAAATTAACTATGAATGATGAAGATACAAAGCATCTCTCATGTATTTAGAATAGACGCCCAGTGACAAACGGGTGGCTCGGATCTGCAGAAATGCAAGGCCAATACAAAATGGGGAAAGGGGACATTTCATAGAGGAAAATCAATAAATCAATATGGGTGATGAAATGGTACAATAAAATTAAAAACCCTAGTTTATTATTCATAATGTTAAAGCCTGCATGGAAAGAAACCCCCAAAAGATAACTAGCCTAAAGATCTGCTGTGGGTAAAGAATAAAGGAGGTCATAGAGGAACAGTTAGTAATGAGGAACATAAAGCCAGTCTAAGAAAGAATTCTTATATTTAGGGACAGCATGTTCTACTTAAAGGAAGTTTTTCAGAGGAAGCAAAGTGGGACAGCTTAAAAACCAACGGTGCCAACAGAAAATAGAAGGATATAAAGTTGAGTGAAAATGTATGTAATGTTGGGGCTGATCAGTGACATATTGACATGTCAAATACATGCTGTCTTTCCTACAAAAGCAGTTTCAAATAGTAGGAGGGAAACTATTAAAAAATGTAACTGGTAAGAAAACACAAATGAGGAGCAGGGATTTGGGAAACCCCACTTACAGATATGACTAGCATCATCCTGAAGGCATGTCTCTCATATAGCACATTTCCTATGCATTAAGATCTCCTGAGGAGGCTGTTCTCCATGCAGAACTGTATGGGGCAGGTGTATTATACCTGAAGGAGCGTCTCCACCTCCACACACTCTTAGGGTCTTCTGGCAGTTCCCTCACTGTGAGAAGTGAGGTTACAGGGAACCAGGCAGAGGGCCTTCTCGGTAGTGGCACCCACCCTGTGGAACGCCCTCCCATCAGATGTCAAGGAAATAAACAACTATCTAACATTTAGAAGACATCTGAAAGCAGCCCTGTTTAAGAAAGTTTTTAATGTTTGATGTTTTGTCGCTTTATTATTATTAATAATAATATTCTGTTGGGAGACGCCTAGAGTGGCTGGGGAAACCCAGCCAGATGGGCGGGGTATAAATAATAAATAAATGATGATGATGTGGCCATGTGAGAAAGAGCCTAATCTGTAGTGGCACCCTGGTTGTGAAACGGCCTTTTCTTAGAAATGTGCTTAGTGCTGACACTACGATGCCACGTCAAGTTTAAACTTGTTTGCACAGACATTTCCAT